>NC_135234.1:480541863-480849207 GCF_051348905.1 Ranitomeya variabilis | reverse complement strand
CCCCTCTGCCTGGGGGGTCGCTGACGACGAATGCGCCTCTTTTTGGGGGCTCTGGTAGTTGCCCGCAGTGTCTGTTGCACGTTTTCCCCCTGCTTCCAGCAAGTCTCACTGCGGCCTGCACACTCACAACAACTGCGCTGCAGTTTCCTCTCCTCAGAGATTTCCCGCGCTTCTCTGCCCCTGCTTTCGCGCGTTTTGCTTTTTATCCTCTCCTCTCCCTGCGTCACTCTTCCTCCTGTCACATGAGCCTGGCTTCCCATGCACCCCTCAAATCCGTCCCCCGGAACCCCGACTCCCGGCAACAATGGTTCCACACGTCTGCACAGCTCACCAGGTCCCTGTCCCCTACACAGTCACAAATATCTATTTACCTGTTTCATACAAGATTATATAAAATAATGGAAGGTGATTAAAAATACTAAGGATTTTTCCAATATCCTGCTCCCTTTTATTAAATTATTTCTTTGTTATCTTGTATGTGGTTTCATTACAGAGGCTCATTTATTCAAGTTTCCATCTGTGATTAAGGTAAATTATTTGGTTCTACCCTGTAATCATTCTGAATACTGCCTGTGTATGATTGTGGGATTCTCTTGCTTCCATCTGTTATTATCCCTTAGTATGCATGCATTACCTACATGAATACTATAAATGAAAATGTTTACAAATATGCTACCCTATAGGTGATAGAAACAAAATAATTATGAAGGTCAGTCAATAGATTCAACAAATGTTACTACTTCAATATTTGTAAATACATCAATATCCTCAATCTTTTAATTTTGAACCAAAAAGCATATTATAAACACACACCTAAAGACATGAGGGTGTTCAAGAAGGCTCAAAAACATTTTTATTTATATCAATTATTTAAAATTATATATACATACAAGTGAAAAAATGTGAGTAGATAAAAAACAGCTCAGTACAGATACGGATGCAGGTGGGTATTCCTGGATTATATTATGATATAATGCAAGTCAATAATAATCCTAATAAATGTTGAAAATAAAAGTTGATTGTATAAACAGGAATAGAATATAAAATGTAAAAATAATAATAATAATATATTAAAATATGATGTCATATACAAGCAAATATAACCTGATATAATGATATTATAATAACAGGTTATGTCACTCTTTAAATAAAGCATAGGACTCTACAATAATATCCCATAAATCCACAAGTGATAACATATATATTAAAACAACAGTACATGCAGTATATATGTCCAGCAACCCACCACACCCGACGCACGTTGCCCAATTAAATGCTTTATCCAGGGATCAATATTCACATTCACATAGGAGTGCAGCTCATGTCAATTCAATTAGGACAAAAAGAAACATGCTATATCATTGCTCTGCTTTGGAGAGTAGTTGTACATAGTAGGTAGAAGAGATTAGCTGTGAATCACCATGCCCCCCATGCAACCCAATGCTACAGTGGAGATGCTACGGGTATTGGAAAATTGCGGAATTTTTTTTTTTTTTTACGAAAGTTTGGAATTTTTGTTTTACAACTTAGATAAAAAATAACCTAGAAATGTTTGGTGTCTGTGAACTCAAAATGACCTGGAGAATCATAATGGCAGGTCAATTTTAGCATTTAGTGAACCTAGCAAAAAAGCCAAACAAAAAACAAGTGTGGGACTGCACTTTTTTTGCAATTTCACCGCGCTTGGAATTTTCTTCCCGTTTTCTAGTACACGACATGGTAAAACCAATGATGTCATTCAAAAGTACAACTCGTCCCGCAAAAAATAAGCCCTCACATGGCCATATTGATAGAAAAATAAAAAAGTTATGGCTCTGGGAAGAAGGGGAGCAAAAAATGAAAACGCAAAACCGAAAAAAGCTGGGGTCATTAAGGGGTTAAGTCAAAAGAGGTGTCAAACAGACCATGCTATAATTTAACAAGGCATCAAAGAGATTAATCAGTAGACTAATGGGTTCCAAACCTGTATCAGAATGCAGAAGTTCAATCAGGATAAGCATTGGGATGACACCACATTTATTCGTAATTATGACAGACGCATTATTTAGTAGACTCATGAGCATGAGCCATTGTTCATATGAGTCTGAACATTGACGCTTATTGTAGATTAAATTGATGTTTGTTTTTTGTTCAGTGGTTGCTGATTACCTATTGTATCAACCCCTACAGCTTATTGTTCTGCTATCCTTGAGGACAAAGGCGCAGGTTAATTGAACAATCGATGTTTGTTAATTTGGTGACTACCTATTGTATCACTCCAAGCAGCTTGTTTTTCTGAAAACATTGAAGAAATACTCAAACAATGAAAGATGACCTCCTCCCACCTCCCCCAGACCTGTTTATACTGCCCTGACAGCCAGCTATGGGTTTAAAAAGGTATCTCTACCCTTCTACAGTGAATACAGTGGATACATTTGGAGAACTCAGGTTGGGACAATCAGGTCTCTTGGCCATGTACCTCAATGGACTCTGTCAGCTTCCTAAGCATGCCGCTACACTCTCTCTGTGGGTGCCTGCCAAAAGCGGGGTGCTACTAGTTAGGGTAGTTGATCCTGAAAGCCCCAAAGTCACAAAAGTTCTAATTCCTGGTGAGCCAGCGAAAGGGTGAGACTCTGTCATTTGCACCATCTTATGAACTTGCTGGGACTGTACTATATGTTTTTGTCTATTGGTAGTGCAATAAAGTATTTTTACACTGTTACCCTCACCCAGTGTTGTCTGAGTAGAATTCTGCCCACAGGAAAGTGTTCACTGGAAAGAGCTCTGGTCCACGTGTTACAGCCACAACCGCTGTCAGCTCCGCTCACGGAGACAGAGCAGTAAATCGTGGATGTAACCCCCTTTAAAGTATTACTTCAGTGGTTTTTTTTAATTTCAGAGCTGGAGTTGTGCAACTAATCTAAGTCCACTGACCCTAGTATTATACTTACTAGTCACTGGCTTCAGCTCTTCCCGGCGCCGCTCTGGTCCCTTGTTGCCATCTTGTGACTGCAACTTCTGACTGACCGGAAGTCAGAAGTAAGGGTCCCATATTATCAATGTAAGTCTATCAGGGCCTCATTCTGGCCTTTAGTTCTCATATACTTACATTGAGTTATGTCTTTCGGATTGGCCAACAAACACTGCAGTGATCTGGCAAGTCACAACCTAAAGGAGACCAACCTGATCCACGACGCTAACAGATGAAGATGGCGGCTGGCATTTATAAGAATAGGGGCAGGGGACTTAGTTTAACAGCACCACTCTGCAATAAAAAGAAAACTAGAGTGCTGCTTTAATTAGTATGATTATGGAAGAAAAGTAGGTTATTTACAGGAAAGCTGCAATAATATATGGAAAACATGCCGAGGCAGAAAGCTGATAGTACAACTACTTTTACTGGATCAAGGTTTGAGAAGGATCTTAGGTAAAAGCAATAATACATTTTCAGATAAATCATGAAATTGCACAGCTAAGCTATAATGAGATTGGAAAATATTTGAAAAAAATTATATTTTACTATATTAAAATATTATAAATGCAGTCATGGTAATTTTAAAACAGTTATCCTGTGCCCAAATTATGAAAATACAGATACATGTAACAGACTAATATAGTATCTGCAGCGCCCCAGAGTCCTGGTCGTTGCAGTACTGTGGCTCCGCCACTATGGGGAGCTATGGTGCGTCTGATGGCACTGAAGGGGTTCATCTGATCAGGTATCACAGACACCAATACATTTCACAGCTGGGCCTCCGGGGGGAGCTAAGGGTGCTATTCATTAGGCCACTCCCCACCATAGTGGGTAAACTGGGGGTCAGGCAGGAAGTTAGATCAGAAAGCTGACTGGGTTGGAACCAGGCAACACCTTGTGGCAGAGGGTGTTGTAGGGGAAGATACAGTAGGGTCTCTGTCAGGGGTGGGATCCTGACAGGGGCTTGGCAACAAGAACGAACGTAACGGGACCGTGCCTGCTCCGGGTAGCGGCGGTGCCCAAGAAAGGATTAGAAGAGAGATAGATTGTGCTGAGTGAGAAACGAGATCACGCAAAGGAGAAATACCAGTAGGAGTCGTGCTGTAAGACCGAAGCTACATCCTACTGAGGCGCACTACCGGTGGCCGGAACGCCGAGGGAGTAGAATAACATTCAGCTTCAAGCAATACTCCAAACAGCGGCAGGACAGTCAGTTTAAGGCGGGCTGTCTAACACATATCACCTATGAAGTCTTGGGGGGCAACTTGTGGAGAGGGGCGACTCTAGGGTCCCGGAAGAGCTTCGAGCCTACCCGTCAAACGGGTGCCGTCCCAACCAGAACACCAGGGAGGGACGGAGGATTAGCAGAACATCATCTAATCGAGTTGTGAGGGAACTTAAGAAACAGACACAACAGTTGTGGGGGACTTTCCGTAAGCACAGCAGGGAAGGACCACAACACATAGCGCTAGTAGGAAGGCACCGATTTCCACCTGTGAAGAGAACTCTGGAGGTGCCATTGGACCGGCCGGACTTGCGCAGCCTGGTGAACCGTGTTCCGGACTGAGGACTCAGAGATCTTCAGTAAAGAGGTAAAGAGACTGCAACCTGGTGTCCTCGTTATTTACTGCACTGCACCACTACAGCGTCACCACCATCATCCACACCTGTTATTCACTGAGCGCCCCACGGCAGGGTCACGGACCGGGGCCTAGCCGCCGTGACAGCCCCAGAGCAGAGACTCAGAGGCCCGGTACCGAGTACCCCTCGGCCCTGCGGCGGTGGGGGCGCTACAAGCTTGGCGTCACGAACAGGATCTACTTAAGCCTGAAGAATCAGGTCATGTGTGCCTTGGAACTGTGATTTACTGTGCTTAGACTGTACTTTATTACAAAGACTGTGGATTGTCACTTGCCGCCAAAAGTTCACGCCAAAACCGCCGCCATTGCAGCGTTACAGGGAGCGCAGAGGAAAAAGAAGGGCGTGCCATGGGAGGAGACTACCAAAGCGGCGCCAGATGTAGCGACCTCCCCCTCCAACTCCTGCTGCGAGAGGACGACCTGCCCAGCAGCAGAGGAGAACGGCCCCCTGATCTGCAACGGCGGGAACGAGGTGAAGGAGGAGCCCGGCCTCGGAGAAATGACAGAGCCAGGTGCATGCGTTGCCGCCGAATGCCAGACAGCGACGATGAGCAGCAAGTGCCCGAGCAACGGCGAGGAGATCCCGGCTTGCCATCACCCATCGGAGGCGGACCCGCGTCCACCGCCGGTGGAGGAGCCGAGCCTGCCTATCCCAGCCACGGAACCATGGAGGACGGAGCTACATCAAGAGGTGACTCCGGAGGAGCCGCGGTCCGGGCTGCAGCCGATTCCAGTGTCCTTGTTAACGGACCGGAGCGACATCGGTGGAATCACATCAGGCGCAGGTATGGACGGCATCCCTAATCCCCTGGTCGATTCTGCTCTCCCGACCGATCCGGTTCCCCCGACCGATCCCGCTCCAGTGACCGTTCCTCACCCCAGCAATGATCGTTCCTTCTTGGTGGAGCGGGTCATCCTCACCTCTAATGCGATAGGAAAATTAGTGCCTCCGCTACCAACCAAGATGGGAGAACCCATAGATGTGGGCCCAGACGGAGTGATCCTCCGGTGGGACACCCCCTGGACCGGGCTGGATGGGACTCGGGAGGATGGCCTCACCCTTGCGGTACTTACCTGGGAACAGTATAAGCAATGTCTAATGCAACACTGGAAGGATCGAGACGAGACCGAACGACATGACACACAACGTAAGAAGTCTGCTCCCGGTAGGAGAGACGTGGTAAAGCGGGGAACTGTGCTGGCCTACCACCCGAAGAGGGGATGGGGCTCCATACAAGAACCGGGGCTGCCCACTGACGTCTTCGTTACTAGCTATAACGTGAAGACCCCCTGCTGCAGTCGAAATGGTGACCCGTTACAAAGAGGGGATCAGGTGACTTACACCCGCCATCGGAGTGCACAAGGATGGTGTGCCCGGAACGTTCGACGGTGTGAGCCTGAGAGAGCGCCCCCTGCTTCCCCGATCATGACTGATCCCGATTTGCCAGACCTTGTCCCTATCACCACAGTACGCCTGGTAGCGGCTACCAAACTCGCAAGCAGGATTAGCCTTCAAATCCAGGCCCCGGCTGATCTGGTGGCATCAGAGAGACCAACTACCAGTATGGGTGCCGAGGGACAAAGATCACCCCCAGACTTAGAAGAATAAACCTCGATACCATGAGTATGTAAATAGTTACTGTTCTCTTATGTTGCTGCTAAAACCCGTCCAGGGTTAACTTTTAAAGGGATTCCTTGTTGACCTGGGATCCCTATTGTTTTGCTTTTGTTTGATTTTTCTAAAGTTTTTGCACAAGTTTCTAGTTGAAAAGAACTGCTGAAATCATGAACAGTGCATGATCCGAACTTCTTGTACATAGTTTGCACCTTATTAAAGGCGCTCCCTACTGGTTTTACTTAAAGAAGGACTCTTTGTGAAGATACCACACTGGAACCTTTGCTGAGTATGGACTGGTAGCTTGAGAAGGCGTGCTACCTCATAGAGACTTGGTCCCCTCTTAAAGGGGATGTTCATTTGTTGCGCTTAACCCGTGATATTGCTTAAGATAGGAAGCAATAATGTCTTGACCAAAGAAAGAGATGATAATGTTTACATGAGAAAGTTATATGTATTTAATTAGTTAATTGTGAAGAAATACTGATGATGTTCTCTGAGAAGAAAAAGGTGAAAGATAGAAGAAGGATGCAGTGGGCCCGTAGGGATAGACGTGGTGTCCAGCATGCATGATAGAAAGAAAGATAATGAGAAGGCTTAATATTCAATAGAAAATGTTTTGATAATGTTGATAGATAGTTAGGATAGAAGGTAAACCCTGAGTCCTCATAGGAGTCATGTAGAGATGGCTCAGTGCTCTTAAACTGAAAGTAATGTTATGTTCTATACTGTGTATAGTAGTTGAAAAGGCAGTAGGCCCTGGCTGAACGGGGCGGTCCTGTAACTGAAAGGAGAGGCAGAAGGTCTGGTGCCGATAGGACAGGCGGTCCTGCAGATCTAAAGAAGGAGAATGAAAAAGTTAAATTACCTTATAATGTGATTATAGGAAGGTCTTTAGTGGATTCAGAGTGTATGTCCTTAAAGGCAATGTTAAATTATTGTTCAACAATTTTTCACTTAGTAGAATACCCGGTTGGGTAAGAAGAGTTATTTATAGCATGTTGCTATGAAATTTAACCATGTTTGTAACGTTCAAGTGTCCTTACCTCCCATAAAGGGAAGCCTGTTCAAGTATACTTATTGTTATTGCACTCAACAAAATTGTATGTCTTTTTGCTAACTTGTATTGTTGTTTTCTTCCCAGTCCCGGAGTACTGTGTTTAACCAGGGGGGAGTGCAGCGCCCCAAAGTCCTGGTCGTTGCAGTACTGTGGCTCCGCCACTATGGGGAGCTATGGTGCGTCTGATGGCACTGAAGGGGTTCATCTGATCAGGTATCACAGACACCAATACATTTCACAGCTGGGCCTCCGGGGGGAGCTAAGGGTGCTATTCATTAGGCCACTCCCCACCATAGTGGGTAAACTGGGGGTCAGGCAGGAAGTTAGATCAGAAAGCTGACTGGGTTGGAACCAGGCAACACCTTGTGGCAGAGGGTGTTGTAGGGGAAGATACAGTAGGGTCTCTGTCAGGGGTGGGATCCTGACAGGGGCTTGGCAACAAGAACGAACGTAACGGGACCGTGCCTGCTCCGGGTAGCGGCGGTGCCCAAGAAAGGATTAGAAGAGAGATAGATTGTGCTGAGTGAGAAACGAGATCACGCAAAGGAGAAATACCAGTAGGAGTCGTGCTGTAAGACCGAAGCAACATCCTACTGAGGCGCACTACCGGTGGCCGGAACGCCGAGGGAGTAGAATAACATTCAGCTTCAAGCAATACTCCAAACAGCGGCAGGACAGTCAGTTTAAGGTGGGCTGTCTAACACATATCACCTATGCAGTCTTGGGGGGCAACTTGTGGAGAGGGGCGACTCTAGGGTCCCGGAAGAGCTCCGAGCCTACCCGTCAAACGGGTGCCGTCCCAAGCAGAACACCAGGGAGGGACGGAGGATTAGCAGAACATCATCTAATCGAGTTGTGAGGGAACTTAAGAAACAGACACAACAGTTGTGGGGGACTTTCCGTAAGCACAGCAGGGAAGGACCACAACACATAGCGCTAGTAGGAAGGCACCGATTTCCACCTGTGAAGAGAACTCTGGAGGTGCCATTGGACCGGCCGGACTTGCGCAGCCTGGTGAACCGTGTTCCGGACTAAGGACTCAGAGATCTTCAGTAAAGAGGTAAAGAGACTGCAACCTGGTGTCCTCGTTATTTACTGCACTGCACCACTACAGCGTCACCACCATCATCCACACCTGTTATTCACTGAGCACCCCACGGCAGGGTCACGGACCGGGGCCTAGCCGCCGTGACAGCCCCAGAGCAGAGACTCAGAGGCCTGGTACCGGGTACCCCTTGGCCCTGCGGCGGTGGGGGCGCTACATATCTACACTGTGTGCAGAATTATTAGGCAAGTTGTATTTTGATCACATGATACTTTTTATACATATTGTCCTACTCCAAGCTGTTCAGGCTTGAGAGCCAACTACCAATTAAGTAAATCAGGTGATGTGCATCTCTGTAATGAGGAGGGGTGTTGTCTAATGACATCAAAACCCTATATAAGGTGTGCTTAATTTTTAGGCAACTTCCTTTCCTTTGGCAATATGTGTCAGAAGAGAGATTTGACGGGGTCTGAAAAGTCCAAAATTGTGAGATATCTTGCAGAGGGATGCAGCAGCCTTGAAATTGCCAAACTTTTGAAGCGTGATCACCGAACAATCAAGCGTTTCATGGCAAATAGCCAACAGGGTTGCAAGAAGTGTGTTGGGCAAAAAAGGCGCAAAATAACTGCCCATGAATTGAGGAAAATCAAGCATGAAGCTGCCAAGATGCCATTTGCCACCAGTGTTGCCATATTTCAGAGCTGCAACGTTACTGGAGTAACAAAAAGCACAAGGTGTGCGATACTCAGGGACATGGCCAAGGTAAGGAAGGCTGAAAAACGACCACCTTTGAGCAAGAAACATAAGATAAAATGTCAAGACTGGGCCAAGAAATATCTTAAGACTGACTTTTCAAAGGTTTTATGGACTGATGAAATGAGAGTGACTCTTGATGGGCCAGAGGCTGGATCAGTAAAGGGCAGAGAGCTCCACTCCGACTCAGACGCCAGCAAGGTGGAGGTGGGGTACTGGTATGAGCTGGTATCATCAAAGATGAACTTATGGGACCTTTTCGGGTTGAGGAGTGAAGCTCAACTCCCAGACCTACTGCCAGTTTCTGGAAGACAACTTCTTCAAGCAGTGGTACAGGAAGAAGTCGCTATCGTTCAAGAAAAACATGATTTTCCTGCAGGACAATGCTCCATCACATGCCTCCAACTACTCCACAGCGTGGCTGGCCAGTAAAGGTCTCAAAGAAGAACAAAAAATGACATGGCCCCCTTGTTCACCTGATCTGAACCCCATAGAGAACCTGTGATCCCTCATAAAATGTGAGATCTACAGGGAGGGAAAACAGTACACCTCTCGGAACAGTGTCTGGGAGGCTGTGGTGGCTGCTGCACCAATGTTCATCGTAAACAGATCAAGCAACTGGCAGAATCTATGGATGGAAGGCTGTTGAGTGTCATCATAAAGAAAGGAGGCTATATTGGTCACTAATTTTTTGGGGTTTTGTTTTTGCATGTCAGAAATGTTTATTTCTAAATTTTGTGCAGTTATATTGGTTTACCTGGTGAAAATAAACACGTGAGATTGGAATATATTTGGTTTTTATTAAGTTGCCTAATAATTCTGCACAGTAATAGTTACCTGCACAAACAGATATCCTCCTAAGATAGCCAAATCTAAAAAAAAACCACTCCAACTTCCAAAAATATTAAGTTTTGATAGTTATGAGTCTTTTGGGTTGATTGAGAACATAGTTGTTGATCAATAATAAAAATAATCCTCTAAAATACAACTTGCCTAATAATTCTGCACACAGTGTAAATAACACCACTGTATGGTAGTAAGCTAAGGTGGTCTTCCATATCACTACTTTCAGTCATTCTGACATGATTGCGGAGGTTCTTAGGTGATGTAGGCTCCACAGCATTTACCTCTTAATGATTTATTATGACAGCTCTTTAAAATTGTGGAGCCACTGTCATCCTGGACTTGTAGGGCTTTTGTGTACAGGTAAACTATATAACAAAAAGAAAGAACATTAAAGCCATACTGTCATCGACTACCATTAAGAGTAATGGAAAGTGCTAGAACATATTAATGGCGCATTACCAAATGTACTGTATTGTGCATGTGCTGTTTGCATGTTTTGCATCCTAGACTGTATCCCTCGTGTTTACGCAGCCTTTCTGAAGCCGTCAATCTCTAGTAACGTTTGAGAATTCCTTCCTCTACATTTTTCCAATATCAGCCTGTCCATAAAAGGTAAAATGCATGTTTTGTGCGTATATGTCACACTACTTTCAAGGCAGTCGAGACACTCAATTAAAATAGTCCATTTCTGCTGTATCAAGAGACTTTTAGAACGGGCCTGAGATCGTTTTATGAATATGGTGGATACGATCAAAGCGGACTGACCTCAAAGACTACTGATAATCTAAATATTCCACAGATCACACAAACATGTGAGCCGTATTATAAACATATTTAATACCAGAAGTAGGGGCTCAAATAAATTGCTTGTTATTTGAACTTAATAAACTGGTTTTATAGGGTTGCTCGGATTTGGAAGGAGAATGTTACATCACATAAGTTTACATTTGAATTATTGGAAAAATAAATGGAAATGGAAAGAAAATGTTATGAAAATCTTTTTATCTGATAGCTTGCCAATTTCAGCAACATATTTAGCAGTATATTAAGCATTTTGTAGGAGAATGCTATTTCCAATGCTGCAGATGGTAGCCTGAAGTCAATGTCCACTGTGTCATTTTAGATTTCAAAATGTTCTTGTTATTAAACTTCTAAATATATCTTCATAGCAGTCAGAGTTTTGTTTCTATTATACTAGATCATAAAATGCTGGCTGCTTTAGGTCACCACTAGAAGGAGCTTCTGAGCTCTCTGCATGTTTTATTACTCAGCTCAATTAATAAACTGCATGCGTTACACACCTAAGCTCCCCCTAGTGGCGGCTACAGGCAGGTAATACTGTATATTTTTATATATGATATATCAAAATACATAAAAAGTGCCATGTGCATATGTGATGGATTAAATTCTGGCAAGAAAACTAGAAGTATAAAAAATAAGTTGAAAAAAAAAGATGTTAAAAATTCTAGCAAAAAATAACTTTAAATATAAGAAACACCTAAAGCTGGTTCTCTCCTATGTACATGCATTCTTAGTTTGGCCAGATGTGAATCTATTTTAAATATTTAAATAGGGCAGCACAGTAAGGCTACTTTCACATTAGCGTCGTGCACTGCACGTCACAATGCGACGTTGCGGCACACCGACGCATACTGTGGAAGCGCCGCACAACGGGGGCAGCGGATGCTGCTTTTCAACGCATCCGCTGCCCCATTGTGAGGTGCGGGGAGGCGGGGGCGGAGTTCCGGCCGCTCATGCGTGGTCGGAAATGCTGGACACGACGCACCAAAAAACGTTACATGCAACATTTTTTGGTGGCGACGGTCCGACGCAACAGTCGCACGACGGTTGCGATGTGTGGCAATGCATCACTCTGCGTCGCTAATGCAAGTCAATGGAGAAAAAACGCATCCTGCAAGCACTTTTGCAGGATGCGTTTTTTCTACAAAACGACGCATAGCGACGTGCAGTGCACGACGCTAGTGTGAAAGTAGCCTAACTCAGTGGTTAGGACTGTTGCTTTGCAGCACTGGAGTCCTGAGTTCAAATCCCATCTAGGACAACATCTGCAAGGAGTCTTTATGTTCTTCCTGTGTTTGAATAGTTTTCTTGCAGGTACTTTCCTGCTACAAGACATACTGATAGGGAATTTAGATTGTGAGCCCCAATGGGAATAGCAAAGTTGATGTCTGTAAAGCTCTATGGAAAAAATAGCAATATACACTCACCGGCCACTTTATTAGGTACACCATGCTAGTAACGGGTTGGACCCCCTTTTGCCTTCAGAACTGCCTCAATTCTTCATGGCATAGATTCAACAAGGTGCTGGAAGCATTCCTCAGAGATTTTGGTCCATATTGACATGATGGCATCACACAGTTGCGGCAGATTTGTCGGCTGCACATCCCAAAGATGCTCCATACAAGGCAGGATGGATCCATGCTTTCATGTTGTTTACGCCAAATTCTGACCCTACCATCCGAATGTCGCAGCAGAAATCGAGACTCATCAGACCAAGCAACGTTTTTCCAATCTTCTACTGTCCAATTTCGATGAGCTTGTACAAATTGTAGCCTCAGTTTCCTGTTCTTAGCTGAAAGGAGTGGTACCCGGTGTGGTCTTCTGCTGCTGTAGCCCATCTGCCTCAAAGTTCGACGCACTGTGCGTTCAGAGATGCTCTTAGGCCTACCTTGGTTGTAACGGGTGGCGATTTGAGTCACTGTTGCCTTTCTATCAGCTCGAACCAGTCTGCCCATTCTCCTCTGACCTCTGGCATCAACAAGGCATTTCCGCCCACAGAACTGCCGCTCACTGGATTTTTTTTCTTTTTCGGACCATTCTCTGTAAACCCTAGAGATGGTTGTGCGTGAAAATCCCAGTAGATCAGCAGTTTCTGAAATACTCAGACCAGCCCTTCTGGCACCAACAACCATGCCACGTTCAAAGGCACTCAAATCACCTTTCTTCCCCATACTGATGCTCGGTTTGAACTGCAGGAGATTGTCTTGACCATGTCTACATGCCTAAATGCACTGAGTTGCCGCCATGTGATTGGCTGATTAGAAATTAAGTGTTAACAAGAAGTTGGACAGGTGTACCTAATAAAGTGGCCGGTGAGTGTATATGTGAGTACAATAAATATATTATAAAGGCCCAATAGACATAACATGGTTAGATGAAATTGACAGACTTGACTTCCTTTAATGTGTACGAGGGTCATAAAACTGAACAAATGGAAGAGCAAATATTATTCAATTACTATCCAGAAATATGGGAGATTTTAACTATCCAGATATTTGTTTGGAATCTCTCTCAGGCAAATGTACTGCGTCCAGAAAATTCTTATCTTCTCTTGCTGACAACTTTATCTTTCAAAAGGTAGATGAGAAAACAAGAGGATCTTGGACCTAATTCTTACCAGCAGGGAGGAAATGATTGAGGAAGTAAAAGTGGCTGGTAATTTAGGAGGCAGCGATCATGCTATCCTCAAATTTTGGATTACAAGAGGAAGAAGACCAGCGAAGACTCAGACTTTAAGGTTAGCCTTCAGAAAGACAGATTTTAATGGACTCAGAAAGAAGGTACAAAAGGTGCAATGGCAGGATGTTCTAAAGAACAGAAATGTCGAAGAAGGATGGGAAATTTTGCTAAATGAAATTCTCACTGCACAATCGGTAACAATCCTGAAAAGAAAGAATTGGAAGCATTTAAAGAGACCAGGGTGGATGAACACAGAACTTAATCAGTTGTTAAAAAGGAAAAAAGAAATGCATACCAAATGGAAAGAGGGGGGCATATCTAAAGAAGAACATAATGCTGTTTGCAGGGAATGCAGAGCAAGAGTTAGAAGAGCTAAAGCCAGAAACGAAGTAAGGCTTGCAAGGAAGACTAAAAGAAGCAAATAAGGATTTTGAGAGTCTGTCAAAAGCAAAAATGATGTTGAGAAGGCCGAACTTTTAAATTCCTATATTGCATCTGTGTTCTCTAAGAAAGCAAATGCAACATCAGCTGATTTTCACAGTCCCATGGAAGGAATAAAAGAATCCATACTATCTATAAACAGAGAGATGGTGAGGGAACACTTAGATAATTTAAATAAATGTAAATCTCCGGCTCCAGATGAATTACATCCTAGGGTACTAAAAGACTTAGCAGAGGAAATTGCATAACCTCTAGCCAGTATGTCCAATGAGGAACGGTTAAAGGATCTGGGAATGTTTAGCTTGCAAAAAAGAAGGCTAAGTGGAGACTTAATAGCTGTCTACAAATATCTGAAGGGATGTCACAGTGCAGAGGTATCATCCTTATTCTCATTTGCACATGGAAACCCGAGAAGCAATGGGATGAAACCGAAAGGGAGAAGATACAGATTAGATATTAGAAAAAACTTTTTGACTGTGAGGGTGATCAATGAGTGGAATAGGCTGCCATGAGAGGTGGTGAGCTTTCCCTCAATGGAATGTCTTCAAACAGAGGCAGGACAGACATCTGTCTGAGATGGTTTAGTGAATCCTGCATTGAGCAGGGGGTTGGACACAATGACTCTTGAGGTCCCTTCCAACTCTAACATTCTATGATTCTATGATATTGCTGTGGATTAAAACATGAGTATGATAGGTATGTGTCACCTTTTGGCACTTATCAAGGTATTATGATGGTATTATCAAGGTACATGATGGAAATGATAAAACGATTACTAAGAACATCATATAGAAATATGTTGCTTCTATGGACCAAAATACATAATTTGGTTGATGGAAGGGTCAGAATGTAGAGTAGTCTTCATGAGTGACAGGTCCTCTTCCTTTTATGTTTAACTGGGTCTTTCTTATACCAACCAGAGAGCACAGTTTATCAGTTTTATTCATCATCTTTGGATACTGGGTCTCCAGGTTTCAATAGATTCTGCCATCAGTACAATGTAGCAAGCTGGTTCACTTTTCAGTTTAGTTAAAAAGTAGATATGAGCGGATCGATCCACCGAGGATGGAGTTTAAGTTTATTTTCTTGAACTTTGTCGTTCCAAACAAATTTGAACACTCTGAGGTTCGATTTGCAAAACAAATAAAAAAAACCTTGCCCATTTCCCACACTGACAAAGCATCAGTGAGTTGGATAATGTTGTTTAATGTGGCTTTGCGGGCTATCTGCAGCGGAGATATTTATTGAATTATACATTGTACATTGTTGGTCAGTCAGAGATCAGCATAGACAGTGGAGCATAGTCGGGCACAGGGCTTTGTCTGTACGGCAGAGTCAATTTCCATCTCCAGATTCCACTGGGTAAGAGTAATATACATGTCATATTGAACATCATCAGAAGTATCTCTTTATGCCACTTTATTACAGCAATACTTCAAATGAAGGAAATATCCAAAATGTGACATATTGGGAAACTAATCAGGTTCCTTGCATCTTCTCGCGACCACTTGCACCAGTGACCCTATTCCGTCACATCTCCTCCAGTCCCTTTCCCCTGCTGTCACCTCTCACCTAACAAAAATATTCAACCTCTCTCTCTCTCTTCCAGTATTTTTCTCTCCTCATTTAAGTATGCCATCATACATCCATTAAGTAAAAGAAATCCTTCGATAAAAGCTGTGCCGCTACTTATAGACCGGTCTCTAATCTTCCCTTCATCTCTAAACTCCTCGAACACCTGGTCCACTCCCGTCTCATCCGCTATCAGATAACTCTCTTCTCAACCCTCTTCAATCTGGTTTCCGCTCTTTACACTCTACTGAAACTGCCCTCACTAAAATCTCTAATGATCTACTAACAGCTAAATCTAATGGTCACTACACCATGCTAATTCTCTTGGATCTCTGCGCAGCATTCGATACTGTGGATCATCAGCTCCTCCTCACTATGCTCTTCTCCATCGGCCTCAAGGACACCGTTCTCTCCTGGTTCTCCTCCTATCTCTCTTACCGCTCCTTCACTGTATCTTTTGCTGGTTCCTCCTCTCACCTTCCCCTTAGTGTTGGGGTTCCCCAAGGATCAGTCCTAGGCCCCCCTCCTCTTCTCTTTGTATACTGCCCCTATTGGACAAACAATCAGTAGATTTGGTTTCCAGTACCATCTCTATGCTGATGACGCCCAATTATACACTTCACCTGATATCACGCCTGCCTTTGTAGAAAACACCAGTGATTGTTTTACCACTGTCTCTAACATCATATCCTCCCTCTATCTGAAACTGAACCTGTCAAAAACTGAACTTCTCATGTTCTCTCCCTCTACTAACCTACCTTTGCCTGACATTGCCATCTCCGTGTGTGGTTCCACCATTACTCCCAAGCAACATGCCCGCTGCCTTGGGGTCATACTTGATTCCGAGATTTCAATCACCTCCCACATCCAATCACTGGCTCACTCTTCTTATCTGCATCTCAAAAGCATTTCTAGAATTTGCCCTTTTCTTACTTTCGACTTTCCACGTTCTTTGACAATTCTTTGGAATGCACTACCCAGGTTATTATGATTAATCCCCAATCCCCACAGTTTTAAGCGTGCCCTAAAAACACATCTGTTCAGACTCGCCTACCGCCTCAACGCATTAACCTAACTATCCCTGTGTGGCCCATTCAAAAAACTTAAACCGTAATCAGGTTCCTCGCATCATGTTCTCATACACTTTATGCAGTTAATAGCCTCTGTGTCTGTACTGTTACATATTTAGGCTGTTAACTGGTTCATGCAGCTTTACATGAACACCCGAGCCTTACACTATGGCTGGTCCGAACAACAAAAGCAATTGTTACCATCCACCTCTCGTTTCTCCCCTTTTTCCTCATAGTTTGTAAGCTTGTGAGCAGGGCCCTCACTCCTCTTGGTATCTATGGTATTTATTTTGAACTGATTTTTGTTATGCTGTAATGTCTATTATTTACAAATCCCCTCTATAATTTGTAAAGCGCTGCGGAATATGTTGGCGCTATATAAATAAAATTATTATTAATTATTATTATTAACTACTCCAATTTTTATTACGTCTGCATAAATCAGTGTACCCAGTGATGCAATAAGCCCAACTTAGTTAGTTTTGCCCTAGTGAGTCAAAACTCCTAGTAAAATATAGAAAGATGTGAATAAACAGCTAGTCAGAACTTTACCGCAAGAATGCAAATCACTCGCCTGCCTGTTTGAGCTTGAAATAGAGGGGAATCCTGACACCATGCATTTTCTACAAATCAGGATTCGGCAATCTGCAGTGACATAGAGCGATTATGGAAACTTATGCTGAGCCTTAAAAATCCACTTAAGGGTAAAATAATGAAAATAAAGAACAGTGGGATGCAAAAGTATTTACTCCCCTTGGCTTTTTATTTATTTTGATACATTGCAACTTGCATTCCCATGCGGTCGGCAGGCGTGTGAAAATGGCGCATCTTCATACATCCGCATACATCCGTATGTCCTGCGTACCCAATGTTAAAGATAGGTACGCAGGACGCATGCAGAAGTAGGCGGACCTAAATGGAAGAAGTGCAGAAGTGGGCGGAGCTACAGGGAGGAAGTACGAAGCCGTCTGCAAAGCCTTGGTACGCAAGCGTAAACGTAGCCTTAGTGATGTCAAGTGAGAAAAATATAGGCATAAATTAAATGTTATGGGCTCAAATAACAAAAAATGGCATGTGTATATGTATTCACCCCCTTTGTGATGAAGCCACTATACATTTCTGGTATTGGGGTTGCTTATCCGCCATTTGAACTTTTCTTTGTTGCAAACTTTCATCAATTTTTCTCTGCTTTCCATGTCCAGGGAGATTAGCTACAGTTCCATGGGTTGTAAACTTCTTGATTATGTTGCACACCGTGGACAAAGGAACCTCAAGATCTCTGGAAATGGAATTGTAACCTTCAGATTGTTGATCTTATTCAACAATTTTGGTTTTCAAGTCCTCAGACAGTTCTCTTCTTCTCTTTCTGTTCTTCATGGTTAATGTGGCACACAGACACACAATGCAAAAACTGGATCAACTTCTCTCTTTTCTATCTGGTTTCAGGTATTATTTTCATATTGACCACACCATTAGTGAGTTTCAATGAGCATTACATGCTTAAAACAAAGTTGTTTACCTACAAGTTTGGAAAGGTGCCAACAATTACGTCCTGCCCATTTTGCGGGTATAATGTGAAATTAAGTCCAAGTTATCTTCTTTTTTCTCAGTTTTATTCATGTTGTTCCAAAACACACAAAGGAAATACACATGTGCATAACAGAACATGTGTAATTGCAATATTTTTCTGAGAGAATTACTTCATTTTCTGAAACAATTCTAAAGGTGGCAACACTTTTGGCCATGACTGTATCTGTCAGTGACTGGGTTGGGGGGGTGAGGAGTGGATGCTGGAGCTGAACCTGTTCTATTTGTGGCAAATGCTGGCTGTGTTACATAGCCATCATCTGTTTCTGACAGCAGCTCCAGTCGCTGCTGTTAACTATTTAGATGCTTCTGTCAATCGCTGACAGCGGCAGTCATGCAGATGTGTCACCAGCTCCAATGGGCTCCTTGTGATCAAAAAGATAGGTTATCATGGCTGCTGGAAATCTGCTGAAGGCTCCCATGGGTGCTAGCCGCAGGCCAAGCCTCTTATGAGACCTCCATTTACACCATATATGGCAATTCTTCAGCATTGAAGTGTATAGAGCAAGTGATTTAAATAGGTCAAGTAACTATTGAAAAGTGTTCAGAAATAAAAGCCATTAGACATAACTAGTTATGTTTAGTGACACTTAAAGGGCTCTCTTCAAAATGAGTTTTGTACTTGTTTCAGTAAATGTATTAATTTACAAAGGTAATGGTCTTTCTAAATTGTACTTTTCCCATAATATAAAAAAAAGTATGAGAAAAGTATGGAAATAGAGACAAATTATAATCAGATGTTGAGCAAAATTCATTAGGGTTTAATAATCTAAAGATGGGATTTCTCTGAGGGGATTTGCTAAGTATGATCTTTCTAAATTTGACATCTAGTAAGTCATATCTTTGACCCTTAATTGAACCTTCAAACTGTGAAATATGGGGGCTTATTTTTACAGATGGCTTTTATTAATCAAGTGCATATTAAATATGTTTCTCTTCTGATAATTATCCTAACTTTTAATATTACTTTTTAAATGGAAACTGTTAGTAGAATTTTCACCATTAAACCATCAGTAGCTGTTACATTAGGCCTTAAAGTTGTTTTTGTACATAGCATTATGAATAGGATTTTGGAAAATAAGCAGGCCAATCACCATAGATGCTGTTTTCTTTTTTTCACACACTGCATGCACTAATACTACAGATGAGCAAATTAATTCAAGTGGAATTGAATTCCACTCGAATACACAAAAAATTAGCATGTTTGAAAATTCAGTTTCCACAGATTCAGCAAAATGGTAACTAGCAGGTCACTTTTTTGAAAAACCATAGAAATCTGGCAAGAGTTTAAAAAAAAACAACAGGATTGCTGCCCTGTCCTCAGGACCTCTTCTTTCTAACGTCGTAGCTCTGGACTGTTCACTTTGGGCTCGGACTTCCAGCTACGGCCAGACCTTGGATATCAGATCATGTTATCATAACTTATGAGGCCTGGTCACGGATGGAATACCAGGCCTAGAGTGGACAAGGTATGAGATGCGGCTCGTGATGGGCTAAAGAAGAAGCGGCTCTTGAGGACTGGATGGCAGGCAGGGAGAAGTAAAGAGGCCGGATAGGTGAATTGTATACTTTTTTTTTAATACATTTTACGTTTATTATGCTCTGGGGTATGTAGAGACCCCAGAGCATAGTAAGGGAAATGCAATTTGCTGAGAATAACGTTGCTGTGAATCTAATTTTCTGGGAAAATCAATTTGACTTGGCAAATGCAAAATTTATCATATTCTCTCACCTCTAGCTGGTTGCATTTCAAAAAAGGATTTTGAATGGGCTTCAGATGACATTTACTGTCCTCTGGGATATCAATCAAGTTATATTAAGTAGGCTTAGGGCAGTGTTCCCCAACTCCGGTCCTCAAGAGCCACCAACAGGTCATGTTTTCAGGATTTCCTTAGTATTGCATAGGTGATGGAATTATTGCCTGTCCAGGTTATGAAATTATCACCTGTCCAATACTAAGGAAATCCTGAAAACATGACCTGTTGGTGGCTCTTGAAGACCGGGGTTGGGGAACACTGGCTTAGGGTAGGGACACCTTGACTCTTCTGCCAAATGGTCAACCCTCATTGACGCCAGCAATTTACATATAGTGTATGTAGTGAGTAAACTGATTATTTTGCTAAATAGTACATTCTTTTCAATTTTCAAAGTGTAACGGTTGCTTCCCGAGAACTTACAGCAGAATGCCTGTGTCTGACTGAAGCTCCTTCCTCCTCCTCCTCCTTCCTCCTCCTCCTCTCTCCATAGACATTTATGAGCACCAACTGCCATCTCCTCTCTCAGTAATAGTAATAGTCTGTATCCACTGAAGACAGATTTTTCCTGTAAATTGAAAATATTGACAATGATCAGTCCAGGAAGAGAAATAAGCAGATCTCTGATAACACATATTACAAGGTTCTTTATTTTCATTTGTGCAAATGATTTCTGAAATATAAATTAAATTGACGGTTACTGTATAAGGTCAGCTAAAGTCAAGAAATATCTGGCAAGTCAGGAAACAAGTGTACATAGTATAATCATGGTAAACAGCAAAGCTCCCCAGCGGCTTGTATCAAATTGCAAAAAGTAAGGCAGCAACATAACCCAGTAAAATACAAACTGGAAAAATGCTGGAAGCGTATATCATTATGGTCCACCAGCCATGTGGGGGAATGACGAATTGTACTACTAGTGATGACATTGTCAGTCTTTATACAAAATTATATAGCAAAGATAACATAGCAAAAACTTCTGACAGATTCCCTTTAAACCAGATTTTATAAATATCTTTTTTAACACAATTCATAATTACCTCCTTATTGTAATTGTTTAGTTGTTTTTTATATATTTCTGTCACTTTCCCATTTTTGTAGCATTTAGTTCCTTAATTTCTTGTAAAGTCACTTCATTATTTCACGTTTCTCTTTTTCAGGCAGATTTGCTTTGACTGTGTTACCTTCAAACCTCATCAGATGTATCTTTGTTATCCATGCTTTTAACTATTTCCATCTTTATTACTCTTTAATCACATTTCATTCGTTGCACGTCATCTGTCATTGCATGTTCATTTCAATTTGTTATCACTGCCTTGAATTTGTCCAGAGCAGCCAACTTCATTATCGACCATTCTCCTTCATTTCATCTTCTCCCTTATTGTATTTCATTTCTCTCTAAACAACCTATTACTTACCCTGATGTACAGTATGAATTCAGCAGGTCTGATTGTTTTCCTGATTACTAAAATATTTAGAACTGAGAGTCCTCAGTGGTTGATACCTTTTAATGGCTAACTGAAAAGATGGTGACAAATTGCAAGCTTTCGAGACTACACAGGTCCCTTCATCAGGCTATCAAGGTACAAAGATACATATCTTTCCTGGTTACTGTTAGGCATTATCAACTTAGGGAAACTCTGGCAATGGACGACTGGTACAAGAAAAAAATAGTACTCTCTATATGGGAAAATTTTAATGTAGCATAAAGATAATCCATCATCAAGATTATCGGTGTGGAGTAGAGCCTGATTGGTTACTTTGTGGGCTATTGAACCTTGTGACATAAACAATGTTACATGGCCATTGGTCTACTGTAGCAGTTGTAGGACAGGTAAGGTATCATAGACTGGTAATCTGGGCTATGGCTGGGCCCGAGGTTCCGGGGGGCTCATGGCTAGAATGCCCTCATTATAATAATTTTTGCCTCACCGTTGGCGGGGCTTATTGCTGGCAGAGTGTCTGTTGCTCAGTAGCTGTCAATAGAGATATGGAGCGTAGCTGCAGCTTGTCATCCACTCTATGACTCATCCGGAATGATGATGTCATTATGCGGCTGCATCGTTTATCAAGTACGCACCGGCAAGAAGAGGAAGGAAGTAGAGCTGCAGTGGATCGCCAGGAAAGGTGAGTTATTCTT
Organism: Ranitomeya variabilis; assembly: GCF_051348905.1. NCBI lineage: Eukaryota > Metazoa > Chordata > Amphibia > Anura > Dendrobatidae > Ranitomeya > Ranitomeya variabilis. The sequence goes on along the minus strand of NC_135234.1, from coordinate 480,827,251 downwards.
TTTTTCTTTTTTCTTTAAAATGAATTGTGATGAGGGGATGGGTGAAAGCTCAGTAAGTTATAATGAACTGGGAAGGGTGAGAGCACAGTATGTTATACTGAATTAAGATGGGGATGAGTGAGAGCACAGTATGTTATACTGAATAGGGATGGGTAGAAGATATTACATTATCATGAATTAGTGTTTGGGGTGTAAAAGATAACATTGCATACTTGGGGAGTATGTAATTATAACAAATTGGGGGGTATATAATTAGAATGAATTGGGGAGAAGACATGCAATTATAAGGAATTAGGGGAGTGGGAGGAGCACGGTGGGATTTGAAGACGTAGGAGATTGACTGGTCATTAATTGGGGGAAGAGCACAGTGACTAATTATTGTTAGGGGCACAGTGGTGATTTATTAATATATATTTTGAATGTTGGTTTGCATAATTACATATTAATGATGGGTGCATGTCTGCATCCAGAGGCACAATGAGGGGGATTCTTTTTTCAAGAAACAAATGTATATATATATATATATATATATATATATATATATATATATATAATATATAAAGTTAATATATAAAGTCCACATAGCCACACCCACTCCACATAGCAGGCACAGGCCACATCTAGCTCTTTCGTGTGTAGTATGGAGTTGCTTCTGTGAGGCATGATGTCAATGGAAAGGGAGGAGCCTCATGGATAGAGATGTGAGTGGCAAAATGAGAGATGTCGGGGAAAATGGAAGAAGTGAGGTGCTGTTGCAGTATGAGGCTGTGTATAGAGAAGAGTGAGGCGCTGCAGGTGGAGGCTGTGTATAAGGCCACATTCACATATTCAGTATTTGGTCAGTATTTTACCTCAGTATTTATAAGCCAAAACAATGAGTGGGAGAAAAATACAGAAGTGGTGACATGTTTCTAATACATTTTTACATTTTTCCACTGATTGTTTTACTCCAAGTTTTAACTTGCAAATACTGAGGTAAAAATACTGACCAAATAACATGTGAACGCGGTCTAATACAGGAGGAGATGACACACAGGTATATACTATATACAGGAGGAGATGACATACAGGTATATACTATACACAGGAGGAGATGACATACAGGTATATACTATATACAGGAGGAGATGACACACAGGTATATACTATATACAGGAGGAATGACATACAGGTATATACTATATACAGGAGGAGATGACATACAGGTATATACTATATACAGGAGCAGATGACACACAGGTACATACTATATACAGGAGGAGATGACATACAGGTATATACTGTATACAGGAGGAGATGACATACAGGTATATGCTATATACAGGAGTAGATGACATACAGCTATATACTATATACAGGAGGAAATGGCATACAGGTACATATTATATACAGGGGAGATGACATACAGGTATATACTATATACAGGAACAGATGACACACAGGTATATACTATACACAGGAGGAGATGACATACAGGTATATACTATATATAGAAGGAGATGACATACAGGTATATACTATATACAGGAGGAGATGACACATAGGTATATACTATATACAGGAGGAGCTGACATACAGGTATATACTATATACAGGGGAGATGACATACAGGTATATACTATATACAGGAGATGACATACAGGTATATACTATGTACAGGGAAGATGACATACAGGTATAAACTGAGGGGAAAATGACAGGTGTGCGGTCAAAATGAAAGCTGTTAGGGGAAAATGGGAGAAGTGAGAGAGAAAATGAGAGGAGTGGGGAAAATGAGAGGAGTGAGGAGAAAATGAGAGGAGTGAGGGAAAAATGAGAGGAGTGAGGGGGAAAAAGATGTGAGGGGAAAATGAGAGAAGTGAAGGGAAAATGATAGCTGTGAGGGAGAAAATGTGAGATGTGAGGGGGAAAATGAGAGGCGTGATGGGAAAATTAGAGAAGTTAGGTGCTATTACTAACTATATTACTAACTACAGTTAGTTACTATGCCCAGGAAACTTTCTTATTATGTAAAATGCAGTCCCTTAGTATATAGAGTCTTCTCTTGTGTTTAGTGCTGTACGTAAGGGAAACAATGTTCCCTTCTTCCATAGCATACATCTTGCTATGTATAGCCCTTTCTCTTATTACTTAGTATCCTCTATTGTTATGTATAACCTGGTCCCTTACTACATAGTATCCTCTCTTGTTATGTACTGCATAGCCCCATCCCTTATTACATAGAATCCTCTATTGTTATGTATAGATTGTGCCTTATTACTTAGTATACTTTATTGTTATGTATAGCCCCGTCCCTTATTACTTAGTATCTTCTATTGCTATATATAACCCCATCCTTTTTTACATGGAATCCTCTATTGTTATGTATAGATCATCTCTTATTACTTAGTGTACTTTATTGTTATGTATTGCCTCCTCCCTTATCACATAGTATCCTCTATTGTTATGTATAGACCATCCCTCTACTTCAGGTCCAGCCTGTGGGCAGGTCTCTCCTTGGTTTCTCTGGCTTAGAGCAGGAAGATAAGACTGCATACAGTCTTGCCCCAAAGTATGGGTATCTCATAAACTGAACACTTCTAACACTGATTACACTAGAACCACAAGACAGATTTATCCACCTCTGGTATTATTTTAATCAGTTTAACACTGCAACCTATCAATGCTTGTAGTTTACTTAGCAAAATCCTGCTGACAGGTTCGCTTTAAGTTTTGCAAAAACTTCGAACATGCAAAAAATTACACTGGGTAGGACTGGGGTACATGTGCGCAAAAAAAAGTCACAGTTGCTGAATCAGCTGAAAACCCCCAATTTCGCCCACAATGAAGTACTGTAGCATAGCGACTGGTCATGTGAATGATGGATGGTATGTGTTATGACCCCAATGGCAGAGGGTCTCAGGAATAATGCTAAGTCAGTAAATACAGAAAACCAGCTCATAGGGCAGTGGTAACTGGGCTGACCATATAACTAATCCTAGCACCACAAATACCAGCAGCCGGGGAACGTTCCTACGTTGATCCTAGACGTCTCGCGCCAGCCGGAGAGCTAACTACCCCTAGAAGGGAAAAGAAAGACCTTTCTTGCCTCCAGAGGAAATACCCCAAAAAGTTGGATAGAAGCCCCCCACAAATAATAACGGTGAGGTAAGAGGAAAAGACAAACATAAGAATGAGCTAGGAATTTGGCAAAGAGAGGCCCACTAGCTAATAGCAGAATATAGAAAGATAACTTATATGGTCAGCAAAAAATCCTATCAAAAATATCCACACTGGAAATTCAAGAACCCCCGAACCGTCTAACGGCCCGGGGGGAGAACACCAGCCCCCTAGAGCTTCCAGCAAGGTCAGGAATCACATTAAGTACAAGCTGGACAAAAATGATAGCAAACAAATAACCCAAAAAACAAAGAAGCAAGGCTTAGCTTAATTTAACACGAACCAGGACCAGCAAACAGGAGCAAACAGAATGTGTCTGAAAACACCGATGCCAGGCACTGGACTAAGGTTCCAGGAGGTTTATATAGCAACACCCCTGAAGTAACGACCCAGCTGGGTGCAGACAGAGGGAAGGAAATCCCAGAGTCATATCACTAGTAACCACTAGAGGGAGCCAAAAAAGTCTAATTCACAACAGTACCCCCCCCTTAAGGAGGGGTCACCGAACCCTCACCAAGACCACCAGGGCGATCAGGATGAGCAGCGTGAAAGGCACGAACCAAATCGGCCGCATGCACATCAGAGGCAACCACCCAGGAATTATCCTCCTGACCATAACCCTTCCACTTGACCAAATACTGAAGCCTCCGCCTGGAGAGACGAGAATCCAAGATCTTCTCCACCACGTACTCCAACTCGCCCTCAACCAACACCGGAGCAGGAGGCTCAGCAGAAGGAACCACAGGCACAACGTAGCGTCGTAACAAAGACCTATGGAACACGTTGTGAATGGCAAACGAAACCGGAAGATCCAAGCGAAAGGACACAGGATTAAGGATTTCCAATATCTTGTAAGGACCGATGAAGCGAGGCTTAAATTTAGGAGAGGAGACCTTCATAGGAACAAATCGAGAAGACAGCCACACCAAATCCCCAACACGAAGTCGGGGACCCACACCGCGGCGGCGGTTGGCAAAACGCTGAGCCTTCTCCTGTGACAACTTCAAGTTGTCCACCACATGATTCCAGATCTGCTGCAACCTATCCACCACAGAATCTACTCCAGGACAGTCAGAAGGCTCCACATGTCCCGAGGAAAAACGAGGATGGAAACCAGAGTTGCAGAAAAATGGCGAAACCAAAGTAGCGGAACTAGCCCGATTATTTAGGGCAAACTCAGCCAACGGCAAGAAGGTCACCCAATCATCCTGATCTGCCGAAACAAAACACCTCAAGTAAGCTTCCAGAGTCTGATTAGTTCGCTCAGTTTGGCCATTAGTCTGAGGATGAAAGGCAGACGAGAACGATAAATCAATGCCCATCCTAGCACAAAAGGATCGCCAGAACCTGGAAACAAACTGGGATCCTCTGTCAGACACAATATTCTCAGGAATGCCGTGTAAACGAACCACATTCTGAAGGAACACAGGAACCAGATCGGAAGAGGAAGGCAGCTTAGGCAAAGGCACCAAATGGACCATTTTTGAAAAGCGATCACATACCACCCAGATGACAGACATACCCCGAGACACCGGGAGATCAGAAATGAACTCCATGGAAATATGTGTCCAAGGCCTCTTCGGGACAGGCAAGGGCAAGAGCAACCCGCTGGCACGGGAACAGCAAGGCTTAGCTCGAGCACAAGTCCCACAGGACTGCACAAATGACCGTACATCCCGTGACAAGGAAGGCCACCAAAATGACCTAGCCACCAGATCTCTGGTGCCAAAAATTCCCGGATGACCTGCCAACACCGAGGAATGAACCTCGGAAATGACTCTGCTGGTCCACTTATCAGGAACAAACAGTCTGTCAGGTGGACAAGAGTCAGGTCTACCAGCTTGAAATCTCTGCAACACACGTCGCAAATCAGGAGAAATGGCTGACAAAATAACTCCTTCTTTAAGAATACCAACAGGTTCTGTGACTCCAGGAGAGTCAGGCACAAAGCTCCTTGAAAGAGCATCAGCTTTCACATTCTTTGAACCTGGTAAATACGAGACCACAAAGTCAAAACGGGAGAAAAACAATGACCAGCGGGCCTGTCTAGGATTCAAGCGTTTAGCAGACTCGAGATACATCAAATTTTTGTGATCAGTGAAGACCACCACACGATGCTTAGCACCCTCGAGCCAATGACGCCACTCCTCAAATGCCCACTTCATGGCCAGTAATTCCCGATTGCCCACATCATAATTCCGCTCAGCAGGCGAAAACTTCCTAGAGAAGAAAGCACATGGTCTCATTACCGAGCAACCAGGGCCTCTCTGTGACAAAACGGCCCCTGCCCCAATCTCAGAAGCATCCACCTCGACCTGAAAGGGAAGTGAGACATCAGGCTGGCACAAAACAGGCGCCGAAGTAAACCGGCGCTTCAACTCCTGGAATGCCTCCACGGCTGCAGGAGCCCAGTTAGCAACATCAGAACCTTTCTTGGTCATATCCGTCAAAGGTTTAACAACGCTAGAAAAATTAGCGATAAAACGACGGTAGAAGTTAGCAAAACCCAAGAACTTCTGAAGACTCTTAACTGACGTGGGTTGAGTCCACTCATGAATAGCTCGGACCTTGACTGGGTCCATCTCCACAGCAGAAGGGGAAAAAATAAACCCCAAAAAGGGAACTTTCTGTACTCCAAAGAGACACTTTGAGCCTTTAACAAACAAGGCATTCTCACGCAAAACCTGAAACACCATCCTGACCTGCTCCACATGTGAGTCCCAATCTTCAGAGAAAACCAGAATATTGTCCAGATAAACAATCATAAATTTATCCAGATACTTCCGGAAAATATCATGCATAAAGGACTGAAATACTGAGGGAGCATTAGAAAGCCCAAAAGGCATCACCAAGTACTCAAAATGACCTTCAGGCGTATTAAATGCAGTCTTCCATTCATCACCTTGCTTAATGCGCACAAGGTTGTATGCACCACGAAGATCTATCTTGGTGAACCACTTGGCACCCTTAATCCGGGCAAACAAGTCCGACAAGAGAGGCAAAGGATACTGAAATTTTACAGTGATTTTATTCAGTAGCCGATAGTCAATACAAGGTCTCAAAGATCCGTCCTTCTTAGCCACAAAAAAGAATCCTGCACCAAGAGGGGAAGAGGATGGACGGATATGCCCCTTCTCCAGAGACTCCTTGATATATGAACGCATTGCGGCATGCTCAGGTACTGACAGATTAAATAATCTTCCCTTAGGAAATTTACTACCTGGAATCAAATCTATGGCGCAGTCACAGTCCCTATGAGGAGGCAGAGCACTGGATCTGGACTCACTGAATACATCCTGATAATCAGACAAATACTCAGGAACTTCCGAAGGAGTAGAGGAAGCAATAGACACCGGCGGGGAATCAGCATGAATTCCCTGACAGCCCCAACTTGACACAGACATTGCCTTCCAATCCAGGACTGGATTGTGGGTCTGTAACCATGGCAGACCCAAAACGACCAAATCATGCATTTTATGCAGAACAAGAAAACGAATCACCTCCCGATGTTCAGGAGTCATGCACATGGTCACCTGCGTCCAAAACTGCGGTTTATTTTCCGCCAATGGCGTAGCATCAATACCTCTAAGAGGAATAGGATTTACTAACGGTTCAAGAACAAAACCACAGCGCTTGGCAAATGACAGATCCATAAGACTCAGGGCGGCACCTGAATCCACAAACGCCATAACAGGGTAAGAAGACAAAGAGCAAATTAAAGTCACAGACAAAATAAATTTAGGTTGCAAATTACCAATGGCGACAGGACTAACAACCCTTGTTAGGCGTTTAGAGCATGCTGATATAACATGTGTAGAATCACCACAGTAAAAACACAACCCATTCTGACGTCTATGATTTTTCCGTTCATTTCTAGTCTGAATTCTATCACATTGCATTAAATCAGGTGTTTGTTCAGACAACACCACCAGAGGATTAGCGGTTTTGCGCTCCCGCAAACGCCGGTCAATTTGAATAGCAAGCGCCATAGAATCATTCAGACTTGTAGGAATGGGGAAACCCACCATCACATTCTTAATGGCTTCAGAAAGGCCATTTCTGAAATTTGCGGCCAGAGCACACTCATTCCACTGAGTAAGCACGGACCATTTCCGAAATTTTTGGCAATACACTTCAGCTTCATCCTGACCCTGAGAAATAGCCAGCAAGGCTTTTTCTGCCTGAATTTCAAGATTGGGTTCCTCGTAAAGCAATCCGAGCGCCAGAAAAAACGCATCAATATTCGCCAATGCCGGATCTCCTGGCGCTAGCGAGAAAGCCCAATCCTGAGGGTCGCCCCGTAAAAAAGAAATAACAATTTTAACTTGCTGAGCAGAATCTCCAGATGAACGGGGTCTCAGAGAAAGAAACAATTTACAATTATTCTTGAAATTCCTAAACCTAAATCGATCTCCAGAAAACAATTCCGGAATAGGTATTTTAGGTTCAGACATAGGACTACTGGTAACAAAATCTTGTATACCCTGCACACGAGCTGCCAGCTGGTCAACACTTGTAATCAAGGTCTGCACATTCATGTCTGCAGCAAGCACACGCCACTCAAAGGTAAAGGGGAGGAAGAGAAGGAAGGAAAAAAAAAAACCTCAGAATTTCCTTTCTTATTATCCCACTTCTGCAATGCTTTAAACATTCAATATTGGCCTGGCATACTGTTATGACCCCAATGGCAGAGGGTCTCAGGAATAATGCTAAGTCAGTAAATACAGAAAACCAGCTCATAGGGCAGTGGTAACTGGGCTGACCATATAACTAATCCTAGCACCACAAATACCAGCAGCCGGGGAACGTTCCTACGTTGATCCTAGACGTCTCGCGCCAGCCGGAGAGCTAACTACCCCTAGAAGGGAAAAGAAAGACCTTTCTTGCCTCCAGAGGAAATACCCCAAAAAGTTGGATAGAAGCCCCCCACAAATAATAATGGTGAGGTAAGAGGAAAAGACAAACATAAGAATGAGCTAGGAATTTAGCAAAGAGAGGCTAATAGCAGAATATAGAAAGATAACTTATATGGTCAGCAAAAAATCCTATCAAAAATATCCACACTGGAAATTCAAGAACCCCCGAACCGTCTAACGGCCCGGGGGGAGAACACCAGCCCCCTAGAGCTTCCAGCAAGGTCAGGAATCACATTAAGTACAAGCTGGACAAAAATGATAGCAAACAAATAACCCAAAAAACAAAGACGCAAGACTTAGCTTAATTTAACACGAACCAGGACCAGCAAACAGGAGCAAACAGAATGTGTCTGAAAACACCGATGCCAGGCACTGGACTAAGGTTCCAGGAGGTTTATATAGCAACACCCCTGAAGTAACGACCCAGCTGGGTGCAGACAGAGGGAAGGAAATCCCAGAGTCATATCACTAGTAACCACTAGAGGGAGCCAAAAAAGTCTAATTCACAACAGGTATGTATCGCAGAGGTGGGTGGCCCTGTGATGGAAGCCTGGGTATGTTTTGCTCAAGCAGATCTACTGCTGAGGGGTTTGTTTACATTTGGGAAGGCTTCCAGGTGATTGGAGAGATGGGTGGGTTCAGTCACCTACAAACCCAGCCAAAGGGGCGTGTCTGAACACTTAAGATGGTTTTGTGTGTAAGGACCTGTGGTGATGTCACGCTCACCTGACTAGCCATGTGACAGGTACCTGGGTGTGGTTACACCTATGTAAAGGAGGTGTGTGTAGCACATGGTAAGAGAGAGATTGAGTGAGTGTCTGTCAGGGTGGACACACTTCCGTGTGTCCTGGCAGGACACTGCAGAATGGCCTGTGTGTTGGACGGTTCCAAGTGGGGACGTCCTGGAAGCACACAGAGACCATTCCAGGCTGGAGAGCCTGCGTGCTGGACATAGCACAGACGGTTGGTGTTGGAGTCGTCCTGGAAGCACCTGGAGACCGTAGACCTGGACGGTCTGTGTTGAGGACTTGGGACTGACCTGAAGTCAGTGTCCGGAGTGGAACTTCTGAGAGGTAACCCCGGACAACGGGATTATAATATACAGCAGAGAAGCCTATCTGCTACGTGAACTGTCTAATGTTTCATGGCTGTAATGAAATGGACTGTACCCTGTCTGGTTTATGCGGAGTTTGAATAAACCATATGGACTGATATGTGTGAGATATCGTGCCTGAAGTGTTTATCCTGCTGCCAAGCGAGTATCCCCAAGACCCGTAGCGGGTGAAACGCTACAGTACATAAAAAAATAGGCAAACATACGTGAAATAGATTTTAAAAAGGCACAAGTTAATAGGAGAATAAGAAGAAAATGAACAAAAGGTTACCCCCCCCCCCCCAAAAAAAAAAAAAAAAAATAGATTAAAGGAAGTCATAAATAGAGAAAAGAATCTGGAACTTCGTGTCAGCTAAAAGTAATATAATTTTCATTGCTACTAAAGATAAATGTGCAAAGAATTCAGTGTGAGATTTAAATTCTGAACATTGTTTTAAGGTACTAGGCTTGGATGAAAAGATAATATTAACAGTTCGGAAAACTTTTTCCAGATCTACATAGAGTGAGTGTTAGCAGGAATTAACACTGTCAGGCCTGTGTTCTCATAGTCTACAGCACAATGTCATTTGTTAGTACGACTGGATTAGCTACATTACAGGAGAACTATTCATCACTGGCTTAGAAGCACCAGATAGCCGCTCTGTAGTTCACTAACTAGCTTTATTAATATTCCACTATTTCATCTGACATAATTTATTGCATGGTTATCCAGTTAGAAGGAAAGTGGAATCCAGGACTATAGTAGCGTGCTTATGGTAACCACAGCATAACAAATGTCCCTGCTAAATGTAATGGGAATAGACTGGTTCGGCCTGTGGTGAACCCGAGCATTATGGCATTGGGCATCATGCTTTTTTTATTCAACTATTATCTTGCTAATTAATCAGAAAAGATTATTCCCAAGCAAACATTTATTTCTGAATATGTATGCTAGACATTTCTTATTTGGGGTTCACATCTATGACCACTACAATGTCTTATGGTGGGTACTTTTTCCTTTACATCTTTGACCTAAGAAAAAAACTGATCAGTAGTATAATATTTGTATGAAATTGAATGTACACTGCCATACAGGCCTCGTTCCACTTCTTGGTGCCTATTTATCCAAATTGTCGGGAATTACAAAGTTTTGTTGAGAGGGGGGCGTGTTGGAGACAGACACTCCTGATTCATTCTTAATGAATTAGGCACATCTGAAAATTGGTGTGCGCCTCCATGCATCTCACCACAAATCATACGCCAGTCAGGGACTGGAGCAATATTTCTGGCAAAAGTACACTACTTCTCCTCATGCCCCCATTCCACCCTCTCCTAACCCAGCTCTGTCCATTTTGGCAGCGCTGGATGAAACTAGGGTAAAAACGCCAACAGTGAAAAAAAATGGGTGCAATTCTTCATTTTGCAACTTATCAAAGTGTTTTATGCCAGATTTCTGGTGAAAACACTTCAATAAATCAGGGCTCTTCTGTTTCTGTGTTATATCTTCTAGATTCCATATGAAATTAGAGACATACAGTAGGACCTGATTCATCAAGACTGGCAAGTCAGACGCCCCAGATTCAGACATGTCTCACAAGTAGTGTGCACCTCCATTCTCCTCACCACAAATCTTACTTCAGTTACATGTCATCATGAATTACACTAGCTATGGCATCATGTCCCCATTCCATCCTAACTCTATCTTAGTGGAGCTGGGTGAAACTGCCAAATATTGCAACGTTTTTGTTCAACACATCTCTATTGATGGAAAAATAAAAATGTAATGGGTCTAGGAAAATGGTAAATGGAAGCACAAACCAAAATATTAAATTTTTTCTTCTGATTTTTTTAATTGTGATTTTCTTAATCTTTAAAAAATGTATTTTATATATATACAGGGTGGGCCATGTATATGGATACACCTAAATAAAATGGGAATGGTTGTTGATATCAACTTCCTGTTTGTGGCATATTAGTATGTGGGAAGGGGAAAACTTTTCAAGATGGGTGGTGACCATGGCGGCCTTTTTGAAGTTGGCCATTTTGGATCCAACTTTATCTTTTCCAATGGGAAGAGGGTCATGTGACACATCAAACTTATTGAGAATTTCAAAAGAAAGACAATGGTGTGCTTGGTTTTAACATAACTTTATTCTTTCATGAGTTATCTACAAGTTTTTCTTTGTTTACAGCTATTGACATGTTGCAGAGGTTAATAGGTAGACATTCGGTAGTGCTCACAAAGGCGATACGGCTTTGGTCCAAATACGTGCAGTTACACAGCGCCAAAACAAAATCATAAACATAAATTCTTAGCCTTGTCCAGGATCTAGCTAAACAGAACAGCCCCAGCTCCATCAAACAAAATAGCTATCGTCCATAGGAACCACTGATATTTGCGGTTCTCTGCACATGGTTTGTGCAGACTCTTCTCAGAGAGAGATTCTGGCCAGTCTTCACACCTAAGACACCTCCAGTCTGCCAATCTTCCCCAGCAGACTGAATTAGATGAATACCTAGCCTGTTTATATGCAGAGCTAGCCAGGTATACTACGCAAAGCCTGCGGAGCTAGGATTTAACCATAGCCTACCTGTCATTGCTACATGACCTCCCCCATTATGAGTGTGAGGCATTATAAGTAGAGACGAGCAAACCCAAACTTAAAAGTTCAGAGGTCATACCAGACAGTTAAAGGTCGAACACAGACTTTTCCCAGAAGTCTGTTGCAATATTCAGAGATCCGGCAGAAGTCCATTACAGAGGGAGAGAGAATGCACAATTATTGTAGCTCCAAAGTTGGGGTCACCAATGTTTTTAATGGGTTTTGGGTTCTGGTTTAAGTTCGGAACAGTTCTGGTACCCGAACTGAACTTTGTAATAAAGTTGGGGTCGGGTATCAGAATCCAAACTTCCATGGGTCTGCTCTTCCCTAATTATGAGGATGCCTGCACAGAACTGCAAAATGACGTTAGATCGCTCTGATGCTTCAACCGTGTGGGAAATGGTGCCTTGCAAGTTTTTTTCGTGAACTGCAAATTGAATCTCAAAATGTTCAAATTCTCATGAAACCACAATTTCAGGAAAATCAACTTAAATTTAATCCTCCGTGGATCGATCCACTCATCTATAATAGCCTGTGTTTTCATAACTTTGAACTTACGAACTATACTTCTATTTGTATCTTTAGGGACATTCAATACCTTTACTATCTTTTTGTTCCCTTTGCCTTGCTTGTACAAGGCAATATTCTCTTTTTTCAACATGTTGGACCACTTTCTTGACAACCCAAGAAAACTGGTGAACTGGAAGTCATTGCACATGATGATGGATGGGCTAAGATTCCTCTGAAACACTATGAGAAACTGGTTTTGGGCTTCGCATCATGTTTGAAGCATGGTGGTTAAACACTTTTGATTGCAACTGTAATACACATTAGTTAAGTATCATATATTGTAATACTTAATGTTTACATATGAACTTTGATAACAGACAAGAAATTTCAAAAGTTGTGTGGTTTTAGGTTGTCTGGCACTTACAATGGCACGAATGTGCAGCTTCCAGTCTCCAGTCTTTACGTACATTAATAATGGTGTCCATCTGAAGTAACCTCAAAAATCATAGGGCCAACCTAGTGTTTTCTTTTTAATTAAACGTCTGCGCATTTTGATAATAACTATATTGTCCAAGTAGAGCAAAATTAAGTAGAATGTACCCAATCTTCGTAGCGGACCTTTCACAAATGTTTACATTATAATTGTACATGCAAATCCACATTTTTAAAAAATGCTTCAAATACTCTTTGAATAAGCTTCCTGCTGGTTTTCTTGTGAAATGTTTAAAACAAGGTGAGAAAAACAGCACTGTGTGCACTATAGAAGCTTTTTCCATTAACACCTTCCGTTTTACAGTCTTTCCTTTTTCCTACCCTTCTTCCCAGAGCTATAACTTTTATATTTTTCTAGCTATATAGACATAGCGTACTAGAAAACTGGAAAAAAAAATTCCAAGTTGGGGCAAATTATAAAAAAAAGGACAAAAAAAACATAATTTTGGCGTTCTTGATTCTTTTTTAATTTACAGTGTTTACTAGGGTTGAGCGAAACGGGTCGTTCATTTTCATAAGTCGCCGACTTTTGGCAAAGTCGGCGTCTCATGAATCCCGACCCGATCCCTGTGCGGGGTCGGCCATGCGGTACGCGATCTTGGCGCCAAAGTCGCGTTTCGTATGACGCGTTTAGCGCCATTTTTACAGCCAATGAATGAGCGTGGGCAGAGTGATGACATAGATCTTAGGGGAGTGAACGCCTATCGTCATGTTATCGCTTGTGCGCAGTAGGGATTTGGAATGTGCAAAACGAAATTTTCTGTGCTGGGACGGAGGGAGAGAGAGAGAGAGAGAGAGAAAAAAAAAATCCTTCATTGGGTTTCGTGTTTCGGCCGAAACACGACTTTTCACGGTGGTCGGCCGATTTCACTCGACTCGACTTTTAAGACAGTCGGGTTTCACAAAACCCGACTCGACCCTAAAAAACTAAAGGTCGCTCAACCCTAGTGTTTACCATTCAGCTTGATTAGTTTAATATTTTGATATATTGGACATTTCTGATACCACATGTGTACATTTTTTTAGTTTTTTAGTATATTTATTTTTAAGGGGGTGATTTGAACTTTTATGTGGTTTTTTCATATTTTTTAGAACTTTGTTTTACTTGTCACTGTATTTGTTAGTCCCCTTTGGGGACTTGAAGCTGCGTTTGTCTAATATAGCTTGTGCTCTATACAGCGATGGCACAGCATCGTTGCATAAAGTAAAAATCACAGTTTTGTTTTGAAGCCCGGCCAAAGACCATCTTCAACAGACCCCCTACTGTCATAGCAACCCATCGGCGACTTGCAACCACGTCACGGTGCACTGATGGGCATGTGAAATGATGCGTGCCCATGCCAGCATGTGTTAAATGTCACGTATGGATTTTTATAATGGCATTTAACAGGGTAACAATCGCAGGCGGAGCTCCATTCTGTTGAGCATTGTTAAAGGCAGGTCCTGGCTGTAAGACACATTATATGCCGGGTAAGCTGTGATCTCACCCCGTGAGCCCCCTCCATACACCCACTTCCGACTTGCGCCATACATATACTGTGGATGTCATGAAGGGGTTAAAAACCAGTCTGAAATGTATTCAAAGAGTACTTTACGCATTTTCTGCTGTGCACTTAGGAGCAGAAGCTATTTCTGAACCTTCATCTGGAACCTATAAATATATCATTAAAGTGCGGATTGTGGAGATAACAGTCCTGTACATAGAATTTGTAACTATCAGATGTTTATAGTATATACTTTTAATCTGCCATAAATGTCACAGAAGGTAACACCCATTTAATTTTTAGTGCAGTGCACTGGTTGGTTCAGTATGATAGTGTGGGCCTTAGACCAAAAAGGTTGTACACCCTTAGTTTAAACAAAGACCAAGCATGCTTAACAACAAGTCCGTTTTGTAGCACCTAGAGAACGCAGTATGGTAATGTAATTTGACAAGCTTTGACAAGTGCGGATTATGTAAATCTAATTTAAAAAAAATAGACAAACAATTTTGAATTCAGTTGCATGTGCGGCCACAAGAGTGCAATAACATCTGGCCCCATGATGCCTTACCACAATAAGTCGGCTGCCTAGCATTCCTTATGTGGTCCAGGACTGCGCATGGAATGCCTCCACTGTCACAGAGCCGTATTTCTTTGGGTTATTTTTGGCTCTGCTGAATTTCCACACTTTATGTGTTCAGGAGCAGGTCTAATTCCTCATATTACATTTCAAACAATTCATGTCATTTGTTTTAGCTGGTTAATAAGTATTTGTTGAAATACTGATGTGAAAATAAAGGTGATAAAATACTTTTGGAGTGTTTGATATTAGGGGGAAGTCTTAAAAGGGGTTATCCAGGATTTAAAATCGAAATAAATAAAAGCCTTTTTTTCCCCCCAAAACAGAAGCATGTCTCTACAATAAGTGAGTGGCATTGTTGCTCATCTTGAATGGTGCTTAGCCTCAATACTAAACATAACTTGTAAATAGAGGTGATGCTGATTTTAGAAGAAGGGAGCCATCTGTTTTTGGATCCTTAACCCCTTTACCCCCAAGGGTGGGTTGCACGTTAATGACCGGGCCAATTTTTACAATTCTGACCACTGTCCCTTTGTGAGGTTATAGCTCTGGAAGCTTCAACAGATTCCGGTGATTCTGACATTGTTTTCCCATAACATATTGTACTTCACGATAGTGGTAAAATTTCTTTGATAAGACTTGCGTTTATTTGTGAAAAAAAACAAAATTTGGAGAAAATTTCGCAATTTTTGAAATTTGAATTTTGATGCCCTTAAATCACACAGATATGTCACACAAAATACTTAATAAGTAACATTTCCCACATGTCTTCTTTACATCAGCACAATTTTGGAACCAAATTTTTTTTTGTTAGGGAGTTGTAAGGGTTACAAGTTGACCAGTGATTTCTCATTTTTGCAACACCATTTTTTTTTTTAGGGACCACATCACATTTGAAGTCACTTTGAGGGGTCTACATGATAGAAAATACCCAAAAATGACAACATTCCAAAAACTACACCCCCTTAAGGTGCGCAAAACCACATTCAAGAAGTTTATTAAACCTTTTGGTGCTTCACAGGAATTTTTGGAATGTTTACAAAAAAGTAAACATTTAACTTCAGATCCAATTTTTTTTTATTTTCCCAATGGTATTAGGAGAAATTGGACCCCAAAAGTTACTGTGCAATTTATCCTGAGTACGCTGATTCCCCATATGCGGGGGTGTGGGGGGAAACACTGTTTGGGCGCATAGCAGAGCTCGGAAGGGAAGGAGCGTCGTTTGACTTTTCAATGCCAAATTGGCTGGAACTGAGATCGGATGCTATGTCGCGTTTGGAGAGCCCCTGATGTGCCTAAACAGTGGAAGCCCCCCACAAGTGACACCATTTTGGAAACTAGACCCCCTAAGGAACTTATGTAGATGTGTGTTGAGGACTTTGAACCCCCAAGTGCTTCACAGAAGTTTATAATGTAGAGACGTAAAAATAAAAAATCATATTTTTTTCATAAAAATGATCTTTTCGCCCCCAATTTTTAATTTTCCCAAAGGTTACAGTAGAAATTAAACCCCAAAAGTTGTGCAGTTTGTCCTGAGAATGCTGATACCCCATATGTGTGAGTAAACCACTGTTTGGGCGAATGGCAGAGCTCGGAAGGGAAGGAGCACCGTTTGACTTTTTCAACGCAGAATTGGCTGGAATTGAGATCAGATGCCATGTCGTGTTTGGAGAGCCGCTGATGTGCCTAAACAGAGGAAACCCCCACAAGTGACCTCATTTTGGAAAGTAGACCACCAAAGGAACTTATCTAGATGTGTGGTGAGCACTTTGAACCCCCAATTGTGTCACAGAAGTATATAATGTAGTGCCGTGAAAATACAAAAATCATTTTTTTCCACAAAAATTATCTTTTAGCCCACAGTTTTTTATTTTCCCAAGGGTAACAGGAGAAATTGAACCCCAAAAGATGTTTTGCAGTTAAAAAAAAATCATTTGTTTTTTCCACAAAAATGATTTTTTAGTCTCAATTTTGTATTTTCACAAGGATAACAGGAGAAAATGGACCCCAAAAGTTGCTGTGCAATTTGTCCTAAGTACGCTGATACCCCATATGTGGAAGAAAACTACTGTTTGGGCACACGTCAGGGCTCAGAAGAGAAGTAATGACGTTTTGGAATGCAGATTTTGATGGAATGGTCTGCGGGTGTCATGTTGTGTTTGCAGAGCCACTGATGTGCCTAAACAGTAGAAACCCCAGACAAGTGACATCATTTTGGAAACTAGTAAACTAATAAAGTTTATAACGCAGAGCCGTAACAATAATGATTTTTTAGCCCCCAAATTTTTATTTTCACAAGTGTAACAGGAGAAATTGGACTGCCAAAGTAGTTGTCTCATTTGTCCTGAGTATGCTGATACCCCAAATGTGGGGGTAAACCACTGTTTGGGTGCATGGCAGAGCTCGTTTGACTTTTTCAACGCAGAATTGGCTGGAATTGAGATCGGATGCCATGCCCCTGATGTGCCTAAACAGTGGAATCCCCAATTCTAACTCCAACCCTAACCCCAGCACATCCCTAACCCTAATATCAACCATAATCCTAACCACACCCCTAGCCCGAACACACCCCTAACCCTAATCACAACCCTAAGCCCAACACACCCCTAACTCCAACACACCCCTAACACTAATCCCAACCCTAACAATAACCCTAACCACACCCCTAACTCTGACACACCCCTAATCCCAACCGTAAACGTAATCCCAACCCTAATCCAAACCCTAACCTTAACTTTAGCCCCAACCCTAACTTTAGCCCCAACCCTAACCCTAATTTTAGCCCCATAGTCCATGAGCCGGGCCAGATATCGGTACCACCCGGAGTGACTAATTTTCTTTGGTATTTTTAGGTAGATGCATGTCTGTAGTTTATTTTTTGATATGATAGCCCTTACATATACGTAGCTTATTAACCCCTTCAGCCCTAGGCCTATTTGTACCCAAGTGCCTAAGCCAATCTGACCTGTGCCACTTCATGGGCTAATAACTTTGGAACGCTTTCACCTATCCAAGCCATTCTGAGATTGTTTTCTCGTGACATATTGTACTTCACGTCAGTGCTAAATGGGAGTCAATATATTTTACCTTTCTATATAAAAAAATGCTAAATATTCGGAAATTTTGGAAAAATCGGCAATTTTTTAACTTTGAAATTCTCTGCTTTTTACAAAAATACTGATACCCCCCATAATAGTTATTAATTTACACTCCCCACATGTTTACTTCATATTGGCATCATTTTGAAAATGAAACCTTATTGTTTTACGACGTAATAGGGCTTATAGTTTTATGCGCAATTTTTCACATTTACAGCAAAACCCACTTTTCAAAGGACCAAGTCACTTCTGAAGTCACTTTAAGGGGCTTACATAACAGAAACCACCCATAAATTACCCCATTTTGCAAACTACACCCCTCAAGCTGTTCAAAACTCATTTTTAAAAACTGTTAACCCTTTAGGTGTTCCACAGGAATTTTAGCATGAGCCAAGAACCAAATATGACGATATCGGTACCACCCGGAGTGACTAGATGTAGTATTTGTAACAAAATTTAATCCAAGTTATGTAAATACACACTGAACATGTCATGTGCATATATATATATATATATATATATATATATATATATATATATATATATATATATATATATGTTACTCCATAATATCTTCAACATCGGACTCTGAATCTGACTGTTGTTCTACTGGCTCGTCTTCAGTACCCTTGTTCTGGCATGTCTGTAATCTGCACATGTCTGTGCACTTCAGGCCATTGCTGAGGCAAGTACACTGAGGAAGTTCACATGACCGCACACACTTGCAGGACAGTAGCTGTATAATAGCTTCTGGTGCTGGTGCCCCTTGCATCCACTTGACAACAAGCTTTCCGTCGTTATCTATCATCCAACCGCAGTCTGTTGGGTTTGCAACCCATGGCTGGCTCTGCAGACTTCTCCTCCAGATCGCAGCCTGGTAGTTTGCACGCAGTGCATGCATGAAAAGGCAGTCCTGGCAAGGAGGGAGTTGACTTGACTCTACCACTCCACGTCTGGCACAGAACAGCTGATAACGGAGCCTGTTTACCTCAGTTGTTTGGGTAGTTGGCAGGTACATGTGGCAGGTGATTTCCTGTAACTTCTCAAAAAGTTCGGTAGACACTTCCCATGAACGACCAACTTCCTGAAAGGCATCCTGGTATGTCTTGTTCATCTTCAACTGCTTGAGTGTCGTCATCTTCCCACGGCCAGCGAATGCACTGACGGTGTCACAGCCTGTAAATGCATGCATACCAATCAATGAATCACATACGCTGCCTCCCAATGTTCGGCTCAGAGTGGTGATATCCAGGAATCTTGTCCGGTTCTGTGTACCGCATTTCTGGAACAGGTGGGATGGGATTTTGTGGCACATGCCCAGACACAGGACCATGACATCAGTATCCTCCGAAGTGATGATGACCGACTTGTAACCAGATTCTGCTGCATGAAGAGCATGGAGAAGGAGGCGTGTGTCTGCTTCTTCTTGATTTGACTTAAGGTCAGCAGCCTCTTCCCACTGTTCTTTGGTGATCTTAAAGCAGAGCTGCTCACATGTGACATACAGCTCCTTCTCCTCAAGCTTCTCCCTGTGGTGTTTCGCCTTCCATTCTTCTACCAGAAACTTTATGAGACTTGCCTTGTTGGAGGAACTACTTAGAAGCTTTTTCCACTGCTGGATGTTGTGCCCATGTTGAATGTTCTTGAAATGGATCCCTGTGCCTTCATATCTGTTGACTCTTTCTGTATCTTTGATGGATGTCTCCTTGTAGACGTCAAAGACAATATCAATGCGCTTGCTCTTAGCACCCTCATGGATAGCGCGACTCATTGCTGTGCCTGCTAGCTGGCCAAATGTTGCATTGTTTCCCTTCAGTTTCTGAACCAGGCTCATCCCATCAATGATGGTTGCAGAGGGCTCGGGGATCACTTCTGCAGGACGAGCATTCCTCTCCAACTCCCTTGCGAGGGCAGCCTTGTTGGTCTTGCGGATAGACCCATCACCATTGGCAAGTGCCCATGGCAATGGACCCAGGGGATGAGTCAAGACATCACTCATTTGTAGCTTTCTGTTCTCAGCTACAAGTATTATCTGGCCAAATAGGTTTCTGTCAGCCTTCAAAATTACCTCCTTGCCAAGACCTTGTCTGCGTGTCTTCATTTGGATGTTAGAGAACGTTTTAAGTTTGTTCTTCGTCATCTTGTCATGAAACAATGTAGTTGGCTTATCGGTACCCAAACGCTCATCCTTGAATGTTTGATATGCATCCTCTCCTATACTGTATGCCCCTTGAAGGTCTTTGGCTACATCTGGTGGTGCTACAGTCGCTGTTGACAAACTGATAAGTTCACCATTATGCTCTTTGTTGAAGGGGTTCACCCAACCTGTCTCCAGCAGTTGAACGAAAGATTGGACATCGGCTTCATCTCTTCTAATCCTAGACACCTGTAGGTCTGAATCGCTGAAGTCAGTATATTGTTGGCCTACCAGGGCCCTCAGCTGCCTCAAGTACATACTGCGGTACTCTGATGTCAGGTAGAACCTGGAAACAGCTCCAACTTTGAGGCTGAAGCCTTTTGTGCCCCCTGGTGTCTGGGTGTCTTTGTTGATTGTCTCTTCAATGGTCTGGTCCACAGGAATTCGTCCAAAAGGATTCTTGCTACCGATCTGGACCGAAAAGCCACCTTGCATGAAGTATTCATGGACCTCTGGGTGTTCTATGGGCAGCCGAGACATTGTGGCATAGTAATAGGTTAGGTATCGGGCATAGTTGACCTTGTCATAGGCAAAACACCATGGTATCATCTGTCGGATTGCTCCTAGGTGAAGCATCCAGTTGCCTTCTCTTGAAGCTCGAACCAGGGCCAGCATGGTCTCGACCATGTCCAAGTATGACATCCAGAATGCTGAGAGTTGTTCATTTCTGAGGGTCTCAAGATAAACTTGAAAGAGCTTCAGGGTAAGTGTGCAAGATTCATTATCCAAGAGCTTTTCGAAGGATCCCTGCGACACACTGATGCGAAAGTTTGTGATGTTCTTCAGTGTTTCATCCAGATGGTGAAGGTCCCTTGCATGGTTTTCTTCTAGCCATGGAAGGAAGTTTTTCCATGCAAGCCTCATAAGTGCTTCATAGACCAGCTTGTGTAGTCTCACTGCTCTGTTGTACCTCCGGCCGTCCATCACTCCAGACACTGATCCTTCAGCGATTACACCGGATTCAACACACAGATCTCTAAGGCCTGCATCCTGAAATCTGTTCCCTATGATAGAGAGGAGATTACAGATTGTGTGGAAGACACCCATTCTAATTATAATGTTCTTGAACTTCTCCTGTTTCCAGATAACCTCGGCAGCTTTGGCATAGAGTGCTTGATCAAACACACACACAATTCTGTTAAGCTTCAGGGTCTGCATGATGGCATGTGTTTGCTCCAAGACTTCATTCACAGTGGACATGGCTGTTGCAGGAGCATTGATAGTGGGCAGGTAGCTTACAGTGTCCTGGGCCACTACAATGTCGCTGCGGATTTTTATGTTGAACCCAGTCCAACTGCTGGTGGTCTGATCCTCATGGTCTGACATTCTAGCCAGAAGCCAGATATGGTTTTTGGTTTTTGAATCCTGGACCTCCTTGGTAGTGTTAACATTCGAAGTCTCAATCCTGGGTGGCTCTCCCCGCTGCCCAACATTGTATAGCGGTAGCATTAATTCTGTCAGAGTTATGCTTCTTTTCTTCGACTTGGTTACATCTGGCAGGACTTTCTTTGTCACAGAG
Organism: Ranitomeya variabilis; assembly: GCF_051348905.1. Taxonomy (NCBI): domain Eukaryota; kingdom Metazoa; phylum Chordata; class Amphibia; order Anura; family Dendrobatidae; genus Ranitomeya; species Ranitomeya variabilis. Next base: position 480,805,603 of record NC_135234.1, on the reverse strand, counting down.
CATGCAACATTGGACTGAACAGCAATGCCATTGACTCTATGAGATGTACCTGCTCCACTTAGTGTCTCCTCAAGTCTGTCAATGTTATCCCAGGCCAGGGTTGTGAACACACCTGGGTAGATACTTGCTGGCATTGGGATGTCATCCTTTGAACATTCCAACTTCTGGATACAAAGGGCTGTATCGATCTCCTCAGCCATTGAATATGACACACAGTGGCCAAGACGATTCAGAGTTCGAATCAGTTCTGTATTGCCGGTCAAAGACTTAACTGCAAAGGATAGCAGTACGTGCTTTGGTGGCTTTGTCTTTCCATTGGTAACAGCAAAAACCAAGTCACTGCCGAAGGATGTGGCAAGACGTTGAGCTCTTTCACAGGTAGTTTGGCACTCACAATCTCCTGTAAGCAGGGTTTGCAGGAATTGAGTGACTAATGCAGGAACGACATTCTGATCTGTATTGGGAGGCCATGGCTGACTCACATCTTGCTTCTTGATCTCATTCCTTAGCTGCATTGCTGCTTTGGTTACGATATCTCCAGAGTTAGCAGCTCTTGCTTCTTGCAGATCTTTTGTCATGCTGTGTACTTGCCGGACAAGGTCGTCCATTGATAGGCTACATGGATAGACTAGAAGCTTACCTTTCTCATCTGAGAGAAAGCGGAGTGATTCCCCAATCTCTGTTTCAAGTTTTCGTCGAACATGTTTCTTTGTCGATGGTTTCAGTTGGATGATACCACGGGATATCATTAATCTCTCAAGCCTAGATGTGAGGTTTATCATAGGCAGTACTTCTGGGTTTGGGAACAATTTAGTCCTTATATACAAGAAGAGTTCTTCAAGGGCCTCTTTCTCTGCCTCTTCGTAGCGTACTTCCTCGCTTTCGACCTGATTTTCAGCTGCACTAGACCTACAGGCCACTTGGGAATCATCTTTTGTGAATAGTTTGTAGCACGACTTGTGGTAGTGCCCCTCTGCAGCAACAAGGTCTCTGCTAAGTAAACCAAGTATTCTCTGTGTGCCTTTCCTTATCGCTGCTCTGCGGATCGTCTCATCTGCTCGTAGCTCAACACACTGGACAATTGGCTCCCTTGTTTGTTTTCCTTTTAGGTACTTGCTTGACTTCTCACAGAAGATACATACTTTGGCATACACCCTGCTATCACTGGGGGCACCCCTCGGTAGCTTCCTCATGGAGATTTTGCTTGCTGTTTCGACATTGACACCCTTGCCAAGGATAGAATCCAGTGACTTCTTCATTGTAAAGATACTACGACATTTACGGTGATATTGTATGTGTGGTATTTCTCCTTCTTCAAGGCCCTTAGCTGCTACCAGGACTGATTCATGCTGCCTGATCTCTGCAGCCCTAAGCAATGTTTTCCAGGAGTCCAAATCCTTAAGGGACGCCAGATCATCGCTGTCATCATTAGAGCAGTGTATGATACAGTCGATCCGTGATTTCTTCCTTGCTGGTACTTCCATCATGCCGTTAGATAGTCAGTAAACACCTGCAAACACAAAGAAAAACATTAAAATTTTATTTACCGTATTTCCTGGCGTATAAGACGACTTTTTAGCCATGAAAAACATGGCTCCAAGAGGGCGGTTGTCTTATACGCCGAATACAGCCGCCGGGGGGAAAGGCCGCCGCGCAGGGAAGGAGGAGGCAGGGGCCCACCTTCATGAGGCGCTCGTTCTTAGAGCTGGGAGCGCTGGTGCTAGGTGACTGTTCCCCCTCTCTCCACAAGTTCCTTACCAGCAGCAGCACACAGTACAGGACTACAGGACCTGTGGTGATGTCACGGCCATGTGATCAGTCACAAGCCTGGGAGGTGTCAGCCTCTACAGAGGGAGATAGGAGCTCTGCAGAGAAGACCGGAGAGTCCTGTTCAGCACAGAACGTGTATGTGTCAGTGTGTGTGCGTGTGTTGGGGCACCTCAGGGTGTCTTCAAATGTGACATAGCCCCCTAGATTTCTTCCAGTAAAATTTGCACTCCAAAAGTCATTTGGCGCTCCTTCCCTTCCGAGGCCTGCCGTTCCCCAATACTGCAGTGTACGACAACATATCGGGTGTTGTTGTGTTCGGGAGAGATTGGTGAACAAATAGTGGGGTGCATTTTTTGCTGGTACACCTCTTAAAAATAAAAAAATGAGCCTAAAATGACACCTTCATGTAAAAAATGCACTTTTTCCATTTTCTCAACCAAGTGTTTCCAACTACTGTGAAACACTGGTTGGGTCAAAGTGGTCACTATACCCCCTAAAAGATTCCTTGGGGGTGTAGTTTCCAAAATAGGGTCACTTTTTGGGGTTTCCACTGTGGGGGTACCTCAGGCAGCCTTCAAATGTGACATGGCCCCCTAGATTTCTTCCAGTGAATCCGCCACCCAAAAACCACATAGCGCTCCTTCCGTGTTGAGCTGTGCTGTGTGCCCATACTTTAGTTTACGAGTACATGTGGGGTGTTTCTATAAACTGCAGAATTAGGGTAACCAAGTTTGGGTTTGCCGTTAACCCTTGCTAGGTTGCAGGTAAAATTGGATTACAATGTAATATCTGGAAAAAAAATGAAATTTTGAAATTTCGCCTTCATTCTGCTAAAATTCCTGTGGAACACCTAAAGGGTTAACAGTTTTTAAAAATGAGTTTTGAACAGCTTGAGGGGTGTAGTTTGCAAAATGGGGTAATTTATGGGTGGTTTCTGTTATGTAAGCCCCTTAAAGTGACTTCAGAAGTGACTTGGTCCTTTGAAAAGTGGGTTTTGCTGTAAATGTGAAAAATTGCGCATAAAACTATAAGCCCTATTACGTCGTAAAACAATAAGGTTTCATTTTCAAAATGATGCCAATATGAAGTAAACATGTGGGGAGTGTAAATTAATAACTATTATGGGGGTATCAGTATTTTTGTAAAAAGCAGAGAATTTCAAAGTTAAAAAATTGCCGATTTTTCCAAAATTTCCGAATATTTAGCATTTTTTTATATAGAAAGGTAAAATATATTGACTCCCATTTAGCACTGACGTGAAGTACAATATGTCACGAGAAAACAATCTCAGAATGGCTTGGATAGGTGAAAGCGTTCCAAAGTTATTAGCCCATGAAGTGGCACAGGTCAGATTGGCTTAGGCACTTGGGTACAAATAGGCCTAGGGCTGAAGGGGTTAATAAGCTACGTATATGTAAGGGCTATCATATCAAAAAATAAACTACAGACATGCATCTACCTAAAAATACCAAAGAGAATTAGTCACTCCGCTTGGTACCGATATCGTCAAATTTGGTTCTTGGCTCATGGACTACCAACCCTAACCCTAACTTTAGCCCCAACCCTAACCCTAATTTTAGCCCCAACCCTAACCCTATCTTTAGATCCAACTATAACCGTAACTTTAGCACTAACCCTAACCCTAATGGGAAAATGGAAATAAATAATTTTTTTATTTTATTATTTTTCCCTAACTAAGAGGGCGATAAAGGAATGTTTGATTTACTATTTATAGCGGGTTTTTATATCGGGTTTTTATGTTTGGCAGCTGTCAAACACTAAAAAGATGCTTTTCATTACAAAAAATAGTTTTTGCATCACTACATTTTGAGAGCTATAATTTTTCCATATTTTGGCCCACAGAGTTGTGTGAGGTCTTATTTTTTGCGGGATGAGTTGGCGTTTTTATTGGTACCATTTTCTGGCACATGACATTTTTTGATCGCTTTTTATTACAATTTTTGGAAGGCAGAATGAACAAAAAACAGCAATTCATTAATTTCTTTTGGGTGGGGCATTTATACTGTTCCAAGTATGGTAAAATTGATAAGGCAGTTTTATTCTTCGGGTCAGTACGATGACAGCAATACCTCACTCCTATCATTTTTTTATGTTTTGGCGCTTTTATACAATAAAAACTATTTTATATAAAAAATAATTGTTTTTTCATCGCTTTATTCTGAGAGCTATAACTTTTTTATTTTTTCACTGATGATGCTGCATAACATCTCGTTTTTTGTGAGATAAGATGATGTTTTCAGCGGTACCATGTTTATATCTGTCTTTTTGATCGTGTGTTATTCCACTTTTTGTTTGGCAGTATGATGATAAAGCATTGTTTTTTGCCTTGTTTTTTATTTATTTGTTTTACGGTGTTCACTGAAGTGGTTAACTAGTGGGACAGTTTTATAGGTCGGGTCGTTACAGATGCGGCAATACTAAATATGTGTACATTTATTGTTTTTTTTATTTACATAAAGAAATGTATTTATTGGAACAATATTTTATTTTTTTCTTTATTTAGGAATTTAAAAAAAATATTTTTACACAGTATAATATTTTTTTAAAACTTTTTTACATTGTCCCTGGATGGGACATCACTGTCTAAAGTCACACTTTGCACAACACTGTGTCAGATCAGCGATCTGACAGGCAGTGAAGGAGGCTTTTTGGTGCCTGCTCTCAGCAGGCACTGAGAAGCCATCTCCCTGCAGGACTCGGATGGACCCACGGTCATCTTGGTCCTAGTGGCTGCAGGCAGGGAGAACCTCAGAACAACGCGATCACATCGCGTTGTTCTGAGGGCCTGAGGGAAGCAGGGAGCCCCCTCCATGTGCGATGCTTCTCTATGCCACGGGAACGCTGCAATCTTGTTTGATCACAGTGTTCCGGGGGTTAAAGTGCAATGAGTGGTCCGTGACCGCCCCAGCACTTAGTGCCGGGTGTCAGCTGTGAGAATCAGCTGACACCCGGCCCCGATGGGCTGCACACCACCTGTGTGCGTGGCCGATCGGCTTCGACGTACTATCCCATCCATGGTCATACGGGCCCAGCCCACATGGACAGGATAGTACGTCGGATGTCAGAAAGGGGTTAAAAACCTCTATAAGGGTTCTTTCACACTTGCATATAAATCGGATGAGTACAGTATGATAAAAAATTGAACCAATGTTATTCAATGAGGCACTGCAGATTTGAGTATTTTTTCTCTGCTGCAATTTCACTCCAAAATTGCAAAGTGCGAGAAAAAAATCACATGCCATAAAGACCATTAGTTTAGCATCCAATTTTTATGGATACATTACAGCTCTGTAGCATAGGAAACAGGTAATGGTCCCATAAAAGATTTATAGCTGTTGAGTAATAAAACAGATTGAAGATAGACAGCACAGGGACGACAAGTGAGAAAAAAATCACCCCACTCTCCTGAATGAGAATTGGACTGATTATTTCTATGCCAGTGTGAGCGAATCCTAAAGGTGTATTCCAGTCTCCAAAACTTATGCATGACAATTGTAAGACTGGTTCTCTTTTCTCCTGTGGCCTCAAGACCGCACCCACGAGGAGCTGAATGGAGCAGCTGATGCTTTGGCTCTACATTCAATGTCTGTATAAGTGTGGATAATAAGTACCAGTATGTAAGTGTTTCATGAATGAAGTGGCAGTGTGCATTCTTTCCACAATATTTTACAAGTAGTGCCACAAAAAAAATCTCACTAAATTATAGAAAAAAGAAAAAATACAATGTTATTAAAAAGAATCTATAAGTCTCATAGATTGTAAGCTTGCGAGCAGGGCCCTCATTCCTACTGGTATCTGTTTTGAACTGTGATTTCTGTTATGCTGTAATGTCTATTGTCTGTATAAGTCCCCTCTATAAGTTGTAAAGCGCTGCGGAATATGTTGGCGCTATATAAATAAAATTATTATTATTATTATTATAAGTTACAAACATGCTATTTACCTGGGGATATAATGGTAATCTGGAAGTAAATCGCTTTTAAATTGGGTTAGGATGGTTTACGGCAAGTGTGACCACTGGAACAAAATGAAGGTTTATTCTATCTGCAGCTGATCATTCCAGTAATCAGTGTAGGGAGCAGTTACAGTCACTATGCAGTGAGCAGGCTATTATCACTCCCACTGCACCTTGATTAACATCCTTCTCAGCATAGACTGACAGGCTGTATAGCGAGCAGTGACTGTTAAATCTCCCGAAACCTCCCCAATAGGTAAGCGGCTGCAGGGAGAATAACATGCCATTTTCTCCTTGTAGCAGTGCTTCCAATAAACCAGCCTAACATGAATAAAATGCTGTTTACCTGAAGATTACATCTATATTTTAGCATTTTTGCAGCTGACAAGTTCCCTGTAAAAAATACAACTCTTCCCACAAAAATCCAGCACGTGTATAGCTATATTCAACAAAAAAATGGAAGTTATAGCCTTCTGAATGCAGTGATGGGGCTCAGGTGAGGCCATGTCCTTATAAGGGTTAATGTAGAAAAAATAAATAATATAAATTTATATAATAATAATAATTATAATAATAGATTTACTTTACTTTAACTCCGTGATGTATGAGCCAGTTTTGGCCCTTATGATAGACCATTTTTTATTTTACTGTATTATTGACAAGTTCCATGAACCACAACCTTTTCTTTTTGTGATATAGTCATACAAGGGCTGTTTATTTTTGGTATCAGTTGCAGTGTCATTAATTTTGTTTACAGTGGTTCTTAAAAGTTTGTGATGTTTCCATATTTCTGCACATATTTGACCTAAAACTACATCAGATTTTCATACAAGTCAAAGAAGTTGATTAAAAGAACTAAATAAAACAAATTACTTGAAAAATATTAGACTTTGTCCATTTTTATTGAGGGAAATAATCCAATATCACGTCTTAGAGTGTCAAAAAGATGTGAACCTTTAAGATTAGCAGATAATTTGAAACTGAAAGTAGAGTCTGGTGTGCGCAATCAATAGGACGACAATCAGGTTTGAGTGGGCGACCAGTTTTTTTAAAGAACAGGCATCTATTAAAGTCTGACCTTTATAACACATTTGTGGAAGTGTATCATGACACAAATAAAGGAGAGTTTTGAGGACCTCAGAAAAAAAGCTGTTAATGCACATGAGATGGGAAATTTGTAAAAAACTATCTGTGAAACACTATGGCTGTAGTATCAATTTTTGGACATGTTTTACAGCATCAGGGCTTCAACAGCTTATCATCATTGATGAAACAATGAATTCTGAATTATATAAGCAAATTTTAAAGAAAAATACCAGGACATTTTTTACAGTACTTGCTAGTTCCACAAGTGGACTTGAACATGACATTCTATAATGGTGTCAGTAATGCACTGCACTACCTATGTAGTGCAAAACCTCACCTAATCTGTCAGCGTTTGACTGGCAGTTAGTCTATTAGACACTGAGGAAACATGAGGTTTGGAAAAGGCTTGGTGGCTAATTTTAGGCTTCTAATTACCATAGCAACCCATTAGCTCCCTACAATCATGTTGTAAAGGTTCCTATGGGCTGAAAGAGGGAGCATTTTTCCTCTTTCAAATTCATCACATGCCATTGTCATTATTGGTAGCAATATTTGAGGAGTTAAAGTGCTGCGATCAGAGCTAGCCCCGGTTTCAGCACAAGCAGCATGAGTTTAAATGTGTATTACTGCTGGTGGCTGCTGCAGATGGCAAGGGCATAACTCCTGTGCCCGTGCAGTCCCTGGGATGCAACTCTATGCCCAATTGCCAAAAACTACTTACAATCTTGAATTACAGTTATGTCCATTTGCTGGAAGGGGTTAAAATTTGGTTTTGACACCACAACTAGACATAATAGATAATAAACTCTTCATTGATGTGAAGACTTCCAGCTAAAGAGTTTTCTGGCATATTCACAGGATATGTCATGAAAGTCTGATGGATGCAGGTCCTGCAATATAACTTTGAAAAAGCATAATAAGCTAAAACTAGAAAATACATAATGGTAGTGTTGTCATATTGAATGCTATCATTGAGTAATAGCATGGAGCCCATGACTTTACAAGAAAGTATAATTATTTGGCCTTATTTCAAATTAATTGATGCAGTTGTTTATTTATAGTAAAGAAAGAAGATATATTAAATGTCATTTTATTATTATTATTATTATTATTATTTATTTTTTATTTTTTTTTATATTTAGGGTACCTTGGCCTTTCATGTATGAAAATCAACCTCCATCAATCAGCAGAGTGGAGTGTCTCCAACTCTGGCCTATCGTTTATACAGACATAATGACAATATAGGCGACTGAGCCTGATAATATAGTTCAGTAGTATATAGGGCAGCCAAACTTTTTGTACCCTTCATTCTGCTGGTGGATAGTCCCAGAAAACCACTGTACAACATTTATATAGTGATAGCTTTCATTGGCTCAATTATTTACAAATTATCAATGGTGCTTGATTTAAGATTTCTAAACTAATCTCCAATTGTGAGTTACTGCTTGAACTGTGACAAAACAGTTTTTCTTTTCATGCCTCTGTATAAAGACCAAAATCCCTGAGAGTGCTTATAAATCATTACATAGATTGTAAGATGCCATTCTGAATTTCCTCTCTGGTTCTTGTTTGGTTGTGGAAGATACGCACTTCCTAACATTGAGTAATGGGGACCAGGCTTTTTGGGAGATACCTTTTTAAATTATCATGAAAGGGTTTTTTTTTTGTTAGTACTATTACTCCTAGATTAATCCTTTTGGTCGCTGATTCGGGACAGGGGTAAATACCACAGCTTGCCCAATTCATGGAGAGCTGTGGTGTTCCTTACACCAGAAATCTTATGACAGTACCTTATTGGAGTAAGATCATGGTACCTGTCAGACACTCCTGATTCACTATGTCCCCACAATCAGGAAATAGCAGTATTTTCACTGCTTTCTAATCACGTAGGTAAATCCGCATTTGTTCATTGAACCACGCAGATTTACCGCATCTAATGACTAGCTATGGGTGAGACTATGCAGATAACTGACATGCTGCGGCTCGCAATTCCACACCACGGGGGAGTTTGTGCAGCGTTAAATAGAAGCACGGTAGGCATGGAATTTCTGTAAATCCCATCCACTGTGCTTCTAATGTAGAATGCAACGTTTTGGATACGCTGCTATTCCTGATCGTGGCCACATACCCTAAGAGGTATGCATTAAGAGACGTTATCATTGCCATTCTTAATGAATTGGTTTCTAAGTCTTGCCTAGGAGACTTAGAGGGTGACTGTGAGCTTGGTATAATATTTCAGGAGTTCAAATAAAGGAGTGATTTGCATTCCACATCAAAAAACTGAGAAAAAATGAAATCTGCACTTTTCCTCTGATCATATGCACGCTGATGTCACACATCAGACATGATGATTACTTACAAAGTTTCCCTTTAAACAACTATCAATATTTTCAAAATAGTAAAGTAGCAGAGCATTAAAGCAGTGGTCATTCGAGTAATCATATCTTGTATTTTTTGACAGTATAAACCCAAGGAGTATTACATGTGGTATGTCTGTGGAATCCTTCAATAGATATCTTATTTCTTTCTTGGAAAATTTCTGCACCATATACGTTTTTAAAGCATGACTTTCATATAGAATAATGACTTGTGCATGGTATCCTGGTGTTTATTATTTTATCTTCTGGCAGGTGTCTATGAGAAGTTTACAGCACAGACATGATTATTTTGTTAGCAGTTGTGGGCTTGGAAATGTTATATATAAATGATATGTTAGACTGGGGAGTTAGAGAGCAAGGTAACTGCCATGCCAACCGATCTCTTATAGAAAAATAGCACTTTAGTTTTTCCAGTATCCAGTTTTGTATCACGTATAGCTTCTAATCATGACTGCAGAATTCCAGCAACATCGTTCGGCAGACGACAGCTTCTTGGAAAAGAAGGCGCAAGGACGCAACTCGCCCAAGGATGAGCCTTGTGACAGCACCGCCCCCACTCCAACCTCAGACGCATCAACTTCCACATGGCGTCTAATGTGCAAGTGGAAACTGCAGGTAGAGTTGCAGAGCCAAAAATCCCTTTACCTGAGAGGTTTGCTGGGGAACGCAGTAAATTTGTTATTTTCCGTGAAGCTTGCAAATTATATTTTCGTATGCGCCCGCTTTCCTCAGGTAATGAAGCTCAGGGTGTGGGCTTGGTTTTGTCATTACTGAACGGAGATCCCCAAGCATGGGCATTTTCATTACCTTCTGATTCAGCTGCATTTAACTCAGTGGAGAGTTTTTTTTCTGCTCTTGGACTCATATATGATGATCCTGACAGATTGGCTCTAGCAGAATCTAAAATACGTGCTCTCCGCGAGGGGGAGAGAATGGCGGAGGATTACTGTTCTGAATTTCGCCGTTGGGCGGTGGACACACAATGGAATGACCCGGCGCTGTGGAGTCAGTTTGTATATGGGGTTTCGAGAAGGGTTAAACAAGCCCTTCTGATGTATGAGACTCATGCTTCTCTAGAGTCTGCCATGAGTCTTGTTGTCCGCATTGATTGCCGTTTGCATCAGGGGGTGCTAGAGATGCCGCCTATGGGGGAGGTCGTAGGTGCACGTGAGGTTGCTGCAGGTGAGCCCACGGAGCCTATGCAAATCGCAGGGGTGTCACATCAGCAAGCCCCCTCGCTCAGGAAGCAGGGAGCCTGTTTTTGCTGTGGTAAAAAGGGGCATTATGTAAATGCTTGTCCTCTGTTTTCTAAGAAAAGCGCAACAACGGAAAACTACTAAGCTCAGAGGGTGTGGAGGAGGCCAATCTGAGCTTATGCATATCCTTCATGGTGGTCTCTCAATGTATGCTCCCTGCCAGAGTTATGGTCGCTGGCAGAGAGCTGCCAATCACTGATTTTGTGGATAGTGGTTCGGCCACTAATCTCATTGATGAGGAATTTGCTCGCACGGCCGGGTTCACGGTCGAAAAATTGCCTCATCCTATCCGGGTGGTCATCATCAATGCTACCCCTCTCCCACAGGGGGAGATTACTGAGATTGTGGCTGAGGTGAAACTCCACATTGGGGTCCTACATTCTGAGCAGGTTACATGTAGGGTGCTCAGTAATCTTCCTGCACAAATGGTTCTGGGTTTTCCATGGTTATCTATGCACAACCCGGTTATTGACTGGAAAACTCAGGACATAATTCAGTGGAGAGGATTTTGCCAGGAGAATTTCCTGGCCACATGTGTGTCCGCTGTGACTCCAAGCATTCCTGAGTCACTGCTGGATTTTGCGGATGTGTTCTCAGAGAAGGGTTGCTCAGAATTGCCACCACATCGCCCCCATGACTGTACTATTAGGTTTAAACCAGGGGCCAAATTGCCGAAAGCTAGGATGTTCAACATCTCTGGTCCTGAGAGGCAAGCGTTAAAAGACTACATTGCTGAGAGTCTGAGCAAAGGGCACATCAGGCCTTCGTCCTCGCCGGTGGCAGCAGGGTTCTTCTTCATTAAAAAGAAAGATGGCGGACTACGCCCATGTCTGGATTTCAGGGAGTTAAACCAGATTCGTGATCCATACCCTATGCCACTGATACCTGATTTGTTCAACCAGGTGGCTGGTGCTAAGTGGTTTTCCAAGCTTGACCTCAGGGGGGCGTACAACCTCATAAGAGTCCGTCAAGGTGATGAGTGGAAGACGGCTTTTAATACTCCTGAGGGTCATTTTGAAAATTTGGTGATGCCATTTGGGTTGACAAACGCACCTGCAGTTTTTCAACATTTCATAAATGATGTATTCTCTCATGTTCTGGGGAAATTCGTTATTGTGTACCTAGATGACATTCTCATTTATTCATGCGACCGTGATACTCATTTAGAGCATGTGAGGCAGGTGTTACAGCTACTCAGGGAAAATAAGCTCTATGCTGAACTTGAGAAATGTGTATTTTTGGTAAAGGAGTTGCCTTTATTGGGTTATATTGTGTCTGCTTCAGGGTTTAAAATGGACGCCGCTAAGGTGCAAGCGGTGCTGCATTGGGAACGGCCTGATAACCTAAAAGCACTCCAGCGGTTCCTTGGGTTTTCCAACTATTATAGAAAGTTTATCAAGGATTTTTCTACCATTGCTAAACCACTTACTGACATGACGAAAAAGGGTACCAATTTCTCCACCTGGCCTCAGGCTGCTGTGCGCGCATTTGAATTTCTGAAGAACAGTTTTGCTTCGGCCCCCATTCTGGTGCAACCGGACGTATCAAAACCATTTACCGTGGAAGTTGATGCGTCTGAGGTTGGAGTGGGGGCGGTGCTGTCACAAGGCTCATCCTTGGGCGAGTTGCGTCCTTGCGCCTTCTTTTCCAAGAAACTGTCGTCTGCCGAACGTAATTACGATATCGGCAACAGGGAGTTGTTGGCTCTCAAGTTGGCTTTTGAGGAATGGCGACACTTTTTGGAGGGATCGGTCCATCAGGTTACAGTTATCACTGACCATAAAAATCTGCTGTATTTGGAGTCAGCCAAGCGTCTGTCCCCCAAGCAGGCTCGCTGGGCATTGTTTTTCACGCGGTTCAACTTTTTTGTTACGTACCGACCTGGGTCTAAGAACACTAAGGCGGATGCTTTGTCCAGGTGTTTTCCGGGGGGAGAACCTCGGGAAGATCCGGTACCCATCCTCCAAAAGGGTGTAGTGGTCTCGGCTCACACGACCAAAGTTGAGGCTGAGATTGCCGAGGCTCAGGAGGAGGTACCACCAGAGCTTCCCATTAATAAATCGTTTGTACCGCTCCATCTTCGCCTAAAGGTGTTGGGTGAGCATCATGATGCTGTCCTGGCTGGCCATCCAGGGGTTAGGGGTACCTTGGAGTTGGTGTCGCGTCGGTTTTGGTGGCCCAAAATCCGACAGGACGTGGTCTCGTACGTATCAGCATGTACCACGTGCGCTAGGGCTAAGACGTCCCGCTCTCGTCCTGCTGGCACACTACATCCTCTCGGGGTACCCAGTAGGCCATGGACGGAGATTTCCATGGATTTTATCACAGATTTGCCCTCCTCTGCTGGGAACACGGTCATTCTGGTGGTTGTTGATCGGTTCTCAAAGATGTCGCATTTTGTGTCATTGCCTTCGTTGCCTAACGCTAAGACTCTGGCTCAGGTATTTGTGCAGGAGGTGGTCAGACTTCACGGGGTCCCATCTGACATTGTGTCTGATAGGGGTACTCAGTTTGTGGCAAAATTTTGGAAAGCTTTTTGCTCACGGCTGGGGATCAAGTTGTCGCATTCTTCTGCGTTTCATCCTCAGTCAAATGGTCAGACCGAGCGTATGAACCAGAATTTGGAGCAGTACTTACGCTGTTTTGTTTCTGACAATCAGGAGGAGTGGTCGACGTTCCTTCCTTTGGCTGAGTTTGCTATAAATAATCACCATCAGGAATCGTCTGGGGAGTCCCCATTCTTTTGTGTTTACGGGCTCCATCCTCAGTTTTGTACTCTGCGTCAGGGGGGTTCTACTGGCATCCCGGAGGAGGACCAGTTAGGAGCACAAGTGGCATCCGTGTGGAGGAGAGTGAAACAGCGCTTGCTAAGTGTAGGTGCAAGGTACAAACGAGTGGCTGACAGTAAACATGTGACAGGTCCGGACCTGAGTGTGGGTGACTGGGTGTGGTTGTCCACAAAAAACATAAAACTCAAGATTCCATCCTTGAAATTGGGTCCAAGGTTTATTGTTCCATTTAGGGTTGCCGCCATCATTAACCCGGTAGCCTACCGTTTGACGCTCCCTACAGTATATAAAATACACAACATGTTCCACAGATCTTTATTAAAAAAGGTGGTGGGTTCTGTGGACACGGCGCCTATGCCACCTCCAGTCTTGGTGGATGGCAATTTGGAGTTTGAAGTCTCCAAGGTGGTTGACTCTCGAGTAGTGCGCCGCACATTACAGTACCTGGTACATTGGCGTGGTTATGGGCCGGAAGAGAGGTCCTGGGTACCAGACTCGGACATACATGCGGGCCGGCTGGTCAGCATGTTTCACTGCCGCCATCTGGACAAGCCGGGTCCTATAAGTCGTGAGGGCCCTGGGGTCCCTTGTAGAAGGCAGGGTACTGTCATGTCGGACGCTGTTCACACTAGGGCATTTGACAGACAGCGGTAATTCCACATATGTCCACTACATGCTCAGTGGTGTCGGCTAGATTTTATCCAGCTTGCTCGGGGTTAATCTAGCTGGTAATTTGGTTGGAGGCTGGGTCACGCCCACGGCCTTTAAATAGTCGTACTGGACTTTGGGCGTCGCCGATTATAGCTTGTGCTTTGTGCCTAGTGATTCCGGTCTGGAGTGGTGGTCTTGTTGTAGGAATATCGTATCTGGTGGTGTATTATCCTTTGTCATATTCCTCCTTCCTATTTGTATTTGTTTTGCCCTGTGCACATTATAGTGTATTCCTGTGTGTCTGCGGCATGGTGCGTTTTTCAGTTTTCCCTGTCTGCTTTCTGTGAGGATTGGTGTGTGGTCTCTTCACTGGGTGGCGGGTGGTGGTTTCAGCTTAGGGTTTAAACAGGAGACAAGGTCAAGCCTGGCGGCCCAGACATGCACACCTTTAGTGTAACTTCTGGGAAAGGGACAGACAGGGTTTCCCTAGCCTGAGGGATATCGCAGGGGCCTGGGTAACCAGCCTTAGTCTACCCAGTACTCCCGTGACAGCTCTTGAACCTCATTAAAAAACCTGCAAGAGAGCGACTTATAAAGCCATTCATAATTCTTAAGTCGCAGAGGATCTGTTCATCGCCCTTAAGCACCAGGTTCCAGGTGCAACCGCTGCCTCTGCTCCCATAATAGTTATTACTTGACAATGGAGAAATAGTAGAAACACTGTTATATGGCTTAGGTTAATGGTTGGTAGGAAGGTCTTAATGTGCCTGCTGAAGTTTCTCTTGGGTGGTATACAATCCTATAGACATTTTATATAATGACACTCTGTATTATGTTTGTAGTAAACGTTTTATATATTTTCATGTTTACTGACATTCAAAAACTGGATAAATATCCATATATTACAGGTTCAGAACAGAAAAACATTGCTGTATTGCTTTTCATTGTAATTTTATATCCTATTATAATCTCCAGTCTTTAAAAATGTGTTCTGAGAAAAGGAAATACAAGAAAATGAAGTATTGTAAGTTAATAAGCATTGATAGCATTGGTTTCCTCCCTGCTATTCTCCCATGAATCTCATATTGTGAAGTCATGAACCCTAACCTTAGGTAAGGCTAAGTGTCTGCAGTCCTGATTATGCCTCTGGGATGTGTTGTAATACTCTGGAAGAACTGTGGCTTTGCTCTTGGAATATTCTGGGGAGAAGAGTCCTTAGATGTTAATTTATTCAGATTTAATGGCTCTCACTGTGGTTTGGTGGGATCCCAGAAGAATAGAAATGATTATGTGCACTTCAAAATAGTATTGAAACCCATGTTTTTCTCATTTTGCACAACCCCTTTAATTATCATAAATGCAGTATTGATACTTATGTCCTCTATGTGTACTACAACATTATTTTAAAATGCAGAAAAAAATTATTGTGACAAATGAAAAAACCTGGAACATCTTTAAAGGAAGGGTATGAATAGTTTTTCATCGAACTGTGATCCTCTATTACAGAACTATTATTATCTAGAAATGAAAATATTTCTGATTTATGGTTTTGACTTAGCCCTGAAACAAGTAGCAGCAATAAAGCAGTAAGCACCAGGGAGTCAGAAAACAAAGCCTCATCTTCAAGTAAGATTAACTTCAGAAATGCCAAACTGGTTCCAGTATTTGTAACTTGGCATTTATTTAACATTTTATTCTGATTTCATTTTCTTTGCCATGTTTGTCCTTAAAGTTAAACAAAATAATAAATGAATTAATTAGCAGTGGAATCTATCATTACTGATTCCTTTAAAAGGATTTTACTTAAAATGCTTAAAGGGAACATGGCAGTCAATTCGTGTTCCCCAAACCACAGGACTAATCCAGTGCCACTTCCCCAGTCGGTTTCTTTCCACGCTAACCTAATTGATTGACAGATCTCTCCATGTGTGTACATAGCAAAACAGCTGTCAGTCACCTGGAGTGGTGCTGGGAGAAGCCAACTAGGGGTAGGGCCCGGCTAGTCTTCTCTCTATATAGCGCTATTGCCAGCACCACTGCATAATATCCTCTTCTCCCTCTATGCAGGGACGCCTGCTTACTCACCACCCCAGCCCCGCAGCATGCTTCCTGATTTCTGCTTTGTGCGCCACAGACTACACCAAGTGCGCACATGTGAGCGCTCCTCTGCTCTTAGTGGGGTAGTGTGCAAATATAGTAAATGCCCAAAGCTTGTTGCTGAGAGGCATTTAGTATAATTAGTGCACCTGAAAGATGGCTCCCAGTCAATTGCTGGGAGCCATCCTGTATAAAAGACTCCCTCTCCATTAGGGAGTCGCCAAGTAACGAGTTAAGTCATTAGGTAGTTGGTTTTCTACCAGTGCAGTTGTGAGGTCCCCTGGTACCGGTGTAGCCAGTGTCCTGACCCAAATCTTTGGCCTCAGTGTGGTCAGTGTCGTGAACTCGAATCCCTGGTCCTGGTGTGGCCAGTGTCCTGTAGCCGATTCCCTTGTCCCACTGTGGCCAGAGCCCTGAACTTCATCCCCTGGTTACAGTGCGGCCAGTGCCTGAACATAGTCCCCTGGTCCTGGAGTGGCCAGTCCTGAATCCGAAGTCCCCTGGTCCCAGGGCGACCAATCCAGTCCTAAAGCAACCAGTGCCTGAACATTGTTACCCGATCTGTGTGTGGCCAATCCCTGATCCAGTATACTAGAACCATGTGTCTGAACATAGCCCTAATCAGTGTCAGCGAACCTGTCCCCTGGGGTCAGCAGCTGCAGTATTGGGTTCTGCTTGGGAGTAGTACCTGGTAGCTACCTGCAGCCCAGTCTCTCTCCACCATCAGGAGCTCCATTGAATTCCTGGTAGCTGCTTAGCTATGCCCCTTGGCAGGGCCACTCCTGTGGCACATTGGGTCTACAAATCCACATGCTCCACCTGTGGGCATAATACTCTACATATGGTCCCCTGTGTGTTCTTCAAACTGTGTTTTCTCTGAAACGCTGGAGCATTGCAGAGGAGAACATATATGGCTGTAATCATGCAGCCAAGCTTTGATTCATGCTGTCTGTGACTTGGGCAGCATGAATCAACTGACAGGTTTCCTGAATATTATCCATGATTTTTTAACCCCTTAAGCCCCGAGGGTGGTTTGCACGTTAATGACCGGGCCAATTTTTACAATTCTGACCACTGTCCCTTTATGAGGTTATAACTCTGGAACGCTTCAACGGATCTTGGCGATTCTGACATTCTTTTCTCGTGACATATTGTACTTCATGTTAGTGGTAAAATTTCTTCGATATAACTTGCGTTTATTTGTGAAAAAAACGAATATTTGGCGAAAATTTTGAAAATTGCGCAATTTTCCAACTTTGAATTTTTATGCCCTTAAATCACAGACATATGTCACACAAAATACTTAATAAATAACATTTACCACATGTCTACTTTACATCAGCACAATTTTGGAACCAAAATTTTTTTTTGTGACGGAGTTATAAGGGTTAAAAGTTGACCAGCAATTTCTCATTTTTACAACACCATTTTTTTTTAGGGACCACATCTCATTTGAAGTCATTTTGACGGGTCTATATGATAGAAAATACCCAAGTGTGACACCATTCTAAAAACTGCACCCCTCAAGGTACTCAAAACCACTTTCAAGAAGTTTATTAACCCTTCAGGTGTTTCACAGGAATTTTTGGAATTTTTAAATAAAAATGAACATTTAACTTTTTTTCACACAAAATTTATTTCAGCTCCAATTTGTTTTATTTTACCAAGGGTAACAGGAGAAAATAGACCCCAAAAGTTGTTGTACAATTTGTCCTGAGTACGCTGATACCCCATATGTGGGGGTAAACCACAGTTTGGGCGCATGGCAGAGCTTGGAAGCAAAGGAGCGCCATTTGACTTTTCAATGCAAAATTGACTGGAATTGGGACGCCATGTTGCATTTGGAGAGCCCCTGATGTGCCTAAACATTGAAACCCCTAACAAGTGACACCATTTTGGAAAGTAGACCCCCTAAGGAACTTATCTAGATGTGTGGTGAGCACTTTGACCCAACAAGTGCTTTACAGAAGTTTATAATGCAGAGCCGTAAAAATAAAAAATCATATTTTTTCACAAAAATGATCTTTTCACCCCCATTTTTTTATTTCCCCAAGGGTAAGAGAAGAAATTAGACCACAAAAGTTGTTGTGCAATTTGTCCTGAGTACGACGATATGCCATATGTGGGTGTAAACCATTGTTTGGGCGCATAGCAGAGCTCAGAAGGGAAGAAGCGCTATTTTACTTTTCAATGCAAAATTGACTGGAATTAAGATGGGATGCCATGTTGCGTTTGGAGAGCCCCTGATGTGCCTAAACATTAAACCCCCCCACAAGTGACACCATTTTGGAAAGTAGACCCCCTAAGGAACTTATCTAGATGTGTTTTGAGAGCTTTGAACCCCCAAGTGTTTCACTACAGTTTATAACGCAGAGCCGTGAAAATAAAAATTATTTTTTTTTTTCACAACAATGATTTTTTAGCCCCCAGTTTTGTATTTTCACAAGGGTATCAGGATAAATTGGACCCCAAAAGTTGTTGTCCAATTTGTCTGGAGTACGCTGATACCCCATTTGTGGGGAGGGACCACTGTTTGGGCGCATGACAGAGCTCGGAAGGGAAGGAGCGCCATTTGGAATGCAGACTTAAATGGATTGGTCTGCAGGCGTCACGTTGCATTTGCAGAGCCCCTGATGTACCCAAACAGTACAAACCCCCCACAAGTGACCCCATATTGGAAACTAGACCCCCCAAGGAACTTATCTAGATGTGTTGTGAGAACTTTGAACCCCCAAGTGTTTCACTACAGTTTATAACGCAGAGCCGTGAAAATAATTTTTTTTTTTTTCACAAAAATGAAATTTAGCCCCCAGTTTTGTATTTTCACAAGGGTATCAGGATAAATTGGACCCTAAAAGTTGTTGTCCAATTTGTCCTGAGTACGCTGATACCCCCTATGTGGGGGGGAACCACTGTTTGGGCGCATGACAGAGCTCGGAAGGGAAGGAGCGCCATTTGGAATTCAGACTTAAATGGATTGGTCTGCAGGCGTCACGTTGCATTTGCAGAGCCCCTGATGTACCCAAACAGTACAAACCCCCCACAAGTGACCCCATATTGGAAACTAGACCTCCCAAGGAACTTATCTAGATGTGTTGTGAGAACTTTGAACCCCCAAGTGTTTCACTACAGTTTACAACGCAGAGCCGTGAAAATAAAACATATTTTTTTTCCCACAAAAATGATTTTTAGTCCCCCAAATTTTTATTTTCCCAAGGATAACAAG
The DNA here is from genome assembly GCF_051348905.1 of Ranitomeya variabilis. Taxonomy (NCBI): domain Eukaryota; kingdom Metazoa; phylum Chordata; class Amphibia; order Anura; family Dendrobatidae; genus Ranitomeya; species Ranitomeya variabilis. The sequence goes on along the minus strand of NC_135234.1, from coordinate 480,786,374 downwards.
AGAACTTGGACCCCAGAAGTTGTTGTTCAATTTGTCCCTAGTACGCTGATACCCCATATGTTGGGGTAAACCCCTTTTTGGACGCACGGGAGAGCTCGGAAGGGAAGGAGCACTGTTTTACTTTTTCAACGCAGAATTGGCTGGAATTGAGATTGGACGCCATGTCGCGTTTGGAGAGCCCCTGATGTGCCTGAACAGTGGAAACTCCCCAATTCTACCTGAAACCCTACCCCTAACCGTTTACTGAACATTTTCTGACAGTCATAAGTGCCACGTATATAAGTGCCACGTATATAAGTGCCACGTATATAAGTGCCACGTATATAAGTGCCGCGTATTTAAGTGCCACGTATTTAAGTGCCACGATATTTCAGTGCCACAATATTTCAGTGCCACGTATTTCAGTGCCACGTATTTCAGTGCCACGTATTTCAGTGCCACGTATTTCAGGCACTGAAAAATACGTGGCACGTAAATACTTCAGTGCCACGATATTTCAGTGCCACGATATTTCAGTGCCACGTATTTCAGTGCCACGTATTTCAGGCACTGAAAAATACGTGGCACGTAAATACGTGGCACGTAAATACGTGGCACTTAAATACGTGGCACTTAAATACGTGGCACTTAAATACGTGGCACTTAAATACGTGGCACTTATATACGTGGCCACTGAAATATCGTGGCACTTATATACGTATATACGTATATAAACGTATATTTCAGTGCCACGTATTTCAGTGCCACGTATTTCAGGTTAGGGGTAGGGTTAGGGGTAGGGTTAGGGTTTTTTGTTTTTTTCTTGTTTTCTTGTGTTTTTCTATAAAAACGCATGCGTTTTACCGCGTTTACATGCATTTTTTCACACATGCGGTTTTTTTAAAAAACGCATGCAGATAAAAACGCAAGTGTGAAACCAGACTAAAAGACGCTTTTTATAGCAAAAAAGTTTTTGCGTCTCCACATTTTGAGACCTATAATTTTTCCAAATTTTGGTCCACAGAGTCATGTGAGGTCTTGTTTTTTGCGGGACGAGTTGACGTTTTTATTGGTAACATTTTCGGACACGTGACCATTTTTTATCACTTTTTATTCCGATTTTTGTGAGGCAGAATAACCAAAAACCAGCTATTCATGAATTTCTTTTGGGAGAGGCGTTTATACCGTTCTGCGCTTGGTAAAATTGATAAAGCAGTTTTATTCGTCGGGTCAGTACGATTACAGCGATACCTCATTTATATCATTTTTTTATGTTTTGACGCTTTTATACGATAAAAACTATTTTATAGAAAAAATAATTATTTTGGCATCGCTTTATTCTGAGGACTATAACTTTTTTATTTTTTTGCTGATGATGCTGTATGGCGGCTCGTTTTTTGCGGGACAAGATGACGTTTTCAGCAGTAACATGGTTATTTATATCCGTCTTTTTGATCGCGTGTTATTCCACTTTTTGTTCGGCGGTATGGTAATAAAGCGTTGTTTTTTGCCTCGTTTTTTTTTTTTTTTTCTTACGGTGTTTACTGAAGGGGTTAACTAGTGGGCCAGTTTTATAGGTTGGGTCGTTACGGACGCGGCGATACTAAATATGTGTACTTTTATTGTTTTTGTTTGTTTTTTTTAGATAAAGAAATGTATTTATGGGAATAATATTTTTTTTATTATTATTATTTATTTAGGAATTATTATTTTTTTTTTTTACACATGTGGAAATTTTTTTTTTTACTTTTTTACTTTGTCCCAGGGGGGGACATCACAGATCGCAGATCTGATAGTGTGCACAGCACTCTATCAGATCTGCGATCATACTTTCATCGGAGCAGGCTGCAGCTTTCATCTGCAGCCTGCTCCGACCCGGAAGTGCTCCCTGCAGGACCCGGATACAGCCCCTCGGCCATTTTGGATCCGGGGCCTGCAGGGAGAAGACGTTCGGTACGAGGTGAGTACATCACCTTGTACCGATCGTCTCAGGGAAGCCCGCAGGGAGCCCCCTCCCTGCGCGATGCTTCCCTGTACCGCCGGTACACCGCGATCATGTTTGATCGCGGTGTGCCGGGGGTTAATGTGCCGGGGGCGGTCCGTGACCGCTCCTGGCACATAGTGCCGGATGTCAGCTGCGATATGCAGCCGACACCCGGCCGCGATCGGCCGCGCTCCCCCCGTGAGCGCGGCCGATCGCGTATGACGTACTATACCGTCACCGGGAATTAAGGCCCACCCCACCTCGACGGTATAGTACGTCATATGGGATTAAGGGGTTAAATAATTGCTTCAAAGCATGATAAGTGATAAAACCGCACAACTTATACTCATCTGGTAAATACACTTATGCTCCAACATTTAATGGAACTTTGTTTCCTGCAGTTATGACATGCCAACCATGACAAGGAAAATCATGCTGCCAGTTAACTCTTGCTGCATAATTCTCAACATACAAACAAAACTGCAAAAAATAAAGACAAAATAGCATTTTTTCACCATTTCAACGCACTTTTATTTTTTCCATTTTTAAATAAATTAAATTATAAAGCTAATGAAGTTGTCACGGAATTCCCGTGACTGAGAGGGGCCTGAAGACCGCAGAGTCTGATTTCACGTACTCCTGCACTAATTAAAAGCACGTCTCCTTCATAATAAAAGGTGCAGGTTTCTGATACCTGTGAGGAGTTAGACTGTTCAGCTTAGAGTCTCTGAAGCCTCCCTGCTTGGATGGTCAGTATTTGCCACTCTTCTCTTCTATATACTCGCCTATGGCAATCTGGATTGCCAGTGTTAACTCTTGTACTGCTTGTTGTGAAATGGAGGGGTTGGCTGTTGGTAGAGGCGCTTAGAGTATTGTTCTGTGACTGTTGCTTGGACTTTTTGGCTGTTTACAAATACTCTACCTCTTCTATTTGGTTTACATTCCCTTTCTCCCTGGTGCTCCCCCATGTTGTCAGTGAGGGCATAGTTGCATGATTGGTACTTTTCCTTTATCCCTGTGCATCCTTCCTTGTTTGTCTGGTTTGTGTATATTCATGCTCTATTACTCCACACTTCCCTGGGTGGGAAAGGGTGGGAAAGGGGACAGACATAGGGCTGATTCAGGAGTTCAGCAAGGTATGTATACCCGGCATCTTCACTATCAGAAGTAATAAAAAAAACAACCCCTCATAAAGGTATTAATTACCAAAGGTGTCCATACTAAATCAATGAATGGGACTTCACGTCAATAGTAAGTAAAAACCCTGGTGTTCACTTACCTCAGAGAAATGATGAGATCGACTAAAGTAAAATATATACCGTATTTTTCGGACTATAAGATGCACTGGACCATAAGACGCACCTAGGTTTTAGAGGAGTAAATTAGGAAAAAAAATTGAAGCAAAAATGTAGTCAATTCTGTACTTGATATCCCCTATCCTGGTATATATGGTCCCCTCATCCCCATCATGATACACATGGCCCCCTCATCCCTACCCTGGTATGCATGGCCCCCTCATCCCTATCCTGGTATGCATGGCCCAATCCCTATCCTGGTATGCATGGCCCCATCCCTGTCCTGGTATGCAGGGCCCCATCCCTATTCTGGTATGATTTCCCCCAACCCCAGACCTGGTATGCATGGCCCCATCCCTGTCCTGGTATGCAGGGCCCCATCCCTATTCTAGTATGATTTCTCCCCAACCCCAGTCCCGGTATGCATGGCCCCATCCTTATAATTGGCCCCACCCCCATCCCCATCCTGGCATACATGGCCCAACCCCCATCCCTGTCCTGGTATGCAGGGCCCCATCCCTATTCTAGTATGATTTCCCCCCAACCCCAGTCCTGGTATGCATGGCCCCATCCTTTTAGTTGGCCCCCACCCCATCCCCATCCTGGTATACATGGCCCAATCCCTATCCTGGTATGCATGGCCCCATCCCTGTCCTGGTATGCAGGGTCTCATCCCTATTTTAGTATGATTTCCCCCCAACCCCAGTCCTGGTATGCATGGCCCCACCCTCATAATTGGCCCCCACCCCCATCCCCATCCTGGTATGCATAGGCCCATCAGAAATAATTATAAGAAAAACCCAAACCATTACACTTACCTACCCGGCGCTCCCTCGCAGCACTCTGCTCCGGTGCGAGCAACTGCCTTATGCTTGTAAATAGCATATGGCAGGAACATCATGCGCTGCTCACAAGCAGAGCACAGCTGCCGGAATACTCACCGGGACTGTCCGCACAAAGAGCAGTGAGTATTCATTGCTCTTCTGTAGGGCGCAGTGTCATGAACCGGCTTCCTGCTGCTGCCGGTGGTCACATGTGCCGCTATTTAAGAGAAATGAATATTCATTCTTCTTAAGTGGGTATGTGCACCTCAATAGCTCTTTAGCTGACACCTAATGGAGAGAGCACATATCCACTAAAGCCATTTTACACTAATAAGAATTAGGGAAAGAATTCACCTCAAATGTCCGGAGTAGCGTCTCCTCACCCCGCATACACTCCCTGACAGAAGTTATCTCGCTTATCCATGTTATGTAAATAAAAGTTTATAACCTGACGTTAAATTCATCCATTGCTTGTATAAATTATTCTTTTGAAAGCTGAAACCCTCCGAAATGTGGTTTAGGTTAAGAAAATAAATTGGCATCAATGCAGAAATAATGATCAGTTAATGGACACAGAATGGTCAGAATTTGGCAAGACAAAAGTTTTGTCGCCCACAGAAAGTAATGTGATATTCAAACAAATAATTAACTTAAAATACAAATATATGTTGCATAACATTGGTGAATGAAGTTGTGGTGCTATTAGAGTCATATTTAATATTTTGTGTGACTTCCATAAGCTTGAAGGACTGCATCCATGCGGTTCAACAATGATTCATACAATTTATTAATGAAGTCATCAGGAATAGCAAAGAATGCAGTCTTACATTCCTCCCAGAGTTCATCTAGATTCTTTGGTTTTGTCTTCCAAGCTTCCTCTTTCATCCAACCCCAAACATGCTCAATGATGTTCATGTCTGGTGACTGGGCTGGCCAGTCCTTGAGCACCTTAATCTTTTTTGTCTGGAGGAACTTTGTTGTAGTGATGGATGTATGAGATGGAGCACCATCCTGCTGCAGAATTTGACTCCTTTTATGATTTGGAATATAAGAGGTAGCTAATACTTCTTGATATTTTAGGCTATTGATATTGCCTTCCAGCTTGCAAATGTTTTGCACACCCCCATACTGAATGTAACCCCAGACCATGATCTTTCCACCACCAAATTTAACTGTTTTTCTGGGTGTATTTTGGATCCATATGGGCTCCAGTAGGTCTCCTGCAGTATTTGCGGCAGCTGTGGTGTAATTCTACTGAAGATTCATCAGAGAAATCCACCTTCTGCCACTTTTCGGGTGTCCATCTGTTTAGCAGGCTGTGGGACTTTGCAAATGCCACATGGTTTTTTATTTGCCTTTTGTTTAGTGCTGGCTTCTGGGCACTGATTCGACCATAGAGGCCATTTCGAGACAGAATCCTACAAACTGTTCTAGTTGACACAGGGACTTGAGGTGACCAGGCCTGTTGGAGCTCTGCTGCAGTGGAAGAGGGGTTTGCTTTGGATTTTCTAACCAACAAACGTTCCTCCTGAGCAGTTGTCTTGCGGGATCTGCCGGACCTTTTAATTCTTTGTACTTGATGCTGAGACACATTAAAGGTGCCAGCCACCTCTGCAGTGGATCTGGTCTTCAGTCTCTTGATAATCCAGGCTTTGGTCGCAAGGTGGATTTTGGCATGTTGTCAGAACTCAAGTTGCAGTTCAAGTGAAGGTCTGAGGTGCTGGGTTTCTTTTTATACACACACACTAATTAACCGATGATTTACTGAGCACAGGTGAGGATGTAAACTAGGATTGGGTGCATTATATGACCAGGCGACAAAACTTTTTTCTTTCCAAAATCTGACCATTCTGTGTCCATTAACTGATCAATATTTCTGCATTGATGCCAATTTATTTTCTTAACCTAAACCACATTTTGGAGGGTTTCAGCTTTTCAAATGAATAATTTATAGAACCAATGAATAACGTCAGGTTATAAGCTTTTAATTACATAACATGAATAAGCGACATAACTTCTGTCAGGGAGTGTAAAGGTTATGTTGATAAAAGAGTAAAAAAGTTATGGCTATTGGAAGTAGGAAGGAAAAAACAAACGCACAACAAATAAAATTCGCCACATTGGAAAAGGGTTAATGGAAAATAAATCATGTAAAAACCATTAAACCTGTATTATTATACTCATGTGCTCAGTTGTGCCTGCTCCAGCTAACCACTCAAACAGAAAGTAAATAAAAAATCCTCATACACAAGCAGCTTTCTTCATTAGGATCCCTTCCTTCAGTGCCTTAGTTCAACCTTCAGTAAGACACCAGTCACACTAATGTACTTGATACTATTACCTTGTGACAAACATTGCTCACAGAGGTTAACCAGTCTGAACAACATGTTAATATATGAGGACAGGCATCAAAGCTGTGACTTAGAGATGTTAATTTGCTTCACTGCACCCACATTAGAATGTGAAACATGACTTAGGCATATCTCCTAACGGGTGTCAAATGGAGATTTTCTGAAAGGTTACTTCTAGTGGTCAACACATAGCTTGTACTCGCTATATACTCTGCATATTAGCCACATTCTCATTGTAAAAGTTCCCAGTGTAAATCAATAGTTATGTGTTACATATAATAGATGCAGTTATGTAACATTTATGCAAAAAAAATAATTACCGTAAAAGGAATTATAACCCCCATACTGCTGCCATTTTGCCTCTGTACTTTCTAAAGGAGTCTTTAATAATCTAAGCAGATGCTTCATTTTGGTAAAAAAAAAAGAATTTTAACGCCCATGCAAACTGTAGGCAAGGAGGTGGACATGTTCGTGAGTCAGGTCAGTCTGGGCACACTCTGATCCCACTCAGTATGATTTGGATGTTACATTAGTTTACTCATTTACTGATCAGAGTTGGCAACTTTATTTTTATTTTTCTGGACAGTTTCTCAAAACCTTCTATGCATTAGATGACTATAATAAATTACAAAGATCATAAGTAGGGATGAGGGAACCCGAACACTAGTTTGGACTCAACTTCTACAGGTTTGCTCATCCCTAATTATAAGTGATACATGTCTACAGACTATAAATGCTATATGAAGACATTAATTGCATTCCCTGTGAACTGTGAAAAGGCGATAACTACAGTCATAAAAATCTGTACAAGTCTTTCCAGTTTTAAAAAAAATCAAGGATGCATCAAATTTTTGGGGAAAAAACTGCCCTATTTTTACCAACTGTCCAGGAATTTCTGGATGTTGGCAACCCTGTTATTAATCATTCCAAATAACATGGGAGAGACCTGGGGTGTCTTGTGGTTGTCTCCATGTTGTGTACTGTATATATTGCATTTTTCCAACTTTTACACAGTGTCACTTATTTTAAATGTCCCTTGGTTTGGTTGCCATTATTAAAATACTTTTTCTCTTAGGGCAGGTCCAATCCATTTCTATTAAATCAGTTCTTTTATTCAGGGCTAAATAATCTACTCTATTTAAAACAGAGCACCGTAAATGTAAAAAAAATGATGCCAAAAGGCATTGGCACTTATTTGGGGAGTTTTTCATCTGTTGTCAAAGCATGCATCATTATTTTAGTATCTATTTAAGCACATGTAATATGCTTTGAAAGTCATCATAATCTATATAAGAGGTCTAATTATTGCAAATAAATAACAAAGATTCCATTTTCCAGGAAGCAACTCCTAGTTCCTAAGTCTATATCTTATGGTTTATCAGAAAAGTGATTTAGTGATGCCAGACCTCAAAGTCTTTCCAGATCTCCAGTCTATTAGAGTCATTTCCGCTCATGATAAACTCTGTACTTCAGTACTAACTAAAATACACTAATGGTTTAGGTTCACGCCAGCATCATGAAATACGGCCTGGTTTAAAGATTTTGTGTTAACTCATAAACAGACCTTTCATATTTAGACTTACACAGATCTACACATCGTTCTTCCACCTAAACAATAACTGTACCCAAAATCTATACTTACTGCTTTACGGTGTTAACCAATCTTCTGCCTACTTGACCACAGCTCCATTCACACAGGCTCTTAAGAACTTTGGTTCTTGGAATAGCTGGAGGTTCCAAAAATAGGACCCCCAGCGATTTGGAAGATATCCCTATCCCAAGGATAATGAATAACTTAAAATCTCTAGATAATACTCTAAACGAGTTGTCCAGTATTAATTTGTATATGCCTGTAAGCTTATAGACATAATAGAAACACACTGTCATGATTCCTCCATACATAGTGTCTGGGACTCAGTAGTGGACAGCTCTGTCATTCTATCCTATGCTGGGGCGTGCTGAGCTGTTGGTGATTTGATTGATAGCTCGGTTGACCTATCTGATTGGGAGATGCAGAGATTTCAACAGGTGCTACCTGTTCTTGGTAATTGCCCTGCTATTTAGGGGAGCTATCTGGCCCAGATCACTGTCAGTCAAAAGCTTGTTCTAAGCCTTTGCTCTCTGGTGTGTGTTCGCCTGTTCCCTGTGCTCTGTGCTGTAAGTTCTGATCTTGTGCTGCTGGCATTTGGACTGTGTTCAGACTACCCATTTGTTATTGCCCCTTTGCATCTGACATTCTGCTGCTGAGCTTTGCACCGTGTTCTGATTAAAGGCACCTCCATAGCTTTTCACTAGAACCAGGAAGTAGGTTACTTGGTGTGCAAAAGGCATATTATGACCCTGCCCTGCAGGATGCTAAGGAGTATGACAGCCTGAAGGCAGAGATTATGGCACAGTGTTGGTGCATCCAAAAGGATAAACCTCCCTGATCTCAGTTGTCCAACCTGTTACACTTGGTACAAAAATGCCTGTAGCCCAAGACCTGCTCTACAGCACAGATGGTGGAAAGGATGGTAGAGTACCGAGATAGCCATTCACTCTCAAAATCCGTGTAAAGCTAGGTTGCCCAGGGAGATTACCAGGTTGCAGATAACATAATGAGCCTGGTGGAATGATACTTTGCTGCAGATAACTTACTGAGCAGTCAAGGGAGCCTTATTTCCCCTGTCAGGGATACTCAAAAGAAGGGGACCAATGCCACATTTGAGGGGTGCTCAAAGACCCAGGAGGGGTCAGAGCCGGATTCAAGGGGTACACCTCATCATATTAAGTTTTGGAGGTGTCATGCCCTGGGTAATATATCAGCCAAATGTCCCTTGAGCACTGAGCCAATGGACTGCAGCATGGGCTGACACTGCTCCCACTTCACCTACTCTGTCTGCCGTGCTGTTTATCATCCTGGCAAGGGGCCCCCAGTGTGCCAAATGACAGTAAATAGGTTACAATTGACTGGATTTCTTAACTCCAGAAGTTTAATGACCCTGGTAGGGGTGTAGGATGCTAGCAGGTGCGTAGGATGCAGTGACAGACAGGAGGCAGAACAAGGGTTAACAGGTTCTTTATGTATAAGAACAATAATGCTACAAGCAAGGGGTAAGGAATGTGATTGGATGATAGGGGAAAGTCAAATGCAATAGAAAACAGGTTAACTTATCAGTCTCTGTGCCCTGGAGGAAGGTGACTGGAAGATCCCACGGCAACACCTCAGATGTCTCCAATCCGTTCCTGCAGATGAGCGATGCACTTTCTCCTTGCGATGCCGAATCCTCCGGTTTCTTCGGCACGCGATCTCCTGATCCGTGCACACGGTAAGGCGGAGGTGATGGTCGGAAGCACAGAAGAGGAAGCAAAGTTTAATGAGCAAGGCGCACACAGTCCAGCGGACACAACCACAGGCACGGGACAGTCCTCAGCAGGCACCGCAAGGATGGGACTAAGCGGTGCCTCCGTGGTGGTGAGCACAGCGAAGGTCTGTACTTTATCCTGGTCACTACCTGGTGAGGAAGTCTCTCTGAGCTGAGGGTAGGAAGCATTTGCAGTCTGGCTAGCTGAGAGTATAGGCACAGCTAGTGGGCATGGGTCCATGAAGAGGGAGTTAACTGTCTTACTACTCAAAAGCTCGATCCCCACTAAGTGTCCTGTCTTCCCACTCAAACTGCTATTTAAGTCTGAGCCGCCCCCATCAGTCAGGTGCCCTGTACTGCTCCAGTCAGTAATCTCTTCCCCCTGCAACACTGGTGACAGCCCCGATGGTTCTGGCCCAGATATGCAGGACAAACCATCAACTTGGTTCTCCTCCCTACAGGGGTCCACACTTCCACATGTGCCAGTCCTTGGGAAGGCATCAGGCGTAATCATGGAGATGCCAAAAACTTTCCCGTGGCCCAGGTTGACATTTACAATGACTTTGGCTCCATGACCCACAAAGTGGGAGTGGTCAAAAGTTTGTCACATCCTAGAATTATCAGTCATGATTTTCCTGTTTTGGGATTTGTGGGGGAAAGCGATACCTTGTCACATGCCACAGACGACAAGTTGCCATTATCTGTACGGGTTAGAAATAAGAAGGTGGAAGCATCCCCTAAAGTTAATATCCCTCAGCTGGAGGTGTCCAGGAAAAATCTTGGAACTGCCCAACTCAGGGACTTAACTTTGAAAGGTACCCTGGAAAGTGCAAGAGTGGTAATTGTTGTTCCCCAGGATCCAGAATATGCTGTTCAGTTTTGACATTTGGCAAAGCATATTGATCTGTTGTGTCAAAGGACCAAAGTGACCGGCCAAGTAAAAGAGTGCCTCCTCAAGGCACTATCAAGAGGGTATAGTCCGGTGACTTGTGTGAAACAATCTAAACCTGGGGATTGGTTGCAAATCTTGGTGCCCACAGTGGGGACTATCGCAGAATTTTAGACACAATGCTGATCCTAGTTTTAGGCCTAATAGTAATGTGTCTAAAATGGGAATGGTCTAAAGATGGTCGGCTGCAGCTTACCTGGAAGTCGTGTGCCTTAAAGTGTGAAAATATGCATCAAATAGTAGAGGTAAGAGAGTAAACCAATCCATGAGCCATCGTGATTTGATATTGCACAAGATTAGTAAATATGCCCCAATGACTTCCACAATTCTTCAGCAGCACATTTACTATCTTTAACAGGGATAAAATAAAGGCATGTATTTGCCAACAGAGGCAACTACCTGTCTGTTGTACCCATTGCCGGTCATTGACCGCTCCTGCCAGAGATTCAGCTTCTCCCTGTCAACAGAGCAACAGTTTCTCTTCCTGTTGACTTGCTGGACTACTGGTGTCATGATGATTGACAGCCGGCTTCCCCAATTAGGCAGCGGGAGTTTGCTGTCAGTCAGCATGACACCAGCAGTCCCACCCTGTCAACAGGAAGAGAAACTGTTGCTCTGTTGACGCGGAGTAGCTGAATCTCTGGCAGGAGCGGTCAATGACCAGCACCGGGTACAACAGGCAGGTAGTTGCCTCAGTTAGGAAATACAAGCCTTTTTTCTTTTTTTAAAGTCCCGGATATCCCCTTTAATCCTCAGGTTTGAGGATTTTTTCCCTTTCATTAAATCATAACACAATTGTTGATTTCTGTTTCGTGTAAGTTCCTCTCTCTTCACCTTGTCATTTTTCCAAGTGTATTTTTGGACATATTTAAAATGAAGCGATAAACAAAATTCTGGAACAGAAATCACGTCGAGGGCATTTAGTGAATTGGCCCACGAACAGAATTACTAATCTCGAATAACAACTTTGGAATACACAAACTTCTTGTTCTTATTTCTGCGTCCCAGTTGTTAACTATCCAAGATCTTGCTTTCTCTCTAGCACTTTTTTGTTACACTGATTGTGTCCATGAAAAAGTGTCCAGTCCATATGTTTCTTTTCATAATCACATTCATAATTTACATCAATAATATTCAAAATGCATTTTCCCTGTTCATTTTGTTCATCAACATTTTATGAGAAACACCAAAAATCAGATTTTTGCATTTCTCTGTTTCTACAGTTCATATACAGTTCCAATACACTAACGATTAGATAGATAAATCTGGGTTCTAGCCTAAATTTAGATTTATAATATACATAAATATAATTCTCTTGAGAAAGGTACCTTAGCTTCAGTTTCTTTTCCTTACCACTACAAAGTGATTTTTTTTCTTTACTTTATACTTACACATAATCTGCAACCAGGGCCAGAAAGTAATGCTAAAACATTAGGTATAATTACATAGGTTATAGACTATAATATCTGAGCAGGTAATATTGCTCTGAGTGTTTGGGTCCAATGACTGCTTCTCCTGGACCTTTCCCATCTTAAGCTGCAAGTCTTCAGTCGCTCCATGTGACTGCAGACTTGTGAATTCTCAAACTGTGAGGATTCTCCAGAGCTGACGCCAGCGGTCATGTGAATACTTCCGGCCACACTCCTACTAGACTGTATCCAGCCTCTCTCAATGCACATGCATTAAGCAAGGCTGCGTTGATCTAGTTGTCATGTGACTGCTTGTGATCACATACGGTCATGTGCGTGTCGCTGCCATCACCATCACCAATGCTCAAAGAACACAATGCGCGAGATGTGAGGATTCACAAGTCTGCAGTCATATAGAGTGACGGTTCAAAGTTTTGCATTATTTGCCTTTTATTGTCTCTGTATTGCACTTTGTAGTGCTGGATGCAGAATGAGTTATCTGTGCATCTGTCAGTGAGCTTGTTTGGTTTGGGTGTTTGTATCTTTTTTTATCTGTCTGTTTCTGAGCTCCTCTCAGCTGATTCATGACTACCTGAGAGAGAAGTGCCCAGGAGTAAAAGACAGACAAAAGAGATACGATCTCTGCTGTCAGAACTAGCTCACTGATTAATTTTCAGTTAACTCATTCTGCTGCTAAAAAGGAAATTAATATGCTCACTTATATACCATTGTATTCCACAGCACTTTACAGACATTGTCATTGCCTGTCTCATTAGGTCTCACAATCTAGATTCCCTATCAGTATGTCTTTGGAGTGTGGGAGGAAACCGTAGAACCCGGAGAAAACCCACAGAAACACGGGGAGAACATACAAACTCCTTGCAGATGTCCCTTGGTTAAATTTGAACCCAGGAACCCAGCGCTGCAAGGCTTAAATGCTAACCACTGAGCCACAGCACTGCCAAGAAAAAAAGATCATGTGAAAGCCAAAATCCGGCGTCACACTAGCGAGTTTTATGGACGTATGAGCGCATAAACTACGTCCGTAAAATACGCATTGCACACGGACCAATGAATCTCTATGGCCCAGCTACTATCTGCCGTATATTACGCATCGTAATATATGGTCTCGTACGGCCGTAGAAAATGACCTGTAGTTACCTTGAGTCGCGGTGATGCGCCCTCTGCTGGATGTCCTCATATGAACTCGAGCGCGGGAACTTTTCCCAGGCTCCAGTTCATGAGGACATCCAGCAGAGTGCGCATCACCGCGACTCAAGGTAACTACAGGTCACCCTGCTTTCCATTCATTCTCCGGGGTTTTTACAGGCAGGAGCACTGCTTTAGCAGAGCTCCTGGCTGTGAAATGATTTAACCCCTTCAGATGGATTTACTTCGTGGGACTTGACCTGAGCGACGGAAGGTATGAGATATTGTTGTTTTTTTATTTTTCCTTTCTTACAGAACGAGGGTCTTCAGGTGGATTACCAGTATAATAAAATAATACAACACCCTGTGTCTTTATTTCATTAAAGGACTTTGTAATAATGTGTGTGTGTTTTATTAACCATTTCGTACTATTGGATTAATAATGGATAGGTGTCATAATCTGATGATGGGCCTGTGGTACCGCTTGTCTGCGACCCATCACCACCTTTTCTCACCAGTCTGCCATCAGCGCATGCGCCGTTTCTTTCTCCTGGTCTCTATAATTCTAAGCTTAGGCGGGTTATTTTACTCGGCTTTTTTAGATAGGATCACCACTTTATTGCAGGGGGAGCCTTAGTCTTCCTGTTTTAGATTGTTTTACTGTTACATCCAGTTTTCCCGCCCTAGGTTGTTGTATAGCCATCATTAGTCTATGCAGTTATTCCTGCCTTCGACTTTAGCGTATAGATGGGCCATCTGTCCGGATGTATAATGTTATTTGTCACTATGACAATTACCTTTGGTCGCGTGGCTGAGTTTCTTATCCACTCATACTTACGTTTCTGTCTATTGCCACGATAACTATTCACATTATGGTTATATCTTTGTAGTATATCGGCTACCGCACACAGTTGTGCTGTGGTATATTGCCATGATAACCTTTTATACTTACGCTATCGGCATTTTTTCTATGTTCGGCGGTCGGGGCATGCGCGGTAGCCATCTAGCGGTGGTTGCTTTTTGCGCATGCGTTGTGGATGTTGTGTCCCCATTAGGGTATGGAACCGGGACTCTTTCTTTTTCTCTCTACCACGCGTGCGCGATGGTCTTTTTGACCTATGTGCGGACTCCCGCGCAGACGCATTGGAATATCCATAACATCGCTGTAGACGAAATGACTACATTTCGGGTCCACCTCCGGTCCTCTTACCTCCTATCAGTATGGCTCTCCTGTGTATATAAACCGGCTCACCCCCTGCCTAGACACGCCTCCTGAAGAAGCGGTCAGTGAAACGCGCGTCGGGGCAGAGGGACGCCGTGGAAAACCACACCATACACTTTTGGTAATGTGTTATTGTCTCATCTTACGGAGCTTTACTCTCACATTTACCACTTTGGTCATAAGGGTTTCTTGTACACTTTACCATATGCCGTAACTGCCACAACACATGATAGTCTAAGTCTTAGACATGAGTAAATTATATGGCTAGTATAGGCTATGGCATTTTCCCTATTGGATCCAGTTTGAGGTCTTTTTGTGTGGTATCTAGCTCTCTTTATATTTTGTATTTAGTCACACCATAGTGTTACAGAAATCTGGTGGTTTTCCTATGGTTGCATTGTCCCTCTTTTATTGGATTTTGCACTTGTTTGTTATTTTTGTTATTGTATGTTGAATTATGTTTTAATTTATGTTTAATAAATGATATTTTATTTAGAAAGCACCACTTGTTTTGGGATTTACTATATAGTGTAATCACCAAAAAATATGTGATTTATGTATTTGGTATCTAGTGGTACTTGTTTCCCTGGTTCAGGGGTATTCTACTGAGGGCAACTTTTTGTGAGTTGTATGTAAACCATGTCTCATATCATGTCGGGTTTGGGAAGGAGAAAGAAAAAGCCAGCAATTGAATTACCGGCTTTTCACATATCTCGCGCTTTATTAAATATAAGTACAGAATATATATATATATGTGTGTGTCTCAATGACATATATATATATACTGTATATATGTTTTAAGAACATTTGAGCACATAAATCCATTAGATGTCGGTTTTGCAAGCCGGCGAGAAAATATCGCAGTACGGATGCCATACGGATTACATACGGAGGATGCCATTAACAAAATACGCTGCCACACCCTGCCTACGGATGACATACGGATCACTATTTTTGGAACATTTCTGCGTATTACGGCCGTAAAATTCGGACCGTATTTACATACACTGAGTGTGACGCCGGCCAAACAGTGCAACATTTTAAATAAAACTCACGTGCAAAATTAATTTTTAGCGCAAAATTAAAGCATTTAAGTTAAAAAGAAAATGATTGGAAAAGTGTCCATATAATTTAAATAAGTGTAGGTAAGTCACAGCAATGACAATAATAAGCTATTTTATAATTGTAAGCAGTAGCTATACCTGGGAAATATGTCACCTCTGAGACTACACTTGAATATTACGGTCTCATGTACACTAGCCAAAGAACTATTGAAGTAAAAATGCAACACAGTGTTATAGAAGGGAAAGTATTAATGAATGTCAATGTACTAAAAGGGCCTGTGCACACATTGCAGATTTGTCGCTTTTTTCTTCACAGATTTGTCACAGTACCTGAAGGGTTTCCTGATGACAGAAAAGTGAATGAGAATCCTGAAGTCTCGTGCACACGTTGCTTACTTTTGTCTTGCAGATGTGGTGCAGATGTAAATCTACATAATATTAATTTTTTCAGCGTTTTTGATGCAAATTTTACTCATCCTAAGGCTATGTTCACATGTGGCGTTTTTTGCTGCTCTTTTTTTGCTGCTTTTTTTTTGCTGCTCTTTTTTTGCTGGCAAAATCTGTTCTCTTGGCAGATAAGCAGCTCCTTGCTAAAATAAAGGTTTTGCTGAGTTTTTCATTTCACAGGAAAGGCCGGAGCAAGCCGTACCCCCTCCCCCCACGGCGTAGGCGAAGGCGTGCATGACAATGGGGGGGAGTGGGGTAGGTAAGGGGTTAATGAGAGGGGAGGGAAGGTTTTTTGGCCTGAGGGTTTATGGGAGTTTGGGGGGTGGGATTAGTCACTTCCCGCACTTTTGGATCGAGAGCAGACATACCTGTGATGTCTGGCGTGGATTCGATCCTTGAGGCCCTCAGGGCGGCTGCAGCATCGCATCCCCCCGGCTGGTTACAGGCGCAGGTGGCCCGCATCATGTCGGACGGTGCGGGGCCGTCCGGCGCTGCAGCGCCGCTGGAGCGGCGTTCTCGGAGGACGCGGCCCCCCGAGCGCCTTTCCCCAGACTCCGGTCCTCGAGCCCTCAGAAGGCGCAGGAGCCCCTCGCGGGACCCTCCAGGCCGGGCACCGGTAAGTTCAGCGGTGGCTCGGTCCCGGCCTGGGAGGAATCCATCTGCCGGTCGGGGCTCAGCGGCGGTTGGGAGGCCTGCACCCCGCAGTGCAGCGGGGGCGGGGCTTCGGCGCGCCGGACGGCATGTGGGGCCTGTCGGAACGGGAGGCCGCAGCGGTGAGGCTCCAGCCGCGCGGCCTGCCTCGGCCACATCTGGGACTATGGCGGCTTCGGTTGGCGACATCAGGGCGGGCGGCCCATGGCAGGACGGATCCGGGCTGGCTCCATCTTCAGCGGCGGGGACCTCTCCTGCATCAGGTCGGCAGGACGGCGCGCTGGCGTTGGCGGCAGGCGCTGGAGCAGATGTGAGCTGGTGTGCTGCCAGCTCATTCACGCAGGCACCATTCTACTCTGGCAGACAGAGTCTGGCACCTTTATCTGCCTGTATCTGGACAGGGCACCCCTGAAGACCCCCTGGGATCTCATCAGCGGTCGGATTCGGGCGGATCGTTCGTGGACGCGGCGAGCCGGGGACGTTTGGATGCCAGCACTTCGGCTGGGGGGACTACAGATCCCTTGCAGCCTGGTGAGTATATGTCTGTGTCGGGTCTGTGTACTCCCAATTTGGCATTGCCAGCTTTTACGGGTAGTCAGGGGGTTGGTAGTGTTGAGAGGGTGGCAGGCGATGCCGGTTCGGCGGGGGTTCGTGAGCTTTTGGGTAGCGTGCAGGGTTTGTTATCTAGATTAGAGCAGAGTATGTCCGCTCAGAGACATTTAGGGGCTTGGTCGAGCCCGCAGGTGGGGGTTTTTGGGGCAGTTGGGGCTCCAGTGGTGGCGCCTGCGCCGATATCGGTTTCAGTGCAGACGGAGAAGGAAAAAGAGTGTAGGGTGCATTTAGATGACAGGGCTCACGGCGAAGTTTATGTGTGTTTTGAGGGCCCCCTAGGGGCGCATCTCAAGAAGGAAGTTAAGGAAAAGATTGCGAAGGACGAGTATGTTGAAATATTTTCGTTACTTCTGTTAGAGAAATTTAATTTAGATAAGAAAAAGAAAGATGAGGGTAAGAAGGATGATGAGGAAAAGCGGCGGTGGCGCTTGATTCCTCAGACGTTTGCTAACTGGCTGCAGGCCTTTGCCATTTTGGCTAGTGTGATTGAAGAGAAGGCGCCCGAGAATCGCTCAGGTCTGTTCTGTTACTTGGATTCTATCCATGAAGCTTATAGGGTGTATGGTGGTCAGGCGTGGCTCAGGTATGACGAGCAGTTCAGACAGAGAAAAGCGGTTCGGCCGGCACTTCGCTGGGATCAAAAAGATATTGGGCTTTGGTTGCGGGTGATGGCGCAGTACAAGTTCGGCCATCCCTTTCAAGGAGGGGCCGGTGGGTCCGGCCAGGGTTTTCAGTCCGGTGCCTCAGGGTCCTCTGGTTCCGCTAGCCAGTCAGGGGCTCAAAAGTTGGGTGTTTGCTGGCAGTTTAATGAAGGCCAGTGTAGATTCGGGGTCAACTGTAAGTTTAAACACTTGTGTTCCCACTGTAGCGGCTCCACACACGGGGCAGCGAAATGCTTCAAGAAGGGTAGAGGAAAGTCAGGAGCCGGTAATACCCATGGGGGTGACACCGGTGATGTGGGAAAAGATGGTCCCTTATCTAAGTAGATATCCAGATAGGGAAAAAGCGGTGTTACTGTTGTCAGGTTTTCAAGAAGGTTTTGTAATTCCGGCCCCTTCGTTTGAGGTTCCTTGTGTTAGGAAGAATTTGCGGTCGGCTTTGTTGCATGCTGATGTGGTTTCTGAAAAGTTGCGAAAGGAGGTTGCTTTGGGGCGGATGGCGGGCCCGTTTGAGTTACCGCCTTTTGGGGATTTGGTGGTTTCCCCTTTAGAAGTTGTGCCTAAAAAAGAGGAAGGGAAATTTCGTTTGATTCAGCATCTGTCGTATCCTAGAGGTATGTCGGTTAATGACGGTATTGACCCCGGGCTTTGCTCGGTGGTTTACGCGTCTTTTGATTTGGCGGTAGAATGGGTTCAAAAAGCCGGAAGAGGGGCTCTGCTAGCTAAGACAGATATTGAATCCGCTTTTCGTTTATTGCCGGTTCATCCAGATAGCGTTCGGCTGCTTGGTTGTTTTTGGGAGGACCGCTTTTTTGTTGATAGGTGTTTACCCATGGGGTGTTCGCTTTCTTGCACGTTGTTTGAGGCGTTTAGCTCCTTTTTGGAGTGGGTGGTTCGTGACGTTTCGGGTTGTGATTCTGTCATTCATTATTTGGATGATTTTTTGTGCGTCGGCCCGGCTGGGTCTGACTGTTGTAGGAAGATTTTGAGAGCAATAGAACTCGTGGCGCATCGTTTTGGAATGCCGTTGGCTCCGGGTAAAACAGAGGGCCCGAGTACGTGCTTGTCTTTTCTTGGTATTGTAATTGATACCATTCAGTGGGAGTTCAGGTTGCCCATTGACAAAGTTGTGGCTTTGCGTGAGGAGGTGCTGCGGGCTTGTCGTTTGCGGAAGTTGTCATTGAGGGAGTTGCAGTCGCTCCTTGGACAGCTGAATTTCGCCTGTCGAGTTATGCCTATGGGCAGAGTTTTTTCTAGGTGGTTGGCTATGGCTACGGCAGGAGTTCGTGCTCCTCATCATTTTGTGCGGTTGTCGGCTGACCATAAGGATGATCTGACGGTGTGGAGTCGTTTTTTGCAGAGCTACAATGGCCGGTCGTTGTTTCAGGAGGGAGTGGTTGACAATGAGTCGTTGGAGTTGTTTACTGATGCAGCCGGGGGGTCAGGTTTCGGTGCGTATTTTCAGGGGCAATGGTGCGCAGCACAGTGGCCGGCTTCGTGGATTTCTGCTGGCTTGGTTCGGAATATCGCACTTTTGGAAATTTTTCCTATTTTGGTGGCGGTGCATTTGTGGCAACAGGTTTTTCGGAACAGGCGTGTTCGTTTTTATTGTGACAACATGGGGGTGGTTTGTGCGATAAATAATTTGTCGGCTTCATCGCCCCCCGTGGTGCGTGTGTTGAGACAGCTGGTTTTATCGTGTTTGAAATTGAACGCGCACGTAACGGCGACACATGTTCCTGGGGCTCATAATTCCATTGCCGACTCTCTCTCTCGTTCACAGTTCGAACGTTTTCGGTCACTGGTTCCAGATGCGGAGGCCGTGGGGTTGGAATGCCCTGCAGAACTTTGGCTTGTGGTGTTCGAGACGCGGAGGCATTGATCAAGTCGTCGTTGGCTCCCAGAACATGGGAGGCTTACAAGGCTATTTGGCTGGAGTGGGTGGAGTTGTTGCGGGCTGTCGGTTGTGGGCCGAGCGAGCAGGAGCAGACTGGGGTGTTGTTGTCTTGGTTGAGTCGTGGAGCTGCAGAGGGTTGGTCCCCTGCTAAGGTGTCTCGTGTTATGTCGGGTTTGGCATTTGGTTTTAAATTCTGTGGTCAATCGGATTTAACTAAGGTTTTTCTGGTAAAACAAGCGGTAAAGGGTTTTCGGCGGCGGCCGCGGCGCATTGATGCTAGACATCCCGTGTCTTTCAGCTTGTTGGAAAGGTTGGGCGGGGTTTTGCCTTCGGTTTGTGTGTCGGGTTTTGAATTGCGTTTATTTCGGCTAGCTTTTTCTTTAGCCTTTTTTGGGGCATTCCGGGTTGGCGAGTTGGTTTCACCTAGTAAGAATGTTATGGGAGGTTTATTGGCTCGCGATGTGTTTTTATCGGCAGGGTCGGTTGAGTTGTGGCTGCGGCGGTCTAAGTCCGATCAGGAAGGTAGGGGTAGCAGGATTGTGTTAGGTGCTGTTCCAGGCTCGGTTATGTGTCCTGTTGCCTGTTTAGCAAATTTTTGGGAATTGCGGCCTAGTCGTGATCGGTCGTTGTTATGCCACATGGACGGTTCCTTGTTGTCCCGGTATCAATTTACGGCGATTTTTAGAAAGGCCATTGGGTTGCTGGGTCTGGAGGTAGGTGGTTTCGCTCCTCACTCTTTCAGGATTGGGGCTGCGACAGAAGCGGCGTTGGGGGTCTTGGGGTTCCGATAATTCAGCGCATTGGTAGGTGGCGCTCGGATAGATATCGGAGCTACGTGCGCCCGTAAATGGAGGTGCGTTTTTTGGAAAGCGGGTGGCTGGACGGCTGTTGTTTTGGTCGTGTTGTTTTGATTTTCGTTTTGTGTTTTTCAGGTTCCTCGCCGTTGTTGGTGTGGATTTTCGGCCATTCATACGTCCATTGGGGAGCGCAGCGGGCTGACGTGCGGACCGACGGGCGGCAACTGGGTTTCGGTCGTGAGGTGGCGGTAATCCGTTGGCTGGGTTTTAGGGGATTGACGTGGCATAGAGTTTTAAAAGAAATTAGTGATAGTGTTCGGCTGGACAGGGCTCCGGATGTTTTAGTATTGCACGTCGGGGGTAATGACTTGGGTGCCCGACCATTTAGGGACTTGATAAAGGATATCAAGCAGGATTGTCTGCGTTTGTGGGTATTGTACCCCGGTTTGACCATTATTTGGTCAGATATTGTGCCGCGCAAGCGGTGGAGGAACATGAGGTCTTTGGACAAGTTGAATAAAGCCCGGATAAAGGTTAATCGGGCGGTATCGGGTTTTGTGGTCAGGAATGGAGGTGTGGCGGTTCGGCATTTCGAGCTGGAGAAAGGGGAAGGGGCCTTTTGGTTGGCTGATGGGGTCCATTTGAATGCGGTGGGTATGGATTTTTGGGCCCTCGCTATTCAGGAGGGCCTTGAACGGGCTATATTTTTTTGGAGTGGTGGGGTCTCGGGCCTTTGAGGTGTTCAAAGGGCCTCTCGTTGTGGCGGCTGGGGGGAGTCCTGGGAGTTGGTAATAAATTGGTTTGGGGATCCATTTTGGCTTATGGCTCCTCTGTTTTGGTGTTGGTGGCTTTTGAATCTGGTGAATGGTGGTTGGGGAGTTCCGGCAGGGGTGGCCGGATCTCCTGGGATTTTTTACCGTGAACAGGGAACCCTTGGGTGGGTTTTGGTGCTCCCGAGCCAGGGTTTTGAACGGCTGGGAGTAAAGTTGATGTTATGTACGTTCACGTTATGGGTTGTCAATCACCAGATTCTTGGGGCTCCGAGGACTCCTTCTAGCCTTTAAAAATGTTATGATTGCTTTGTATTAATGTATTTATTGTTTATGTTTAATAAAAAAGGCTACTGTGGCCTATATCATTCCAAAGAATTAATGATGTCATGTCTTTATTGTTATAGGAATGATAGATGGGGGTCACGGTGGGAGAAGAGGTGTGGGTGGGGGTGGGTTTTTTCCTAGAAGACTACCCCGTCGACAATACCAGGGTCAAGGAAAGGCCGGAGCAAGCCGTACCCCCTCCCCCCACGGCGTAGGCGAAGGCCTGCATGACAATGGGGAAGAGTGGGGTAGGTAAGGGGTTAATGAGAGGGGAGGGAAGGTTTTTTGGCCTGAGGGTTTATGGGAGTTTGGGGGGTGGGATTAGTCACTTCCCGCACTTTTGGATCGAGAGCAGTCCCGCCCTCCCGCCCTATTGCTGTTTTTTCTATTAAAAAAAAAAAAAAAAAGGGGATGGTTGTGTCATGTTTTTGATCATTCAATGGAAGGTTGTTTTACTTTGGGTCATTGTGGCCGTGGCGGCTGGGGGGAGTCCTGGGAGTTGGTAATAAATTGGTTTGGGGATCCATTTTGGCTTATGGCTCCTCTGTTTTGGTGTTGGTGGCTTTTGAATCTGGTGAATGGTGGTTGGGGAGTTCCGGCAGGGGTGGCCGGATCTCCTGGGATTTTTTACCGTGAACAGGGAACCCTTGGGTGGGTTTTGGTGCTCCCGAGCCAGGGTTTTGAACGGCTGGGAGTAAAGTTGATGTTATGTACGTTCACGTTATGGGTTGTCAATCACCAGATTCTTGGGGCTCCGAGGACTCCTTCTAGCCTTTAAAAATGTTATGATTGCTTTGTATTAATTTATTTATTGTTTATGTTTAATAAAAAAGGCTACTGTGGCCTATATCATTCCAAAGAATTAATGATGTCATGTCTTTATTGTTATAGGAATGATAGATGGGGGTCACGGTGGGAGAAGAGGTGTGGGTGGGGGTGGGTTTTTTCCTAGAAGACTACCCCGTTGACAATACCAGGGTCATGTACCAACAAAGTGAGATTTCAGAAATCTCATGCACTTAATTTGTTTTTTTTCCTGACTTTTATCATAAGAGCTTGGTATTTGAAAAATGCAGCATGTCATTTCTTACAGTGTTTTTTCACCATCTTTACAGCGATTTTTCACTCATTAAAAGTAATGGGTAGCGCAAAAACAATGCAAAAAAACTGAGCAAAAAATGCAGGTATCAGGTTTTGCTGCACTTTTGGGGTCAAAACATGATGAAGTTGAAATCAGATTATTCTTATGCATTAAACATTATCTTTTTGTAAGCAGCTTAAATGCAGCTTAAACATTGCATAAAAAACGCAGCAAAAACCCAACGTATGAGCATAGCCTTATTGTTTCTTGTGTATGCTGATTAGCTTTAGTGCTCCCCAAAAAGTATGATGCAACTTCCCTAGGTATTTGTTACCTGCGTTTTTGCACTAAGGGCATGTTTCCACGTGGCGTATTCCGAGTCCTTTGGACGCAGCGGACACCAGCCCCATCCAAATCGCTGCCAGCTTTTGTATGTGTGGTGATTCCACATGTGTTCATTGAACCATGCGGAATCACTGCATCTCATCCATAGACTGTCATTTATCTTGAGAGACTGATAATGGATGTAGACAGGAGCAATCAGGATAGCACTGAATACAACGTTATCAGTCTCTCAAGAGAAGCTAAGTTTTGTTTGCTTATTTTTGCTCATCTGTGTTCAAGATGTTTCCTAGTATATGATGAGTTTTGTCCAGCTTGCTAATATGTGATTTCCTTGTTTGCTGGTGCTCTGGGGTGCTGAATTGCTCCCCCCACATCGTTAGTTGGTGTGGGGGTTCTCGCATTCTCTGCGTGGATATTTTTGCATAGGGTTTTTTACTGACCGCACAGATTCCTTGCTATTTTCTGCTATCTAGCGTTAGCGGGCCTCATTTGCTCAACCTGTTTCATCTCTGCGTTTGTCTTTTCCTCTTAACTCACCGTTATTATTTGTGGGGGGCTTCTATATCATTGGGGTTATTTCTCTGAGGCAAGTGAGGTCTTTACTTTCTCTTTAGGGGTAGTCAGTTTCTCAGGCCGTGAAGAGACGTCTAGGATTTCAGGAAACGTTCCACGGCTGCCTATAGTGTTTGCGGTTAGGATCAGGTTTGCGGTCAGTCCAGTTACCACATCCCCAGAGCTCGTCCTATTACCTTCTACTTAGCTGGTTAGATTTGTGATCCTAAGCCACTGAGGATCATAACAGTACAACAGGCCCAAAGAGAGAACTCACACAGTACCACTCACGACCACAGGAGGGAGCCCGGAAACAGAGTTCACAACAGCTTACAACGCTAGCGTCGGTACGTCGGCCCGACACACTGCGATGGGCCGAGTACGACGCTAGTGTGAAAGTAGCCTTAGGCTTCTTTCACATTTGCGTCAGTACGGGGCAGTCGCAATGCGTCGGCCCGACGCACGGTGTGAAAATTGTGCACAACGTGGGCAGCGGATGCAGTTTTTCAACGCATCCGCTGCCCAGTCTATGCCCTGAGGAGGAAGGGGCAGTTACGGCCACGCATGCGTGGAAATGGCGGACGCGACGTACAAAAAAAAGGTTACATTGAACTTTTTTTGTGACGACGGTCCGCCAAAACACAACGGATCCAGTGCACGATGGACGCGACGTGCGGCCATCCGTCGGTAATACAAGTCTATGGGGAAAAAAGGCATCCTGTGGGCACATTTGCAGGATCCGTTTTTTGTCCAAAACAACGGATTGCAACGGATGCCACACGACGCAAGTGTGAAAGTAGCCTTAGGGCTAGGGTTAGGGTTGGGGCTAAAGTTAGGGCTAGGGTTAGGGTTAAATTTAGGGTTAGGGTTGGGGCTAAATTTAGGGTTAGGGTTAGGGCTAAAGTTAGGGTTAGGGCTAGGGTTGGGGCTAAAATTAGGGTTAGGGTTAGGGTTGGGGCTAAAGTTAGGGTTGGGGCTAAAGTTAGGGTTAGAGTTGGGATTAGGGTTAGGGTTTGGATTAGGGTTGGTATTAGGGTTACGTTTGGATTAGGGTTGGGATTAGGGTTACATTTGGGATTAGGGTTGGGATTAGGGTTAGGGTTGGGATTAGGGTTAAGGTTAGGGTTGGGATTAGGGTTAGGGGTGTATTGGGATTAGGGTTAGGTTTGAGGTTAGAGTTGAGATTAGGGTTAGGGGTGTGTTGGATTTAGGGTTTTGATTAGGGTTATGGTTAGGGTTGAGATTAGGGCTGTTTTGGGGTTAGGACTGTGATTATCGTTAGGGTTGTGATTAGGATTATGGATCGGGTTGAGATTAGGGTTAGGGGTGTGTTGGAGTTAGGGTTGGAGTTAGAATTGGGGGCTTTCCACTGTTTAGGTACAACATGGGGTCTCCAAACACGACAGCCGATTTTGCGCTAAAAAAGTCAAATGGTGCTCCCTCCCTTCTGAGCTCTGCCGTGCGCCCAAACAGTGGTTTACCCCCACATATGGGGCATCAGCGTACTCGGGATAAATTGTACAACAACTTTTGGGGTCCAATTTCTCCTGTTACCCTTGTGAAAATAAAAACTTGGGGGCTAAAAATCTTTTTTGTGGGAAAAAAAATATTTTTTTATTTTCACTACTCTGCATTATAAACTTCTGTGAAGCACTTGAGCATTCAAAGTTCTCACCACATATCTAGATAAGTTCCTTGGGGGGTCTAGTTTCCAAAATGGGGTCACTTGTGGGGTGTTTCTACTGTTTAGGTACATCAGTGGCTCTGCAAACGCAACATAACGCCCGCAGACCATTCTATCAAAGCCTGCATTCCAAAATGGCGCTCCTTCCATTCCGAGCTCTGCCGTGCGCCCAAACAGTGGTTTACCCCCACATATTGGGTACCAGCATACTCAGGACAAATTGGACAACAACTTTTTGGGTCCAATTTCTTTTGTTACCCTTGTGAAAATAAAAATTTGGGGGCTAAAAAATCTTTTTTGTGGGAAAAAAATATATTTTTTATTTTCACTACTCTGCATTATAAACTTCTGTGAAGCACTTGGGCATTCAAAGTTCTCACCACATATCTAGATAAGTTCCTTGGGGGTCTATTTTCCAAAATGGGGTCACTTGTGGGGGGTTTCTACTGTTTAGGCACATCAGGGGCTCTCCAAACGCTACATGGCGTCCGATCTCAATTCCAGCCAATTTTGCATTGAAAAGTCAAATGGCGCTCCTTTGCTTCCGAGCTCAGCCATGCGCCCAAACAGTGGTTTACCCCCACTTATGGGGTGTCGGCGTACTCAGGACAAATTGTACAACAACTTCTGGGGTCCATTTTCTCCTGTTACCCTTGGTAAAATAAAAATTTGGAGGCAAAAAGATCATTTTTGTAGAAAAAATGCGATTTTTTTATTTTCACGGCTCTACGTTATAAACTTCTGTGAAGCACCTGGGGGTTTAAAGTGCTCACCACACATCTAGATAAGTTCCTTAAGACTTTATTTTTTCACCTGGATATGGATGCTGCTCCTTTCTTCAGTATTTCTGCAAGTTCCTTAAGGGGTCTAGTTTCCAAAATGGTGTCATTTGTGGGGGGTTTCCACTGTTTAGGCACATCAGGGGCTCTCCAAATGTGACATGGCGTCCGATCTCAATTCCAGCCAATTCTACATTGAAAAAGTAAAACGACACTCCTTCTCTTCCAAGCTCTGCGGTGCGCCCAAACAGTGGTTTACCTCCACATATGGGGTATCGGCATACTCAGAAGAAATTGCACAACAAAATTTGTGGTTAAATTTCTGTTTTTACACTTGTGAAAATTAAAAAAAAATGGTTCTGAAGTAAAATGTTTGCAAAAAAAAGTTAAATGTTCATTTTTTTTCTTCCACATTGTTTCAGTTCCTGTGAAGTACCTAAAGGGTTAATAAACTTCTTGAATGTGGTTTTGAGCAGCTTGAAGGGTGCAATTTTTAGAATGGTGTCACACTTGGTTATTTTCTATCATATAGACCCTTCAAAATGACTTCAAAGGTGATGTGGTCCCTAAAAAAACATGGTGTTGTAAAAATGAGAAATTGCTGGTCAACTTTTAACCCTTATAACTCCCTAACGAAAAAAAATTTTGTTTCCAAAATTGTGCGGATGTAAAGTAGACATGTGGTAAATGTTATTTATTAACTATTTTTCATGACATATCTCTCTGATTTAAGGGCATAAAAATACAAAGTTTGAAAATTGCAAAATTTTAAAAATGTTCGTCATATTTCTGTTTTTCTTCATAAATAATCGCAAGTAATATCGAAGAAATGTTACCACTAACTTGAAGTACAATATGTCACGAAAAACAGTCTCAGAATCAGCGGGATTATAACCTCTTAAAGTGACAGTGGTCAGAATTGTAAAAATTGGCTCGGTCATTAAGTACCAAATTGGCTCTGTCACTAAGGGGTTAAAGGCTGCAATTGTTTGGTGTTTCTATGTTTAGAATTTGTAAAAATTCACCACGTAGTTGTGTTTTTTCTTCTAATGGTCACTGGACATGTAGTAACTCATTTTAATTAAGTTTAAGTATTCATACACTGATTTGTGCAATTACTGCTGCCCTCCCCCGCATCGCAATGCAAAACAGTAACCAGAAGCGTGCTCCCGATAAATGACTTTACTCTTGTTTGTACATCTCAGCATTGTGAAACTCATTCAAACTTCCTCTTCACTTTTTTTTCAATAGGATTTTTTTTCTCCCTTTTAATAAAATATTTTTTTAAAAATAAAGGCTGTACATCGATCAGCCAGAACTTTAAAACCACTAACAGGTGCAGTGAATGACTTTGGTAATCACGTTATAATGACACCAGTGAAGTTGTGTTGGAAGAAGATAAAATGGTCAACTTTAAGGATCTAAGTGAGTTTACGACTTTGACAAGGGACAAATTTTGGTGGCAAGACTAAGTCGGGAAATCTCCAAAATGGAATTTAGTGTTTGTATGTTTAGAATCTACCAAAAGTGTCCCAAAAAAGGACAATAGCCTGCCTTATCAAATTCTACAGAAGTGCTGCTTTACCACAAATTTCCAAAAAAAACCTCTTGCTGACTATAATAAAAAGGTGTCAGGACACTTAGTGCATCTCAGATTGCGGCACATGGGGCTGTGTAGGTAAAATTGCCCTATCCAAAAGCATATACAATGCTGTTTGAAGGCAAAGGGTTGTCAGACCAAAAATTTATTTGATTATTTTTTTCTTTTATTCATTCACTTTGTATTTTTGTTGATAAAAGTAAACTATTAACACTTCTATTTTTGAAGAATTCTTACTTTGCAGCATTTTTTTCACACCTGAATAAAATCTTTGCGTATTGCATAATTACCTGCCGGAGGTCGTGCGGCTGCTAATCAACTGTAGCCTTCACGGAGCAAATGTCCGCTGACTGGCTGAGGCAGTCATGTGACATAGCAATGTCACCTAACCATTAGGTTATAAGTATTTTTTTATCTTATGCAAGGCATTTAAACCCTTAACGACCAGCGGTATTTTTTGTTTTGCATTTTCAGTTTTTTGCTCACTACTTCCAAGAGAAATAACTTTTTTGGTCATAATGGCCATGTGAGGGCTGTTTTTTTTGTGGGATGAGTTGTACTTTTGGAGGATACCATTGGTTTTAACAAAAATGGGAAAAAAAATTCCAAATGCGGTGAAATTGCAAAAAAAGTGAAATTCGACAGTTGTTTTTTTGTTTTGCTTTATTACTATGTTCTCTAAAAAAAAACTAACTGACCTGCCATTATAATTTTCAAAGTCATTATGAGTTCATACACATGAAACATGTCTAGGTTCTTTTTTCTGAAAAAAAAATCCAAAGTTTGTTAAAAAAAAAAAAAAAAAAATTGTGCCATTTTCCGATACCCGTGGCGTCTCCATTTTTTGTAATCTTGGGTTGGGTGAGGACTTATTTTTTGCATGCCGAACTGACATCTCTAATGATACCATTTTGGTGCAGATACAATATTTTGATTGCCCGGTATTGCATTTTAATGCAATGTTGGGGTGACCAAAAAAGTGTAATTATGGCATTTTGACTTTTTTCTTGTTACGCCGTTTAGCA
Source organism: Ranitomeya variabilis (assembly GCF_051348905.1). Taxonomy (NCBI): domain Eukaryota; kingdom Metazoa; phylum Chordata; class Amphibia; order Anura; family Dendrobatidae; genus Ranitomeya; species Ranitomeya variabilis. The sequence goes on along the minus strand of NC_135234.1, from coordinate 480,757,578 downwards.
ATCGGGTTAATTCTTTTTTTTATTGATAGATCGGGCAATTCTGAATGCGGCAATACCAAATATGTGTATGTTTGATTTTTTTTATTGTTTTTTTTTTAATGGTGGGGGGGTGATTTGAACTTTTATATTTTTTTAATGGTGAGAAAGGGAGGTGATTTGAACTTTTATATTTTTTATTTTTGTAATATTTTTAAAAACTTTTTTTTTTGGCATGCTTCAGTATTCTCCATGGGAGACTAGAAGCTGCCATATCCCGATCGCCTCTGCTACACACAGGTGATGATCAGATTGCCTGTATGTAGCAGAATTGCTCACTTGCTGTGAGTGCGAATCAACCGGGTGGCGCTCATAGGAATCCAGCAGTGACAACCATGGAAGTCTCCTCAAGACCTCTGGTTGTCATGCCAACCCATTGGCGACTCACGGTCATGTGACATGGGTGCCGATGGGCGGGATTTCAGAGTTTGACAGCGGCGTTTAATTAGTTAACAGCCATAGGTGGATCGCGATTCCACTCGCAGCTGTTAGAGGCACATGTCAGCTGCTCAAAACAGCTGACATGTGCTGGAAAAGATGTGGGCTCAGCACCAGATACCACATCAAAGGGAGGAAGTCCGACATGGACGTACTATTATGCACGATGTCGGAAAGGGGTTAAAGGGAATCTGTTACATTGCACATGCAAGTCCGATCGATCTGTGGAGATCAGGAGATAGAGAAGACAAAACAGCGGAAGCATATATAGGTTTGATTCACTATAGCTTGTGTTTTATTGATTGAAATCCCCATTGTTTGTATTTATGAGTCCAGTGAGCAGGGCTACTCAGCGATTGACAGATATCTATGCATGCACAGTCTTACAGGGAAGACTGTTAAAGGGAACCTGTCACCCCCAAAATGGAAGTTGAGCTAAGCCCACCGGCATCAGGGGCTTATCTACAGCAATCTGGAATGCTGTAGATAAGCCCCTGATGTAACCTGAAAGATGAGAAAAAGAGGTTAGATTATACTCACCCAGGGGCAGTCCTGCTGTGGTGGGCGTCGCGGTCTGGTCCGGGGCCCCTGATGCCCATGGGCTTAGCTCAACTTCCATTTTGAGGGTGACCGGTTCTTTTTAATCACTGAGTAGGACCGACAACTACACTCAGGTGCATACAACACCAAGGATTTCAATGAATAAAATACAAGTTTTACTAAAACTGCATGAAAATGTATTTCAATATGATCAGTTCCTCTGCTCTACAACATTCTGCCTGCAGGTCAGATAATATTTTCATCTTGGTAGATTCCCTTATCAGAGGGTCTTTCAGCAGTTTGAGCATGTTAACCTGGCCACATCATGGAATAGTGGCTGCTGAGTTTTAAAAAACATTGTTCCTATTTTTGAACTTCTCATCTCAGTTGCACAGATATTATCTTGTCAAGTTTATAGTATAGTCACATTTTAACTAAGACCAAGGAGATATTAGTAAAGATCCTTCTTTAGAGGGTGATTACATTCCTACATTCCCCCTTTCCCCCGCATGAAATTAACGAATCATAAGAAGGAGGTGTCATGCAGGGAAAAAAAGGACCTTAGAGAACAGCTCTGCTCTCTTCTCACTGATTTCACTTAGCATCTACTCTCTGGCATTTACTGTTATTACAATTGGGGTTGGCAATAGAGCAGAGCTGTTTGTCATTACAAATAACTCTTGCAGCACTCCTCTCACAGCACTGTCAGCTTTGCTTTACTCATACTACACCACATCGGCTGCCCTGAAATGAGAGCTGCACGAGGTGTTTGTAATGACACACAACTCTGCTTTATTACCTCTCCTCCCACACTGACTGATGTGAAATTTGACATGCAAGAAGTATTTTTAATGTTGTAAGTTAATGTTACACAGCCCTACTCCATTCCCCTTCCCAAATGGTAATCACTTTACAGGCTGGCAGTGAGATAATTGAGCAGAGTAAAGCAGTGTCATTGAATGTCTCACACAGAGAAAACAGAGAATGACATTTTCTGGGGCGTGTTCTTCTTTTTCACCTGCATAACGCCTCTTGCTTATGATTGGTCAACATCATTTAGGGGAAAAAGTAATTGCCCTCAGAGAATAATCTCTGATAATGCCCACTTGGTCTTAGTGGAAGTTAGAATATAAACTTTACAAGCTATTATCTTTGCAACAGATATAAGAAATTAAAAATAAAAACATTTTACTCAGCTCCACATCCACTATTACACGTTGCAGCCAGATTAACATGCTCGAACTGGCTCGAAGGTCCTCCATGTTGAGAAGAGGTAGTCCAGTTGTAGGCAACCCCACTAAATGACATATATTGATCCACTTTACCAAATGGGGGTGCTCTGCAGGTTCACATTAGTAATCTAATGAGATCCACTTAAAAAAGGTGCCACAGTTGTTGATTTCCATTCAAAATGTCCCCACATTTGTCTTTTTTTCTTCTTTCCTGTTTCTCATTATCAGGTTTTGTTCCTGGAGCTTTTGACGATGATGTATTTTTTTAATTAGGCCAATTACAATGAATAAGCATAATACATAATCCGTGTCATTATCTGAGCAGTAGATAGGATTCAACTCAACAGTGTAGCAATGACATGTCTCTAAAATTAATAAAATATGAAAACATAGAAACCTAATTATTATGTGAATATTGAGTTGCACAACATGCAATACGTAGTAAAAACGTTGATATTTCTATGACACAATTGCAATGTACATAAAGGATTTCAATCACGGTGTATTTTCTTATTTTCTATGATCATATCTGTTTCATATAAGAAGTCTACTGTACATGACCCTCAATGTCTGTTACTTGAGTCCTTAAACACTAATGTGATAGAAACAATAAACGTTAAGAGACAAATTGGTCATTCCTTGTAAAGTCTAGTGTAAGTAACATTGTTCAGTAATTTAGACAGAATGCGCCCCCTTGTGGTTGATCATAAAATTACAGCTCACCACATACCATGTAGGGTTAGCGAATAAGTCAGCTGTTTCAAAGTGAATTCTATACATGACTGATCTTTCCCCTGTAGACATTCAGCCCTTGTAAAGTCAGCGTCCTACAGATACTGGGAATTGTATCCCCCTAAGTACAGAATGCAGACCACTGACATAAAGGACTAAACATAATAATACAAGTTTCCATAATGGAAGCCCTCGCGGGCAGGGTCCTCTCTCCTCCTGCACCAGTCGTGACTTGTATTGATTAAGATTATTGTACTTGTTTTTATTATGTATACCCCTCCTCACATGTAAAGCTCCATGGAATAAATGGCGCTATGATAAATAATAATAATAATGGAAAGAAAATAGTTTCTTCAAAATGAATATAAAGGAACAATCATGTTTAATTCCCTCTGCATTGCCCATGTGTAAGTGATGATCATGGATTGCTGGAGTTTAGAGACACGGTGGTCAAAGTTTGATGCCACTACTGCCATCAGAAAGTTTTGAATATTTATTTCATAAATGTAATAATATCTAAATGTGTAGATAGAGCTCGTGTCCGATACAGAACAAGCCAAGTATGTTTCCAATACTAAGTTTGCTTTTTTGTTTTCCGGCATTCATATTTTCCAGCTCATCTTTTCGTCATACTTATCTATTATGAAGCATGAAATCCAAATAACACACATAGAGAAACCGATTGAAAAATAAGATACCCAATGACACTTTGCACTCAAATGCTGCCTGTAATAATGGTGTAAGAGCTGTCAAATTTGATATGTTTATCTCACATGTTAAATGAAAAAGGTGTTCCAAGCTGAAGTGCTAAGGTACCAAGCCAAATTATCAAGCAGCCTCGGACTGGCCCATAAGTGAAGAGGGGAAATTCCCAGATGGTCCCCTGGGCAGACCCTGCCCCCCGACCCCACTATATGGGCAGTACTTGGCACAATTCACTTGATTCACTCTGTACAGAAAAAAGCAGCATTTTACTATTCATTTACGATACTGCCCAGTTTAATATTATATAGAGGTATACATATTAGTCCATAGAAACCTTCACAACTAAGGTCACACTCCAACATTGTAATTAATAAACAAACCCTTCACAATAAGGGAAGGGAAAGGAATGCGTATAACAATGAATACTTTTATTTACACATATACAGTATATTCATATATCAAATTAACAATAATAAAAGGATGCCTCTTGTAGGAGAACTGGCAACAAATAGCTAACCACTCATTAGTGGTTGGGGGAGACAGCAACTTTTGGCTTTCCACTAAGGTAAAGAAACGTATATGCACCTTCCTTTCCGGTTTCCTTATACTGCTAATCAAGGTTTTAATTCAATTTACATGCACTGAGGCACTCTTTTGATTACTTGATAGTGATTTTACATTCATTGTTTACATCTCTTTAAGTACATGCCTGATACATACATATCTATTACACTAAAGCACTTTACTTATATGAAATATAATTTATTTACTTACTGTTAAAAGGTACCGTATATATAGGCTTTTTTTCAGTGTATACTTTATAGTAGCTGCTATCATCTACCAAAAGCTACAAGTATGTTATATATGGAAGCATTTAGACTTGGGCAATTCTATAATCCACAATGAGTGGTTAGCTATTTGTTACCAGTTCTCTGTCATGAGGCATCCTTTTATTATTGTTGATTTGATATATAAATATATATATATATATATATGTGTAAATAAAAGTATTCCTTTCCCTTCCCTTATTATATAGAGGTGTAGGTAAATTTTGAAAGTGGGTAGTGTAATATTTGCATGCAGGTAAAAAGTGGACCCCCCAAAATCATTGTTAGTGGTGTTCCCTTGGCACCCCTGTCCTACCCTGTTAACAAGTATGATGCTAATGCAGGATATGGTTGCTGTTTTTTTGTATGTGGAGGACTTGCATCTCCAAGCTGTGGTTGTCCAGCTATTGCACCACCACTATGCCAAACATGCACGGTCTATAACTCAGGATATGCAGGAAGGAGCTGGAAACTACTGCTTAGTAGCATTTGACTATTTGGTAGCCAGTATGTATTTACGGTTTCAAAATAATTAAAAAGCTTTAAGTATTTTTAATTCTGTATCTGTGAGAGCACAGTTGTGAGAGAATATTTTCAAAACTGTGCAAATTGAAAACCCAAGCAAACTGGAGGTGGCAGTATATTATATTCAAGTCTGAACCTGTTGATTTTATTGTAACTTGATTATGATACAGTATAATATATAATATCTGCCACCAGGTACTTCTCCAGGGCAGTCCCAGATACTGCGGCAGCTGTCCCCAATGGTCAGGATCGCAGAAAGGGACAGGACACTAGTACGGGATTAGACAGTGTGGGTCCCGGTTGACAGACAGGAAGAACACTGGTGCTGGTTCAGACAGTGTGGATTCTGGATTAACAGACTGGACCGAAACTGGTGCTGGTTTTGACAGTGCAGATGCTGTTACTGGTATTTGACAGGATTGTAGCAGGTGCAGGAACAGGTTCAGACTAGGTAAGTTCAGGTAGGTAGAACTGGTTCAGGTTCTGAGAACAGGACAGGCAGAGGAACGTAACAATGGACTTAGCAGCTTGCAGACTAACTAAATTTTAATGTTGCTCAGGCAACTCCCAGCAGGGAAGGGTGTCTCAAGTACTTAATATCTCCCAGCTTTTGGCTGGGGACACATCAGTAGAATGCATGCTACCCCTTTAAGAGGCAGGGAGCGAGCGCACCCTAAGTTTGTGCAAAACCGGAGAGCAGGAAACTGTAGGAGATGCTGCTGTGCGGCCATGGCGGTGAGTATGCTGGCGTTCCTTCTGGGAGGAGGGACCATGCAGGGATGCCGGCGTTCGCATAAGAAAAGGGAAATATTCAGAGAGTGCATGATTCATCCTTATCTATTGAAAACTGAGCTGTTCAAGCACATATATTGGTAAGTTAGGGGGAATAACAGTTGCTCCATGAACTTTCAGCTGACAACTAAGTTGTTGGTGGTCCCTAAAGGTGGACCCTGAGACCACAGAAAGGAAGTATGGGCTGCACAGAAGTTTAGTTACAGATAGGAGGACAACAGTCTCCCCCACTCACTTCATCATTTGCAGTCCCACCCACTCACTTCATCATTTGCAGTCCCACCCACTCACTTCATCATTTGCAGTCCTCCCCACTCACTACATCATTTGCAGTCCCCTTCCCCGACTCACTTCATCTTTTGCAATCCCACTCCTCCACTTTATCATTTGCAGTCCCTCCCCATTTCATAATTTGCAGTCCCCTTCCCCCACTCACTTCATCATTTGCATTCCCTCTCCCCCACTTTATGATTTGCAGTCCCTCCTCCACTCCATCATTTGCAGTTCCCCTTGCCCCACTTCATCATGTGCAGTTTCCCATCCTCTCCCTCACTTCATCATTTGCAGTCCCCTTCCCACTTCATTATGTGCAGTCCACCGTCCCCTCCTTCACTTCATGATTTGCCGTCCCCCTCCATCACTTGCAGTCTCCCTCCACCTCCCCCTCACCCATTTAATTAATTTCATAAACAAGAGAAAAAAAAGTTTTTCATACTTACCTCACTGACGATCCCCTGCAGGCGCAGCTCTTCTTATGGTGTTCTGGTACAGGATGGCGTGTACCTGATGACGTCATCGAGTATGCGCCATCACCTGACCAGAAGTCTTGATGGTGGAGGGAGCGTCCAGGTTTTACAGCCGTGGAGCTCCGAGAAAGCTCCCACCACTGAGGTGTACACTGCACACAGATCTTCATTGCATGATGGGGCCCGGTGAGCAAGAGCAAAAGTGATGGGTCCTGGACTGGACCCGGACCCCGTCTGTACTTCTGCTCACTGGGCCCCATACAGTAGTAAGGGCAGTAATTCACTGGTGGCGGCTCTGAGTACTGACTATATGGCATTGCTTATAAGATGCTAAGACCAACACTTATGAACCATGCATATGATGACCTACATTCCCTTTCATAGCTTAGAAGAGGATCTGGCTCATTGATAATAAATTGTCTACATTAATGTTTAAGTCTGTGTGGTATGCTCAAGGGCCAATTGTGCGTAGCGCATGAAGCACCATCCCTCTGTTACAGATGGATGTTGTTCCAGCACTCAGTTCTGGGGCAAGTGAGGAGGAAAAGCCTCTGTAACATCATAGACACGCACCGGTATTTGGAGGAGGTGCACAGTCACCTCTAAATGAATCATTGGAATAAGATTTGTTGTGTACAGCACACCACAACTCAAGATGAATTAGATGAGTCAACATTGCTACGACTCATCCCACCAAATGCACCCATTTTATCAGAAATGGATGAAACTGGTGACAAAATTACAAAAGTCACGAAAACATTTCTCGACCAAATGTTGTGACTTTAAGATGAATCAGGCCATAATGTTCCTATGCTTTATGGAAAGAAAGCTAGTTTTACCACTCTTCCAAAAGCAGATGAAATGATGAGTTTTTGGATCTCACTTAAAGGAACAATATGAGAACACATTAGACACTTCCCTTGAAAAAGCGTAACAGCGATACTCGCTTTGGGACACATGTGGCCACATGTGGGGTCTTTTTACTTCAACATGGATAAGCTCTGAACTACAGTACAACAATGCCATACATGGACTGATTAATCTTTCACATTAATACCTAATATTGTACTGCATGATTTCTGTGTGGACAGACTAATTATCTTTATTATTATATTTATTTGCATTTATTTGCGTTTTGTCTTATTTGATATTGTATCACGGTCCATACTGATTGAGTCACTTATGCTCTACATGCATTTGTATGAATAATAGAATCTTATCAGGAGTCCTGTTTGACTGTTATAGACTACATTGCTACCCTTTAGTTTTACCTAACCCCGCATCCTTTTTCTACTTGATTGAATCTTTTTTTTTAATCCTCTCACATGTCCCATTTACATTTGGTTCATGTTTTTTAATATTTGTTCTCTAATAAATTTGTATATTTAATATATTTTTGAGTGGTGTTTTCCTGGGTACTTTGTATCCTAATACTGGTTGAAGCTACTTACTTATGTAACACCCCTTTAAGCCACCTCTATGGGCAGGGTATCTGCTAGTTCTCACCTCAATATGGTGCTGTGCCTCCACTAAAATCTTGCTAGGAGCTCTAGGGGAATGCAGGAGGGTTTTCATCTTCTGCTAGCGGTCAACTTGGGAAAAACCTGGTCCACGCTCTGCACAAAAAAAGTGCTGAAAAGCTCAGCTCATACATGAGAATATGGTATAATATATAGAGTCATTACAAACAGAGTCATATATTTTAAGTGTTCATTTCTGTTAATGTTGATGATTATGGCTTACAGCCAATGAAAACCCAAAAGTCATTATCTCAGTAAATTTATATAGAGCCGAATGTCATGACTGTATATAAACAAAGCATAATAAATAAATAATTGTATTACTAATTATATTTGTTGTTTTTTTATTACACATTTTCCCATGGATATGAATGAAGTGTCTTAAATCTGTATTAAACCTATGTAAGGCAGCGACTTTTGTGTCCATGCTGCACTGAGGCAGTGACCTAAGAAAGTTCTACTTAAACGACTTCTTTTTTCCAATTGACAAAGAAATCCAAAATGTTATCCTCCGTGTCGCACTGGAATGTCCATGTCAGTCAGTATCAGTCCGTTGCCATGGTTCACTGCACCACCGTATACTCTGTGGGTGAGGTAATGGCTTGCTCAGGTCTCTAATCTGTGTTTAGTTTCACACAGGCAGGCCTGAACAGAGCTCCTGTTCTGTTGCTTGCAGAACCCAAAACTGACACACCCAAACCTTAACTGAAAGTTTAAATGGGAATCGTGGACATGAGCCACTCCTAAGTCCCGGAGTGGAGGGAGAGATCCGTCCCACTACCATCCTACAGATCTCTCCAAAAATAAAAGCGCCTTTCAGGATTTCTTAAATCTGATTTGGTCAAATAGTTTGACAAAATCCACACTTTTTTATTTTACATTATAACCACAACTGTGGTTATAATTACAATGCTCTAGAGCAGGTTTAGTATGTTTCTGTGCACATCCTGGGGGACACATAATGACCTTAGCATATGATTTGCCTCACTCCTGCAATACTCGGGTCTGTTCTGTACCCCCAGAAAAATCCCCACATTAAATTTTTACAAGAAACAAGGAAAAGTTAAATAAATCTCCGCTGGTGATTCCTCTACCCTTAGCAGTGCCCTCATGCTGTTCTCTATGTATCTCAGCCTTATATGATGCCATCTGCCTACAACAGCCAGTCAGAGGCAGCAAGATAAGTATATTCTATGTTTTTTATGTTACTTTTCCTTTTTTCTTTTAAAATATTTCACTTAATGAATTTGCTGCAGGTGAAATCAGCAATGTGAGAACTTACCCTAAATATTAATTTTATTATTTAGACTCCTGATGAATATTTATAGCAATAATAATTTTTCTAATAGGTTGTATAGGAATTTCACTAAAGGCTCATACACACTACTATATTACAGTCCTGTGAAACCTCTGAGTTAAGAGTTGTAGACTTCTTGCACTCATAGTGTACCCTGTACGGCTCCAATTTCACACCAAGGTAAAGCCTGAGTCTGAAAAAGAAATGTGGCATGCTTCATCTTATGTGGCATCCAATGTCATATTAGAGGCATAATTGCTGCAAACGAGAAAGTTTTCATAAATGGCATCAATATCCTGACTAGGTAGTACGGCGCTGCAGAGACTTCATGCGCAGTGTGCATCAGTACGAAATGCAGTGAAAATAGTCATGTAATATTCATTGTGTTCCCTGAATAATAAAGCTTTTATTTTCTGCTAAACGATATAAAAAAATATCTAACACACAAATTGTTTTTGCCAGCTCCAGTTCCAAGTCTTGATTTTGTTTTCTCATGCAGGATAGATTACATTTCTAAAACTGGAAAATGCGTGGTTACATTGTAGAAATGCTTGTTTGTTTTAATGTTAGAAAATTATTTTTAATAAGCTCTGATATTTAATATAATCATTTTCCGTAATTATTGATAATGTGGTCTCGAATGATGTGCATTTTAATCCATTCATATAGTTTGCATATACAGAAGGAATGAAAAGCCAATATTTCATATGATTTAAGATTTTCACACACGCATTTGATTTCTATTATTGAATTAAAAGGACTCCGTCAGCAGGTTTTTGTTACCTCATCTGAGAGTAGCATGATGTAGGCAAATAGAAGCTGAATCCAACAATGTATCACTTAGATTACTGGGTGCAGCCATTCTCACACAATCAGAGCTTTTAGATTTAGCAATACAGCAGAGCTGAGAAAGCTAACCCCACCCCACCAGACTCTATATATGCAATGTCTATAGGCAGTGAGCTGCTTATCACAGGAGGGGGCGTGTGAGACCAGCTAGTCATAGCAATGAGAAGCTCCTGGTTCTAAAGCAATTATTGCAAGCAAACAAAACCTTAGAGCTAGATAAGAATGGCATTGCTGAAATCTGTGTTTTAACCCCTACAGCATGGTGTCTTCAGATTATATAGCAACAGCCTTGCTGACATATTTCCTTTAAAGCATTGTGCGAAAAAAAACCCAAGGCTAGTGATTGCTCAGGAGACAAACACCCGTACGGCATGCCATCATCCTACGATGTAAACAGGTTTCAGATCACTAGCGCAGCATTTGCGTCAGAGTGCCACGCATTTAACAGATGAATGCTGTGTGTTTTTATGTCATACATTTTTCTTTAACTCTCAGGCAATCCTTTTAATGTAGGACTTAAGTCAGATGGATGCAAGTTGAAAAATGTGGCAAAAAGAGTTTATGAGTATATGTACGGGTTGTGATTCAGCAGGTAAAAACACAAATAAGCATGGGTGTACAATACCTTTATAAATAATCCCTTACCGAAATCCACCATACAGCTCAAGTAGGTAGCAGGTATATGGAGAGGCCTCTAGGCATAAGTTCGCCCCATAACCCAGCAGGTAATGGCTGTGTGTTAGAGCGCAGTCAGACAGCCGGAGAAATCCAACCGGAATGCACGGATTGGTCGGAAGCTCTCCTGACCTACAAACTCTGACAGTGGCATTAACAGCACTTCAGTATGGGGGCACCTCATTATATGTGCCCATTGGCTGTAAGAAGCAATCCAATGTCAAAATCTGAAAATGGTATAAAAAAAATTGCCTCACACCACAAAAAATAAGGCCACACATAGATCTATTGACCAAAAATAGAAAGCATTACAGGTCTCTGAAAAAGGTGAAACAATCCCAAAAAATTTTTTCTTAAATTATCAGATATTTTTCACCACCAAAATAAAATAAAACTAGACAAGTGTAGTACCACTGTAATCATGCTGATTAGGAGAATCATTTTGTCAGGTTATTTGTACCACACAATGTATGCTGTAGAAACTATTCCCAAATATACGTTAGAATTGTAAGGTTTTTTGGCAACTTCACAGCACATGGATTTTTTTTCCATTTTTCAGTACATTATGTGCTAAAATGAATGGGGTCATCTAAAAGTACAACTCGCCCTGCAAAAAACAAGCCTTCATGTGGACAGAAAAATAAAAAAGTTATGGCTCTTGGAAAAAGGGAAGGAAAAAACAGATTGCCCATGTCGGAAATGAATTGAAGAGGTTGTCCACTACATGGACAACCCCTTCTTAATTGAAACAGGGCCCATTTGAAATTCAAACAATTTGTACTCAATTCCCAGACTAGGGCCATAACAGTGATGTTGGGACCATGTCTGTTGACACACACATGATATTCTTATGTCACTTAAGCCTTGCAGCCAATCAGTGGTCTCTGATTGGCTGCAGTGCTCACACCTGCTTATTCGAGGGACTTTTGACTGAAGCTGCCCACTGGCAGACGCTGTTTGTCCACAGCAGTTACTTAATATAATAATGAATGTTGGCAGATGTGATGCTGACAATGACTGGTATGACCTCACTTAAAGAGGTGAGCAGGTCAGCATAAGTGTGTTTTATTTTTAATGGGACCCTGTTCTTTTAAGAAGGGGTTATCCCAATAGTGGACAACCCCAATAAATATTATCAGTTTTTTGTAGCACAACTACAAGAAGACCAGATAAGTGGTAACAGTGAAGAAAGGGGCATGAAAGCTTAGTAACTTATTCTATTAGCTATTTAGCAGTTACCTGCGCTTTCCTAAATCATTAGGACCCAACATGCTCTATAGGAAAGAAAATATATTCCGATATGTGGCATTCACCCCAAAAAACCTGAAGAGGAATTAGCAGAATCTACATATTAGTCACCCTTGAGTATCCTGAGCCTGCTTCATACACTTGCATCCACTGCCATAAAAGGTTAAAGGGTATCTGTCAGTAGGATCATCTCTCCTAAACCGGCTATATGGCATGTAGGTCATAGAAAGTGGAATAAAATCATACCTTGATATCTGCAAACTGCTATTTTATTCCAGAGAAATTGACATTCTTTTAAAATATGTAAATAAGCTTTTAAGATCTATGAGAATTGGTCTTCTGGAGAATCTGTATCCAGAACATATTTTAAATTAAAGGGAGCGTTACCAGTGTGAGACATGTAACGACTGACTGCTCTCCTGGTCTACATGTCTCACATTGGTAACTCTCCCTTTCATTTAAAATAAGCCCTGGGGGGGCAGATTCTCGGGGAGATCTGTACCCGGCCCATAGATGATAACAGTTTATTTACATATTAATAAATCTTTTGATTATTCAGGAATAAGACATCAAATCACAGATATCAAGGCATCTTTTTATTTTACTTTCTTGGACATGCATACCCATATAGATGGCTTTGGAGGGTTGATTCCACTGACAGATTCCATTTAACATATTGGCTGCCACACAGGGATTCAGACATAATACAAATTGCATCGGGATCATTTTCACAGAGATCTATGTTTCTCACAATTACTGCTAGTTCAAAACAATCTTTACTATGGCTTTACTGATAAGTTCAACATTGGAGATTTTGGTTATAATATCATTGACTTGTATGTGGCGGAACTGCACTTGTTAGATGAAATCGGCCCGTCTAGATGAGGCAAACTTGCTTAAAGAACATTGGCATTACGTCTAGTCAATACTTTAGTAGGTTTCTCTTTTTGGTTTGAATATTCTCTCTCCATTCTTAAAGGTATTCTCTTAAAGAGGAAATCAGAATTATATTTGTATATATAAATAGTCTTGGATGTAAAGGCCCCGTCTCACATAGCGATTTACCAACGATCACGACCAGCGATACGACCTGGCCGTGATCGTTGGTAAGTCGTTGTGTGGTCGCTGGGGAGCTGTCACACAGACAGCTCTCTCCAGCGACCAACGATCAGGGGAACGACTTCGGCATCGTTGAAACTGTCTTCAACGATGCCGAAGTCCCCCTGCAGCACCCGGGTAACCAGGGTAAACATCGGGTTACTAAGCGCAGGGCTGCGCTTAGTAACCCGATGTTTACCCTGGTTACCAAAAAAAACAAACAGTACATACTCACAATCTGATGTCCGTCAGGTCCCTTGCCGTCCGCTTCCTGCTCTGACTGAGTGCTGCCGTACAGTGAGAGCAGAGCGCAGCAATGACGTCACCGCTGCGCTCTGCTCTCACTGTACGGCCGGATCTCAGTCAGAGCAGGAAGCGGACGACAAGGGACCTGACGGACATCAGATGGTGAGTATGTACTGTTTGTTTTTTTTGGTAACCAGGGTAAACATCGGGTTACTAAGCGCGGCCCTGCGCTTAGTAACCCGATGTTTACCCTGGTTACCAGTGAAGACATCGCTGGATCGGTGTCACACACACCGATTCAGCGATGTCAGCGGGACCTCAACGACCAAAAAACGGTCCAGGCCATTCCGACACGACCAGCGATCTCTCAGCAGGGGCCTGATCGCTGGTACGTGTCACACATAGCGAGATCGCTACTGAGGTCGCTGTTGCGTCACAAAACTTGTGACTCAGCAGCGATCTCGCTAGCGATCTCGCTATGTGAGATGGGGCCTTAATTTAGTATGAAATTCAAAATAAAATTAAAAGAATGCAAAAATAAGTGGCACAAATTGTTTACTAATTGAAATAGGGAAACTCCCAGGGACAGAATAATTAAAACCTTTAAAGACGGCCTTAGAAGGGAATAGTGAATTTCTGCATTCCTTCATATTAGAGTTATTTAATTTTGCTTGAACTAAGGAATAATTTTTATTTAAAATTACAACTAAATCAGAATAAATCACAATTTTTAATGCAGAATTGCATTTGCTTATGTGATTATTTCCTGTAAATAGAAAATACTTAAATTAATATTTCTGGAATCCAGTTCTGGGTTTAACAATTATATGTGTGTGGTAGTGTTGAGCATTCCGATACTGCAAGTATCGGGTATCGGCCGATACTTGCTGTATCGGAATTCCGATACCGAGATCCGATATTTTTGTGGTATCGGGTATCGGTATCGAAACAACATTAATGTAAAAATGTGTAAAAGAAAGAATTAAAATAAAAAATATTGCTATACTCACCTCTCCGACGCAGCCTGCACCTTACCGAGGGAAGCGGCAGCGTTCTTTGTTTAAAATTCGCGCATTTCTTTCCTTTACTGAAGTCCCGGCTTGTGATTGGTCGCGTGCCGACCATGTGGCCGGGACGCAACCAATCACAGCAAGCCGTGACGTAATTTCAGGTCCTTCAGGATTTTAAAATTACGTTCCGGCGTTGTGATTGGTTGCGTCGCAGTCACATGGGCAACGCAACCAATCACAGCAAGCCGTGACGTAATTTCAGGTCCTTAAGGATTTTAAAATTACGTCCCGGCTTTGTGATTGGTTGCGTCGCAGTCACATGGGAGACGCAACCAATCACAAGCCGTGACGTCACGGGAGGCTGGACACGCGCGCATTTTAAAATGGGCGCGTGTCCAGCCTCCCGTGACGTCCCGGCTTGTGATTGGTTGCGTCGCGGTCAACCAATCACAAGCCGGGAGGCTGGACACGCGCGCATTTTAGAATTTTAAAATGCGCGCGTGTCCAGCCTCCCGTGACGTCACGGCTTGTGATTGGTTGCGTCTCCCATGTGACTGCGACGCAACCAATCACAAAGCCGGGACGTAATTTTAAAATCCTTAAGGACCTGAAATTACGTCACGGCTTGCTGTGATTGGTTGCGTTGCCCATGTGACTGCGACGCAACCAATCACAACGCCGGAACGTAATTTTAAAATCCTGAAGGACCTGAAATTACGTCACGGCTTGCTGTGATTGGTTGCGTCCCGGCCACATGGTCGGCACGCGACCAATCACAAGCCGGGACTTCAGTAAAGGAAAGAAAAGCGCGAATTTTAAACAAAGAACGCTGCCGCTTCCCTCGGTAAGGTGCAGGCTGCGTCAGAGAGGTGAGTATAGCAATATTTTTTATTTTAATTCTTTCTTTTACACATTAATATGGTTCCCAGGGCCTGAAGGAGAGTTTCCTCTCCTTCAGACCCTGGGAACCATCAGGAATACCGTCCGATACATGAGTCCCATTGACTTGTATTGGTATCGGGTATCGGTATCGGATTGGATCCGATACTTTGCCGGTATCGGCCGATACTTTCCGATACCGATACTTTCAAGTATCGGACGGTATCGCTCAACACTAGTGTGTGGCTATGTATGTACCGTAATGTATACCTGCTTGGTTGCCTATTAGCTCCTGTGGGGCACAGCTATAATCAGCATTGGCTAATACATGGCTGCATTTATATTAATGCATTTGCTTTTGATCCCAGGTTTGGGCTGCTGCCCTGCTTCGTCCCCATGCTTTTCACACTGGAGTTTTACTTGTTTAGATTGTCTTATATATATAACCACACAAAATCATGAGCTTATCAGCCAGAGAGCGGATGCATGACAGCTGCAACATAACCATCAGTGAAAAACTAAGCATATACCCAGTAAATGATCCAAAATAGGACTGGCGACACACTTAAGATTTGACCCCTTCAATAAACTTGGCTTGTTCGAGTGTACATACTCATTTTAATGAGCAAATAGGAAGATTCATCTGGCAGACACTTCTCCAATGCAAATAAAGGAAAATCCAAGAAGCATAATCCTTTTCCCCAATATTTTCTTTTATTACACTGTCAATTGCACATGTAAGATCATCAGCGAGCATGCTGAAGCTGAGTTTTGTTACACGTGCATGGCCAGTATTAGGCAGATAGCAATGTGATCTCATGTTGTACATTTCTATAATAGATAGTTTGTAAATGGAAAAATGGATAAATGTTATTGGTCTTCAACTTGTTCTTTACAACCCCCAGCCAGCTCAGCAGCCCCAGGCTTTTTGTTTCACTGGCCTAAAAGAACACCTTTCTCTTATGTCCCTCACAGTACTACGAATTGGGAAATTCTCCACCCTGCCAACTAGTAGAGCATGTAGGATTTTAATGAGACCTAGCATATATTGAATAAATTCCGCAAATCTCCACCTCCATTTTTTTTAACTGTTCTGTCACTTGTAGAACAGGTAGGCTACCAGTTCACTAACTTTATCTCCTTTTTTTTAGTTATTTTCTGATTTAGGAGTAATACTTTCCACTGTGAGGTTATTCTGAATTGCATACTTATTAGTTGCATTAGGCACACCGAAGAATAAACTCTGGAGAAATGTCCAATTGAACTGCAAGCAGAGATTTCACATAGTGCACTAAAAAATCAACAAATGTGATTATCTATGCAATGCAGTAATGTAGTGCAAAAGAGAAAAAGGCTGCAGAATCAGAGGAGTTCAGGGATTTTTCAAAAGTATTTCACTTAATTTTGAGCAAGTGACAGGCTTTCTTTAATAAAGTCTAGTGTTCCTCTGTTATCTTGTGGTCATTTTTGTTTATTATTGCCTTCAAAGTTGAATTTCTGTTTTTCCATTTGTTTGAGATTGCAAGTCATGACCCTACTCCAAGAATAGCAATTGGAAAAAAAAAGTCATCTAACTTGTCCCATCTGAATAAATGTTTTTTTGTTTTCTATTGTCAAGACTACATCCCTAAAATATCTTTTGGTAGTCCTCTCACTACTAGAGATATTATTAGTTGAGTGACGAACTTTGTGCATAAATTAGATTTTTTTTTTTATTTCTATTACCTTCAACTTTCTCTTGAATTTATTTCAGGCCTCTCCAGTCTCCATATGCATCTGTTTATAGGGAAATTAGGATCTATCAATCAAAAGCAAAGTAATGATATTTTATCTGGATAGTGCCCCTAGACAATCCAGTCAGAAGCCCAGAAGATTGCCATGACGGAAGACCATCACTCCACTTTTAGGGGGCCTTAGGCTTACAAACTAGAGAAACCCCTCTCAGCTCTTACAGAATGGATGACTGTGGACAAAATCCCTGTTCTCAATAAGAGATTTAAGCTCCTACATTAGAAGATGAACAAAATGGCTAACAAATTCTAATGTAGATGTGGACATATAGCTGAATTGTTGTAATGAAGAAGGATTACACCTGAAGGACTTCATGGATTGAAGAGCTGATTATGAGTTGAGACTTATGTTTCTTCTCATGTCAGCTGGCTTTCTTTCTTCAGTCAAACATGTATGTGAACACGGCTGTAGTTTTTCTCACTTTGTTGTCCAGACCAAACTGGTTGCCATCTTCATCCATTGTCCTTTCTACTGCAGGTAGAAGAGCTGTTTGGTTAAATTCTTGCATGGCTGATGAGGTTAAGTGCATTAAATTGTGAAATACTCAGGTTGATTGTTTGAGATGGACCTGGATGAGTTAAAGGTTTAATTCTACATTAAAATTTTCATCTGTAATAAATAGCTCACTTCAATACTCATAACCAACGTGCCTGCATTCTCAATTTCTGCGCAGTGGTCATATGGAGTTTAGAGCCATATGAGTTGCCTTTTTTGCAAGGCATTCAAATTGCACTTGCTAATGCATTAGCCAGGTCTGTTCCTGCTCATTTACCACACAGGTAGCAGTAATTACACCGCTAACCCAATGAAGCCAACCAATTCAAAGTTCATTAAAATATATCATTTATTTAGTAAACTGTAAAATGACCACGTAAATAATTTTCACAAACATGTACCCCAAATCAGAGAGGAACACCTAATCGGGACCCTAATAATAGAGATCTAGTAGTATAGCATGCATAGGAAAGACAAAAATAAACTAGCTGTGCAAACAAATGTAAATATATGAATTAGTAATATGTTACAAAACAATGCTTACTACTAAAGAACAGGGACCAGAAAGAACATAAACGGTGCTAAATAGCATCCATATTACTGATCTGTCAATAGTATAATTACTGATCAAATGACGTAATCATAGTACATCTTGAAAGTGCATATTAGATTGCCCACCCAGAGTATTACCTTATCCTAAGCCGCTGGATAAGTGAAGAAAATGTGCACGTAGTCCTTCTGGTGTTCCCCTCTGGCGCCCCAACGCACGTTTCGCCCTCTGCTTCTTCCGGGGGCCCTAAAATGGTATGTCATGGATGATATCTTTTGGGGCTCTTTAAGCTCTTTAAAACATGTTAAATGCATGTTATTGTTTTTTGGTAAAACTAGTACAATACCCTTTCTAGAAGAAAAGGAAGATCCAATACCAAGTCAAAAGGTGTTATGGGAGATTTTTTCTTCACAGGCAATTCCTCAGAGATATTTTGCCAGATAGCTTTGTGAATTATTATATATTTTGTTCTTTAACCCCTTCACCACCAAGGGTGGTTTGCACGTTAATGACCGGGCCAATTTTTACAATTCTGACCACTGTCCCTTTATGAGGTTATAACTCTGGAACGCTTCAACGGATCTTGGCGATTCTGACATTGTTTTCTCATGACATATTGTACTTCATGTTAGTGGTAAAATTTCTTCGATATAACTTGCGTTTATTTGTGAAAAAAACGAATATTTGGCGAAAATTTTGAAAATTTCGCAATTTTCCAACTTTGAATTTTTATGCCCTTAAATCACAGACATATGTCACACAAAATACTTAATAAATAACATTTACCACATGTCTACTTTACATCAGCACAATTTTGGAACCAAAATTTTTTTTTGTGACGGAGTTATAAGGGTTAAAAGTTGACCAGCAATTTCTCATTTTTACAACACCATTTTTTTTTAGGGACCACATCTCATTTGAAGTCATTTTGACGGGTCTATATGATAGAAAATACCCAAGTGTGACACCATTCTAAAAACTGCACCCCTCAAGGTACTCAAAACCACTTTCAAGAAGTTTATTAACCCTTCAGGTGTTTCACAGGAATTTTTGGAATGTTTAAATAAAAATGAACATTTAACTTTTTTTCACACAAAATTTATTTCAGCTCCAATTTGTTTTATTTTACCAAGGGTAACAGGAGAAAATAGACCCCAAAAGTTGTTGTACAATTTGTCCTGAGTACGCTGATACCCCATATGTGGGGGTAAACCACAGTTTGGGCGCATGGCAGAGCTTGGAAGCAAAGGAGCGCCATTTGACTTTTCAATGAAAAATTGACTGGAATTGAGATGGGACGCCATGTTGCATTTGGAGAGCCCCTGATGTGCCTAAACATTGAAACCCCTAACAAGTGACACCATTTTGGAAAGGAGACCCCTTAAGGAACTTATCTAGATGTGTGTTGAGCACTTTGACCCAACAAGTGCTTCACAGAAGTTTATAATGCAGAGCCGTAAAAATAAAAAATCATATTTTTTCACAAAAATGATCTTTTAACCCCCATTTTTTTATTTCCCCAAGGGTAAGAGAAGAAATTAGACCACAAAAGATGTTGTGCAATTTGTCCTGAGTACGACGATACCCCATATGTGGGTGTAAACCATTGTTTGGGCGCATAGCAGAGCTCAGAAGGGAAGAAGCGCTATTTTACTTTTCAATGCAAAATTGACTGGAATTAAGATGGGATGCCATGTTGCGTTTGGAGAGCCCCTGATGTGCCTAAACATTAAACCCCCCCACAAGTGACACCATTTTGGAAAGTAGACCCCCTAAGGAACTTATCTAGATGTGTTTTGAGAGCTTTGAACCCCCAAGTGTTTCACTACAGTTTATAACGCAGAGCCGTGAAAATAAAAATTATTTTTTTTTTTCACAAAAATGATTTTTTAGCCCCCAGTTTTGTATTTTCACAAGGGTATCAGGATAAATTGGACCTCAAAAGTTGTTGTCCAATTTGTCTGGAGTACGCTGATACCCCATTTGTGGGGGGGGGACCACTGTTTGGGCGCATGACAGAGCTCGGAAGGGAAGGAGCGCCATTTGGAATGCAGACTTAAATGGATTGGTCTGCAGGCGTCACGTTGCATTTGCAGAGCCCCTGATGTACCCAAACAGTACAAACCCCCCACAAGTGACCCCATATTGGAAACTAGACCCCCCAAGGAACTTATCTAGATGTGTTGTGAGAACTTTGAACCCCCAAGTGTTTCACTACAGTTTATAACGCAGAGCCGTGAAAATAATTTTTTTTTTTTTTCACAAAAATGAAATTTAGCCCCCAGTTTTGTATTTTCACAAGGGTATCAGGATAAATTGGACCCTAAAAGTTGTTGTCCAATTTGTCCTGAGTACGCTGATACCCCCTATGTGGGGGGGAACCACTGTTTGGGCGCATGACAGAGCTCGGAAGGGAAGGAGCGCCATTTGGAATGCAGACTTAAATGGATTGGTCTGCAGGCGTCACGTTGCATTTGCAGAGCCCCTGATGTACCCAAATAGTACAAACCCCCCACAAGTGACCCCATATTGGAAACTAGACCTCCCAAGGAACTTATCTAGATGTGTTGTGAGAACTTTGAACCCCCAAGTGTTTCACTACAGTTTACAACGCAGAGCCGTGAAAATAAAACATATTTTTTTTCCCACAAAAATGATTTTTAGCCCCCCAAATTTTTATTTTCCCAAGGATAACAAGAGAACTTGGACCCCAGAAGTTGTTGTTCAATTTGTCCCTAGTACGCAGATACCCCATATGTTGGGGTAAACCCCTTTTTGGACGCACGGGAGAGCTCGGAAGGGAAGGAGCACTGTTTTACTTTTTCAACGCAGAATTGGCTGGAATTGAGATTGGACGCCATGTCGCGTTTGGAGAGCCCCTGATGTGCCTGAACAGTGGAATCTCCCCAATTCTACCTGAAACCCTACCCCTAACCTCACCCCTAACCGTTTACTGAACATTTTCTGACAGTCATAAGTGCCACGTATATAAGTGCCACGTATATAAGTGCCACGTATATAAGTGCCACGTATTTAAGAGCCACGTATTTAAGAGCCACGTATTTCAGTGCCACGATATTTCAGTGCCACGATATTTCAGTGCCACGATATTTCAGTGCCACGATATTTCAGTGCCACGTATTTCAGTGCCACGTATTTCAGGCACTGAAAAATACGTGGCACGTAAATACTTCAGTGCCACGATATTTCAGTGCCACGTATTTCAGGCACTGAAAAATACGTGGCACGTAAATACGTGGCACGTAAATACGTGGCACTGAAATACGTGGCACTTAAATACGTGGCCACTGAAATATCGTGGCACTTATATACGTATATACGTATATAAACGTATATTTCAGTGCCACGTATTTCAGTGCCACGTATTTCAGGTTAGGGGTAGGGTTAGGGGTAGGGTTAGGGTTTTTTGTTTTTTTCTTGTTTTCTTGTGTTTTTCTATAAAAACGCATGCGTTTTACCGCGTTTACATGCATTTTTTCACACATGTGGTTTTTTTAAAAAACGTATGCAGATAAAAACGCAAGTGTGAAACCAGACTAAAAGACGCTTTTTATAGCAAAAAAGTTTTTGCGTCTCCACATTTTGAGACCTATAATTTTTCCACATTTTGGTCCACAGAGTCATGTGAGGTTTTTTTTTTTTGCGGGACGAGTTGACGTTTTTATTGGTAACATTTTCTGACACGTGACCATTTTTTATCACTTTTTATTCCGATTTTTGTGAGGCAGAATAACCAAAAACCAGCTATTCATGAATTTCTTTTGGGAGAGGCGTTTATACCGTTCTGCGCTTGGTAAAATTGACAAAGCAGTTTTATTCGTCGGGTCAGTACGATTACAGCGATATCTCATTTATATCATTTTTTTATGTTTTGACGCTTTTATACGATAAAAACTATTTTATAGAAAAAATAATTATTTTGGCATCGCTTTATTCTGAGGACTATAACTTTTTTATTTTTTTGCTGATGATGCTGTATGGCGGCTCGTTTTTTGCGGGACAAGATGACGTTTTCAGCGGTAACATGGTTATTTATATCCGTCTTTTTGATCGCGTGTTATTCCACTTTTTGTTCGGCGGTATGGTAATAAAGCGTTGTTTTTTGCCTCGTTTTTTTTTTTTTTTCTTACGGTGTTTACTGAAGGGGTTAACTAGTGGGCCAGTTTTATAGGTTGGGTCGTTACGGACGCGGCGATACTAAATATGTGCACTTTTATTGTTTTTGTTTGTTTTTTTTAGATAAAGAAATGTATTTATGGGAATAATATTTTTTTTTTTATTATTATTTATTTAGGAATTTTTTTTTTTTTTTTTTTACACATGTGGAAATTTTTTTTTTTACTTTTAGACTTTGTCCCAGGGGGGGACATCACAGATCGCAGATCTGATAGTGTGCACAGCACTCTATCAGATCCGCGATCATACTTTCATCGGAGCAGGCTGCAGCTTTCATCTGCAGCCTGCTCCGACCCGGAAGTACTCCCTGCAGGACCCGGATACAGCCCCTCGGCCATTTTGGATCCGGGGCCTGCAGGGAGAAGACGTTCGGTACGAGGTGAGTACATCACCTTGTACCGATCGTCTCAGGGAAGCCCGCAGGGAGCCCCCTCCCTGCGCGATGCTTCCCTGTACCGCCGGTACACCGCGATCATGTTTGATCGCGGTGTGCCGGGGGTTAATGTGCCGGGGGCGGTCCGTGACCGCTCCTGGCACATAGTGCCGGATGTCAGCTGCGATATGCAGCCGACACCCGGCCGCGATCAGCCGCGCTCCCCCCGTGAGCGCGGCCGATCGCGTATGACGTACTATCCCGTCGGCGGTCATGGGGGCCCACCCCACCTCGACGGGATAGTACGTCAAATGTCGGGAAGGGGTTAAGCTCTCTTTTTGGTCTCTCGATAGGATCAAACCTCCTAAACAATCTATATAGGCATGTAGGTCAATGAAAGTTGAAAAAGATGATAATTTCATATCTGCGATCTGATGTCTTATTCCTAAGAAATCCACATTTTTTCTTAATGTAAATGAGCTGTTAAGATCTTTGGGTGGAACACAGATCTCTAAGAATCTGTCTCCAGAACTTATTTTAAATGAAAGAAGCATTATACTGGTAACATCTCCTTTACATATTAAGAAAAACTAAGTTCTGGAAGCAATTTTCCCGGAAGATCTGTGTTCAACATCTTTTCAGTTCATATACAGTGAAGCGCAAAAGGATAACAATTAGGGATGAGCGAGTGTACTCGTTGCCCGTGTTTTCTTGAGCACACTGGGGTGGTCTCCAGGTATTTGTTAGTGTTCAGAGATTTAGTTTTCATCACCTCAGCTGAATAATTTACAGCTATTACCCAGCCTGAGTACATGTGGGGGTTGCCTGATTACTAGGGAATCCCCACGTGTTCAAGCTGTCTAGTAGCCACAAATCATGGTGCTGTGGCGATCAAAACTTAATCTCCAGTCAGTTACAAATACTCGGAGACCACCTGAGCGTGCTCGGGAAAACCCGAGCAACGAGTACACTCGCTCATCACTAATAACAATGTTTTGATTTTTTGACTTTCATGCTCAATATCTCATTATCCACCTCTGCTTTGAACTTGAGACTGCCATCATTTTATAGACAATCATCTTGGATATCTCATACTTAAATTTCACTTGCAACTATTTAGCATATGATTAGTTATGCAGATTCTTGTCATGTCACTGCATTGTTACTATTTTGCTTCTAAAGATATCATTTTTACTTTTTATTATATTGCTAGTATTTTGTAAATCCACCTTTGGCTTTCAGCACTGCCTGGATCCTTCTGGGCATGCGCTCGATCAGATTTAAACATGTGTTGACTGAAATTTGATCTCAGGTCTCTTCTACACATTCTCAAAGTTGGTGCATACTGGTCGACTCACTTGGGTATGTAGACAGTTTTTTATTCAATTCTACCCACAAGTGTTTAATTGGGTTAAGATCTGGAGACTCTGGGGGCCATTTCAGCATCTCTACTTCATTGTCACTGAACCATTTCTTTGACAATCTGGTTGTATGCTTTGTGTTGCTGTTCTGTTGAAACTCTATGTCGTCCTTTTCATACCCATAGTACTTAAGTGTATGAAGTAGCTCATCTTGTTGGGTACTCACATATAGCTCAGCATTGAGACCACCATCAATCTTGGTCTATTATCCAGTGCCTTTGGCTGTGAAGCAACCCCATATCTTCAGGCTTCTGATATTTTGCCTGGATGACCTTCTTTTGGTTTCTGAATGGATGGGTGGACTTTATTTCGTATTGAGGCAATAGGGCAACCTGGTGTATATGAAAGTAATCACTAAAGTAGTGTAGAGAGGCATATTGCTGCCATATATACCAAATTGAGTAGTACCTGCTATGGAGTGAAAGGGGGTCATCAGCTGTCCAATGGATGCATCTACCCCTTATGAAGGCAGACGCCAAAACGCATGTCTCTCTACACCACTTTACTGACTACTTTTATATACACCAGACTTCCCTATTGCCTCAATATCATATCTTATGCACATGCACTTTACAAAACTTTATTTAAATCATGATATTGTAATCCACTCTGCTGCTACTATTTAATCCTGGTATGTGATCTCAGCTTGTCCCTTGTGTATTGCGTCCTTTTCTTCCCTGGTTATTTGTTCCCGTTTCCACCCTATTTTAATGTATTTCTTGTAATTAATAAAGTTGTGATTTGTAATTCGGTATGTGAGCGAATGTCATAGATTGCGAGAAAGACAGCCATGATGCCATGGACTATAGCCCCCACAATTGATCTGCCCCCATCCACCTTCCCTATGCCATGGACTATAGCCCCCACCCTGGATCTGCCCCCATCCACCTCCCCTACAGCTCCTACCCAACATCCCCACAGTCCCTATCCCTATTGCCTTTATACACTTGCTTTGGCAAAACTGATGTGTATTTGGTCCTGCCAATAAAGCTTCTTTGAATCTTGAATCTTGAAGTTGTATTTTCTTTACCCACTCTGGGCACCTAAAATTCTGATTGCTTTTCTCTTTTTGCTATTTATCCTAGCCGATATGCCCCATTTAATGAGTGATGGTGAATATATATACACTGCTCAAAAAAATAAAGGGAACACTTAAACAACAGAATATAACTCCAAGTAAATCAAACTTCTGTGAAATCAAATTGTCCGCTTAGGAAGCAACACTGTTTGACAATAAATTTCACATGCTGTTGTGCAAATGGAATAGACAATAGATGGAAATTATTGGCAATTATCAAGACACACTCAATAATGGAGTGGTTCTGCAGGTGGGGACCACAGATCACATCTCAGTACCAATGCTTTCTGGCTATGTTTTGGTCACTTTTGAATGTTGGTTGTGCTTTCACACCTATGGTAGCATGAGACGGACTCTACAACCCACACAAGTGGCTCAGGTAGTGCAGCTCATCCAGGATGGTACATAAATGTGAGCTGTAGCAAGGTTTGCTGTGTCTGTCAGCGTACTGTCCAGAGGCTGGAGGCCCTACCAGAATTCAGGCTAGTACAACAGGAGACATGGAGGGGGCCATAGGAGGGCAACAAACCAGCAGCAGGACCGGTACCTCAGCCTTTGTGCAAGGAGGAATAGGAGGAGCACTCCCAGAGCCCTGCAAAATGACCTCCAGCAGGCCACAAATGTGCATGTGTCTGCACAAATGGTTAGAAACTGACTCCATGAGGATAGTCTGAGTGGCTGACATCCAGAGATGGGGTTGTGCTCACAGCCCAACACCGTGCAGGATGCTTGGCATTTGCCACAGAACACCAGGATTGGCAAATTCGCCACTGGCACCCTGTGCTCTTCACAGATGAAAGCAGGTTCACACTGAGCACATGTGACAGACGTGACAGAGTCTAAAGACACCGTGGAGAGTGATCTGCTGCCTGCAACATCCTTCAGCATGACCAGTTTGGTAGTGGGTCAGTAATGGTTTGGGGTGGCATTCCTTTGGAGGGCCTCACAGCCCTCCATGTGCTCGCCAGAGGTAACCTGACTGCCATTAGGTACCGAGATGAGATCCTCAGACCCCTTGTGAGACCATATGCTGGTGCGGTTGGCCCTGGGTTTCTCCTAATGCAGGACAATGCCAGACCTCATGTGGCTGGAGTGTGTCAGCAGTTCCTGCAAAATGAAGGCTTTGAAGCTATGGACTGGCCCGCCCGTTTCCCAGACCTGAATCCGATTGAACACATCTGGGACATCATGTCTCACACCATCCACCACAGACTGTCCAGGAGTTGGCAGATGCTTTAGTCCAGGTCTGGGAGGAGATCCCTCAGGAGACCATCCGCCGCCTCATCAGGAGCATGCCCAGGCGTTGTAGGGAGGTCATACAGGCACATGGAGCTCACACACACTACTGAGCATCATTTCCTTGTCTTGAGGCATTTCCACTGAAGTTGGACCAGCCTGTAACTTCATTTTCCACTTTGATTTTGAGCATCATTCCAACTCCAGAACTCCGTGGGATACTAGTTGTGATTTATGTTGATCAATTTTAGGTTTTATTGTTCTCAACACATTCCACTATGTAATGAATAAAGATTTACAAGTGGAATATTTCATTCAGTGATATCTAGGATGTGGGATTTTAGTGTTCCGTTTATTTTTTTGAGCAGTGCATATGCTCTCTGTGATAATCCTTATACCACCATCCATTATAACTACCGTATATACTCGAGTATAAGCCGAGATTTTCAGCCCAAAAAAATGGGCTGAAAGTGCCCCTCTTGGCTTATACTCGAGTCATGGAAGGCGGGGGGGTCGGTGGGTGAGGGGGAGTGACGCCTGTCAAATACTCACCTGCTCCCGGAGCTCCTGTCCCTGCGTGTCCCACGGTCTTCGGGCGCAGCAGCTTCTTCCCCTGTTCAGCAGTCACTGGTACCGCTTATTAAAGTTATGAATATGGATTCCACTCCCATAGGGGTGTAGCTGCATATTCATTACTGTAATGAGGGGTGCCACGTGACCGCTCACTACAGGAAGAAGCTGCCGCTCCCGGAGACGTGGGACATGCGGGGACTGCATCAGGAGCGCCAGGAGCAGGTGAGTATGTCATATTCACCTTTCCGCGTTCCACCGCCGCCTCATCTTCCGCGTCCTCTGCAGTGACTGTTCAGGTCAGAGGGCGCGATTACGTATTAGTGTGCACGCCACTCTCTGCCTGAACAGTCAGTGCGGAGAGACGGGACGCTGAGGAGCAGCGACGAGAGGTGAGTATGTCATTTTTTTTTAAGTGCAGCAGCAGCATTACATGAGGCACAATGCTATATGGGGCATCTATGGGGCCATAAAGAACTGCATGGAGCATTATATGGGGCCTCTATGGGGCCATAACTGCATGGAGCATTATATGGGGCATCTATGGGGCCATAACTGCATGGAGCATTATATGGGGCATTATATGGGGCATCTGTGGGGCCATAAAGAACTGCATGGAGCATTATATGGAGCATCTATGGGGCCATAACTGCATGGAGAATTATATGGAACATCCATGGGGACATAACTGCATGGAGCATTACACTGTGTTCCAAATTATTATGCAAATGACATTTTTCTCGGATTTTCCTAAATGGTGGGTGCAAATGACAGTCAATCTAATATAAGTCATCACCCATTAGATTATACATCAAATTTAATTGAAGAAACCTTCCAATGATAACAGTATAATCTCCAAAATGAATACAAACTCAAAATGCACTGTTCCAAATTATTAGGCACAGTAGAATTTCTAAACATTTGATATGTTTTAAAGAACTGAAAATGCTCATTTGTGGAATTTGCAGCATTAGGAGGTCACATTCACTGAACAAAAAAGCTATTTAACTCCAAAACATCCTAACAGGCCAAGTTACATGTTAACATAGGACCCCTTCATTGATATCACCTTCACAATTCTTGCATCCATTGAACTTGTGAGTTTTTGGAGAGTTTCTGCTTGTATTTCTTTGCATGAAGTCAGAATAGCCTCCCAGAGCTGCTGTTTTGATGTGAACTGCCTCCCACCCTCATAGACCTTTTGCTTTATGATACTCCAAAGGTTCTCTATAGGGTTGAGGACAGGGGAAGATGGTGGCCACACCATGAGTTTAACTCCTTTTATGCCCATAGCTGCCAATGAGTCAGAGTTATTCTTTGCAGCATGACATGGTGCATTGTCAGCATGAAGATGATTTTGCTCCTGAAGGCACGCTTCTGCTTTTTATACCATGGAAGAAAGTTGTCAGTCAGAAACTCTATATACTTTGCAGAGCTCATTTTCACACCTTCAGGAACCTTAAAGGGCCCTACCAGCTGTTTCCTCATGATTCCGGTCCAAAGCAAGTCTCCTCCACCTTCTTGCTGACGTCACAGCCTTTTTGGGACATGGTGGCTATCCATCAACCATCCACTATTCCATCCACCTGGACCATCTAGGATTGCTCAACACTCATCAGTTAGCAAGACTGTTTGTAAATTTGTCTTTATAATAATAATAATAATAATCTTTATTTATATAGCGCCAACATATTCCGCAGCGCTTTACAGTTTAACAGTTTCAAACACAACAGTCATAGGTAACAATGTTAACAATACAGCAATAAAGCAAAATAAGACGACCCTGCTCGTGAGAGCTTACAATCTACAATGAGGTGGGGAGATACAAAGTACAGGTGTGTATTTACAATGATGTATTTACAATGATGGTCCAGCCATCTTCAGGGGGTGGGGGGTAGGTGAGATAGTGAATGGGCTACACACACACACAAACATAAAATGACTGATTAGGGAACGCGATAGGCCGCTCTGAACAAATGAGTTTTGAGTGAGCGCCTAAAGCTATGCAAGTTGTGGATGGTCCTAATATCTTGGGGTAGAGCATTCCAGAGGATTGGCGCAGCACGGGAGAAGTCTTGGAGTCGGGAGTGGGAGGTACGGATTAGTGCAGAGGTTAGTCGAAAGTCGTTTGCAGAGCGCAGAGGTCGGTTAGGCCGATAGACAGAAATGAGGGAGGAATAGACAGAAATGAGGGAGGTCTTTATGTATGTCTGGGCCCACTGCAACCGTTTCTGCTTGTGAATACTGTTTAGAGGTGGCCGAATAGTAGGTTTATGCACCACAGCAAGCCTTTGAAGGATCCTACACCTTGAGGTTCGAGGGACTCCAGAGGCATCAGCAGCTTCATATAACTGTTTGCTGCTTTGTAATGGTATTTTGGCAGCTGCTCTCTTAATCCAATGAATTTGCCTGGCAGAAACCTTCCTCATTATGCCTTTATCTGCATGAACTCTTTCTGTGCTCTGTTTCAGTCACAAATCTCTTCACAGTATGATGATCACTCTTAAGTTTTCGTGAAATATCTAATGTTTTCATACCTTGACCAAAGCATTGCACTATTTAACGCTTTTCAGAAGCAGAGAGATTCTTTTTATTTCCCATATTGCTTGAAACCTGTGGCCTGCTTAATAATTTGGAACATCATTTTTAAGTAGTTTTACTTTCATTAGAATCAACTAGAAAACTAATTATCACATGTGTTTAAGATTGATTTTAGTGATTCAATGAGCCCTGAGACACAATACTATCCACGAGTATATATGAAAAACAAAACAATTCATTTTTTAGGACACTTAAATCCAATTTGCATAATAATTTGGAACACAGTGTATGTGGAGCATCTATGGGGCCATAAAGAACTGCATGGAGCATTATATGGGGCATCTATGGGGCCATAATGAACTGCATGGAGCATTATATGGAGCATTGCATGGGGCCATAAAGAACTGCATGGAGCATTATATGGAGCATCTATGGGGCCATAAAGAACTGCATGGAGCATTATATGGGCATCTATGAGGCCATAAAGAACTGAATGGAGCATTATATGGGGCATCTTATGAGGCCATAAAGAACTGCATGGAGCATTATATGGGGCATATTTGTATATGGAGCATCTTATGGGGCCTTAATGAACTGTATGGAGCATTATATGGGGCCTATTTTGTATGGAGCATCTTATGGGGCCATAATGAACAGTATGGAGCATTATATGGGGCTCCTGATTCAATATGGATATTCAAAAACACTTAACCTACTGATGTCTCAATTAATTTAACTTTTATTGGTATCTATTTTTATTTTTGACATTTACCGGTAGTTGCTGCATTTTCCACCCTAGGCTTATACTCGAGTCAATAAGTTTTCCCAGTTTTTTGTTGCAAAATTGGGGGGTCGGCTTATACTCGGGTCGGCTTATACTCGAGTATATACGGTAAATATTGACTCATGTGACATATGTACTTTGTCTCTGAGATTCTTTATCGATGGGTGGCATAAGGCATTATGTATATAAACCCCTTAATCATTCTCTGCTGAGTAGATAATCTATACATAAATAAGGTATTAAATGTTGATCTAGAAGTGTTGCAGTTACTTTTCAACATCTTGTGTTATTTCATTTTCATAATGCTAAAATGTGTTCTTAATTTTCTTGTTTATCATTTACCGTATTTTCCGGCATATAAGACGACTTTTTAACCTCTGAAAATCATCTCAAAAGTCGGGGGTCATCTTATACGCCGGGTACGGCATGTGCAGGGAGCGGTCCTGTATGGTTCCCAGGATCTGGAGGAGAGGAGACTCTCCTTGAGGCCCTAGGATCCATATTCATGTAAAAAAAAGAATAAGAATAAAAAATATGGGATATACTTACCCTCTGACGGCCCGCGGCTCTCAGCGGTGGAAGCGGTGGCCTCCGTTCCTAAGGATGCATTGAGCGAAGGACCTTCGATGACGTCACGGTCACACGACCGGTCACACGACCGCGACATCATCACAGGTCCTACACTCAATGCATTCTTAGGAACGGAGGCCACCGCTTGCACCGCTGAGAGCCGCGGGCCGTCGGAGGGTAAGTATATCCCATATTTTTGATTTTTATTCTTTTTTTTACATGAATATGGATCCCAGGGCCTGAAGGAGAGTCTCCTCTCCCCCAGACCCTGGGAACCATCCGCACCGCACACGCCGTATAAGATGACTGGGCGTATCAGATGACCCCAGTCTTATACGGCGAGTATATCCCAAACTCCATATTTTATATGGAAAAGTTGGGGGTCGTCTTATACGCCCAGTCGTCTTATACACCAGAAAATATGGTACCTTTTTTTTATTAATCAATAAGGTATATTTAGTCATAGGAAAAGTCTTATTTACTTACAATATGTCTCTTTTTCCTGTACCTGGGTTTTGCTGTCTTCAAAATCTTTGCATTCCCTAAAAAACTATTTCAGACGCTGAATAAGTCCAAAGAGCCTTTTGTCTCAAAGTTGGATCAGTTTATACAGTGCAGAGTTTTCATGATGATTTTGTAAAGGAAAAAATAACACAACAAATGTTTCCATACGGCTCAATGATGTGTTTGCCAACTAAAGTTTTCGATTCTATAAATGTAAAGGCAATCAAAACATAATCACTTTACTTGTTGTTGACAGCTTCATGATTATTGCCAATAACAAATCTTTTAGCCCCTATTCTAGCGGGAACAATGCCAGCACATCTCAAACTTATTAAAATGATCCTTCATTGTCGTATTACAAAGTCTAAAAATTAATTATGTAAATTTATATGGTAAACATTTGTGTTCCAATATTTGATTTAATGTTTCATTTACTCATATTATATATAATGCAACATATGCTAAATATTCTTATAAAAATATCCAAACATTTAGCTAAATAGTTTGTTTGGAACAAGTCGATAAAAAAGACTGAAACTGATGACAGATATGATGTTTAATATTAACAATACTGCCATAGAAAACTGATTAAAGACAAAAAAATATGACGCCAAGACATATCTTTTCTTACGGCCTCATTCACAAAAGGCAGATAAGGTTGGAGTATATGCAGAGGTTGTATGGGATTAGAAATGCATGGCTATTTTCTAACAGAAGCAGCAGCACTCCTGTCACTTGAATGGAGCGGCGCTGCAGTTCTGCACTTGGTAGGTAACGAAAACTGCAGAACTGGGGCCTTTTCTTTCTCCAAATCATTGAGGGCCCGGCAGTCAAACTCATGCTGATCAAAAAGTAATAAGATATACTTCAATGTTTTAAATGGCAGGAATCAGTGCCAACTCCAATCCTAGTTGTTTTAGTAAGGTTAAAGTTCTATGTCACACCTGACACCCAATGCCGATGACATTGCGATATTCGAGTAAGGCCGGAGTGAAACTAGCGTATGGCATCGGATGTGAGATGCTAGTGACACTCAACTCCTGCTCTTCTGCAAGTGGGAGCCAAGTGTCAGTGCTCTGTGCTCCGATCCTCTCGCATGAAGAGAATCGGAGCACAGCTGCGGAGGAGACAGAGAAAGTAATTTCATCATCTCCTCCGTTGTCAGCATCTGTGGGAATCGAATTGCACTTGGGTGATATCTATGGTGATATCTATAGCCTTGTATTGGTGTGTAGAATCCGATTCTTCAGCTACGTGAGCTGCCCTATAGTTTAACATATGGCTGAGTGCAATCTGACAATTTATCGGATTGCACTCATCAAATTTCATCGCAAGTGTGAGTGAGCCCTAATCGCAAGAGTTTCCCAGGATGCTGGCATTCGAGTTCTCATGGAGGGCTGCCTTGGTTTTGCTGCCATGGGGGTACAAATCTTTTTGCTCATCTGTGGTTAAAAGATTGTCTCTTGAAGATAATTCTTTCATAAGCTGATTCAATAATCAGTTGATTTCCATGGATCTGGTTGCAGACACTCCCAGCAATCAGCAAACCGGGAAGTCATGACCAGATATCTATAATTTAATGCGATTACTTAAAGTGAATAGCCAACCGTGTAATATGTATGTAGATCAGTGGTGCAGAATGAAAGACACAGGGGGCAGAGAAACCAAAGATACTGTACAAAAGGCTATGTAGCTCTTGCTGAACAAAGACTGTTCCTCATCATATGCATTTTAAGTCTGTATTCTTTTTTGTCTGGTGGTATTCGTTGCTGTCTTTCTCGACAAATTCTTCAAAAATCCAATTTTTTAATTTTGTGCAAAATAAAAAATGGTCTTTATTTTTGTTTTAACACTTTTTGTGATTATTTCTTAGTGTTTTGCAAAATTTGTGCCAAAATATCTGGTGCACATAAAATCACTAAAGGGCGTGACTGAAGTACACATAACAAATTTAGCGACTTTTCCAAAAATCACAAATGATGAAATAAGTGAACACATCTGGAAACCATAAACTTGGCCACAATGACAGGTAAAGAAAAAAAAACCATAGGTAGGTGATCACATAAAAAATTGTCTCCAAGAAAGGTGTAAATGAAAATATTAATACAGCACGAACAAGAAAAGACTCGAAACACTAAACACTCAACAAAAAACAGGCACAAATGCAATAATAAATTGGGACCTAGGAGTAAAGACTCTATATATATTTTTTTTTTTCATATACTCACGTGAACCTGACTTTAGAAGACGAAAAAGTCCTGCAGGCAAAACTTTTTATTATGTTCTGAAAACTGCCATAAAAACAGAACCCAAACAGACTCATTAATAATTAATTGGGCCCCTCTGCTATTGTTTGCATAACTGATACTAATGGATGCTTTTTCCTTGAATTCATTTTGTTCCTCTAAACAGAACAGACTAACGGAATGAACAGAAATGTGAATTTAACCTTACTTTTAATACATCAGTATTTTCTTAAAATACAAAAACATGGGCTTGAGCAAAAGGGGCTTCAAATACTTGACTAGTGGAAGTGACTCAGGATATGAAAACAATCCACAGGTTAAAGGCAGCCACATTTTTGTATAATTCTAGGCACTGGCAACCCAGGCTACGTCACTGCCATACACAGGCTGAGTCCATCAGAGCATATGCTGCTCTATTTTTGGCTCATATTTAGCACTGGTTATACATCTTCTGCTGCCTCCATTGTTCCATATTCACATACCACCAATCATTCTATAGACTACAGGTGTGTTAAGATGGTGGACTGTGCTACAACGTTCCTACCCCTGACGACACCAATTGCGTTGTGTTTTATTGTAATCTGTATTATGTCATGCATCTTTGTATATATCGAGAAAAGTATAGTATAATGAGCTATAGGTGATGTTAGTAATGTGTAGTGTAAGGCATAGTGCATAAGATATGTAGTAAAGGGATAGATAGTTGAGTGTAGTCTAGGTAGTGACATTTATTATTAAGATAGAGTTAACTTTTGGGACCAGACCACATTGAGAGAGGTTTAGTGTTAGGGCAAGTGACTACTTCCTGTAATTAGGGAGTAGGAGTTTGGAGTGCAAATTTAGCAGTTCTGTCAAAGGGGTAATCCAGAGGAAGAGGAGACTTAAGGCCAGGGATAGTGAGATCCTCAGGAAAGGTGACTGACTAGTCATAGTGGCTTTCCAGAGAAGGGTCCATGTGGAGGATGCTAAGTCATGAACCAGTGAGCTTGTAATGCTGAAGGTAGCGGGCCTAAACAAGACTGAGTTTGTGGGACTAGTGGGGGTCCTGTTGTGAATTAGACTTTTTTGGCTCCCTCTTGTGGTCACTAGTGGTATGACTCTGAGATTGTCTTTCCCTAGTTTGGCACCCACCTGGGTCGTTAGTCCAGGGGTGTTGCTATATGAACTTCCTGAATTCTTAGTCTGGTGCCTGGCATCGTTGTAATCAGTCCTTTCTGTTTGCTCCTGTCTGCTGGTCCTGGTTCTTGCAAAATTAAGCTAAGTCCTGCTTCCTTGTTTTTTGGTTATTTGTATTGCTCTTATTTTTTGTCCAGCTTGTACTAAATGTGATTCCTGATTTTGCTGGAAGCTCTAGGGAGCTGGTATTCTCCCCCTGGGCCGTTAGACGGTTCGGGGGTTCTTGAATATCCAGCGTGGATATTTTTGATAGGGTTTTTGCTGACCGTATAAGTCATCTTACTATATTCTGCTATTAGTCAGTGGGCCTCTCTTTGCTAAATACCTAGTTCATTCTTACGTTTGTCTTTTCTTCTTACCTCACCGTTATTATTTGTTGGGGGCTTGTATCCAACTTTTGGGGTCTTTTCTCTGGAGGCAAGAAAGGTCTATCTTTTCCCTTCTAGGGTTAGTTAGTTCTCCGGCTGGCGCGAGACGTCTAGAACCAACGTAGGCACGTTCCCCGGCTGCTGCTATTTGTGGTGCTAGGATTAGCTATACGGTCAGCCCAGTTACCACTGCCCTATGAGCTGGTTTTTTGTGTTTGCAGACTTGGTATTTATTTCTGAGACCCTCTGCCATTGGGGTCATAACAGTATGCCAGGCCAAAGTTGAATGTTTAATGCATTGCAGAAGTGGGATAATAAGAAAGGAAATTCTGAGTTTTTTTTTTTTTTTCCTCTCTTTCTTCCTCCCCTTTACCTCTGAGTGGCTTAAGCTTGCTGCAGACATGAATGTCCAGACTCTGATTACAAGTGTGGATCAGCTTGCTGCTCGTGTGCAGGGCATACAAGATTTTGTTACCAGTAGTCCAATGTCTGAACCTAAAATACCTATTCCTGAACTGTTCTCTGGAGATCGATTTAAGTTTAGGAATTTCAGGAATAATTGTAAATTGTTTCTTTCTCTGAGATCCCGTTCGTCTGGAGACTCAGCTCAGCAAGTTAAAATTGTTATCTCTTTCTTGCGGGGCGACCCTCAGGATTGGGCTTTCTCGCTAGCGCCAGGAGATCCGGCATTGGCGAATATTGATGAGTTTTTTCTGGCGCTCGGATTGCTTTACGAGGAACCCAATCTTGAAATTCAGGCAGAAAAAGCCTTGCTGGCTATTTCTCAGGGCCAGGATGAAGCTGAAGTGTATTGCCAAAAATTTCGGAAATGGTCCGTGCTTACTCAGTGGAATGAGTGTGCTCTGGCCGCAAATTTCAGAAATGGCCTTTCTGAAGCCATTAAGAATGTGATGGTGGGTTTCTCCATTCCTACAAGTCTGAATGATTCCATGGCGCTGGCTATTCAAATTGACCGGCGTTTGCGGGAGCGCAAAACTGCTAATCCTCTGGTGGTGTTGTCTGAACAAACACCTGATTTAATGCAATGTGATAGAATTCAGACTAGAAATGAACGGAAAAATCATAGACGTCAGAATGGGTTGTGTTTTTACTGTGGTGATTCTACACATGTTATATCAGCATGCTCTAAACGCCTTACAAGGGATGTTAGCCCTGTCGCCATTGGTAATTTGCAACCTAAATTTATTTTGTGTGACTTTAATTTGCTCTTTGTCTTCCTACCCTGTTATGGCGTTTGTGGATTCAGGTGCTGCCCTGAGTCTTATGGATCTATCATTTGCCAAGCGCTGTGGTTTTGTTCTTGAGCCATTGGTAAATCCTATCCCTCTTAGAGGGATTGGCGGAAAATAAACCGCAGTTTTGGACACAGGTAACCATGTGCATGACTCCTGAACATCGGGAGGTGATTCGTTTTCTTGTTCTGCATAAAATGCATGATTTGGTCGTTTTGGGTCTGCCATGGTTACAGACCCATAATCCAGTCTTGGATTGGAAGGCAATGTCTGTGTCAAGTTGGGGCTGTCAGGGAATTCATGGTGATTCCCCACCGGTGTCTATTGCTTCCTCTACTCCTTCGGAAGTTCCTGAGTATTTGTCTGATTATCAGGATGTATTCAGCGAGTCCAGGTCCAGTGCTCTTCCTCCTCATAGGGACTGTGACTGCACTATAGATTTGATTCCGGGTAGTAAATTTCCTAAGGGAAGATTATTTAATCTGTCTGTACCTGAGCATACCGCAATGCGTTCGTATATCAAGGAATCTCTGGAGAAGGGGCATATCCGTCCATCCTCTTCCCCTCTTGGTGCGGGATTCTTTTTTGTGGCCAAGAAGGACGGATCTTTGAGACCTTGTATTGACTATCGGCTTCTGAATAAAATCACTGTTAAATTTCAGTATCCTTTGCCTCTGTTGTCGGACTTGTTTGCCCGGATTAAAGGTGCCAAGTGGTTCACCAAGATAGATCTTCGTGGTGCGTACAACCTTGTGCGCATTAAGCAAGGAGATGAATGGAAAACTGCATTTAATACGCCCGAAGGTCATTTTGAGTACTTGGTGATGCCTTTTGGGCTCTCTAATGCTCCTTCAGTGTTTCAGTCCTTTATGCATGATATTT
The DNA here is from genome assembly GCF_051348905.1 of Ranitomeya variabilis. NCBI lineage: Eukaryota > Metazoa > Chordata > Amphibia > Anura > Dendrobatidae > Ranitomeya > Ranitomeya variabilis. Next base: position 480,720,148 of record NC_135234.1, on the reverse strand, counting down.
TCCGGAAGTATCTGGATAAATTTATGATTGTTTATCTGGATGATATTCTGGTTTTTTCTGATGATTGGGACTCGCATGTAGAGCAGGTCAGGATGGTGTTTCAGGTTTTGCGTGAGAATGCTTTGTTTGTTAAGGGCTCAAAGTGTCTCTTTGGAGTACAGAAGGTTCCCTTTTTGGGTTTTATTTTCTCCCCTTCTGCGGTGGAGATGGACCCAGTCAAGGTCCGAGCTATTCATGATTGGACTCAACCCACGTCAGTTAAGAGTCTTCAGAAGTTCTTGGGCTTTGCTAACTTCTACCGTCGTTTTATCGCTAATTTTTCTAGCGTTGTTAAACCTTTGACGGATATGACCAAGAAAGGTTCTGATGTTGCTAACTGGGCTCCTGCAGCCGTGGAGGCTTTCCAAGAGTTGAAGCGCCGGTTTACTTCAGCGCCTGTTTTGTGCCAGCCTGATGTCTCACTTCCCTTTCAGGTTGAAGTGGATGCTTCTGAGATTGGGGCAGGGGCCTTTTTGTCGCAGAGAGGCCCTGGTTGCTCTGTAATGAGACCATGTGCTTTTTTCTCTAGGAAGTTTTTGCCTGCTGAGCAGAATTATGATGTTGGCAATCGGGAGTTGCTGGCCATGAAGTGGGCATTTGAGGAGTGGCGTCATTGGCTCGAGGGTGCTAAGCATCGTGTGGTGGTCTTGACTGATCACAAAAATCTGATGTATCTCGAGTCTGCTAAACGCCTGAATCCTAGACAGGCCCGTTGGTCATTGTTTTTCTCCCGTTTTGACTTTGTGGTCTCGTATTTACCAGGTTCAAATAATGTGAAGGCTGATGCTCTTTCAAGGAGCTTTGTGCCTGACTCTCCTGGAGTCGCAGAACCAGTTGGTATTCTTAAAGAGGGAGTAATCTTCTCAGCCATTTCTCCGGATTTGCGACGTGTGTTGCAGAGATTTCAGGCTGGTAGACCTGACTCTTGTCCACCTGACAGACTGTTTGTTCCTGTTAAATGGACCAGCAGAGTCATTTCCGAGGTTCATTCCTCGGTGTTGGCAGGGCATCCGGGAATTTTTGGCACCAGAGATTTGGTGGCTAGGTCCTTTTGGTGGCCTTCCTTGTCACGGGATGTGCGGTCATTTGTGCAGTCCTGTGGGACTTGTGCTCGAGCTAAGCCTTGCTGTTCTCGTGCCAGCGGGTTGCTCTTGCCCTTGCCTGTCCCGAAGAGGCCTTGGACACACATTTCCATGGATTTCATTTCAGATCTTCCGGTGTCTCAGGGCATGTCTGTCATCTGGGTGGTATGTGATCGCTTTTCCAAGATGGTCCATTTGGTATCTTTGCCTAAGCTGCCTTCCTCTTCCGATCTGGTTCCTTTGTTCTTTCAGAATGTGGTTCGTTTACACGGCATTCCTGAGAATATCGTGTCTGACAGAGGATCCCAGTTTGTTTCCAGGTTCTGGCGATCCTTTTGTGCTAAGATGGGCATTGATTTGTCGTTTTCGTCTGCCTTTCATCCTCAGACTAATGGACAAACGGAGCGAACTAATCAAACTTTGGAGGCTTATTTGAGGTGTTTTGTTTCTGCGGATCAGGATGATTGGGTGACCTTCTTGCCGTTGGCTGAGTTTGCCCTTAATAATCGGGCTAGTTCCGCTACTTTGGTCTCGCCATTTTTCTGCAACTCTGGTTTCCATCCTCGTTTTTCCTCGGGACATGTGGAGCCTTCTGACTGTCCTGGGGTAGATTCTGTGGTGGATAGGTTGCAGCAGATTTGGAATCATGTGGTGGACAACTTGAAGTTGTCACAGGAGAAGGCTCAGCGTTTTGCCAACCGCCGCCGCGGTGTGGGTCCCCGACTTCGTGTTGGGGATTTAGTATGGCTGTCTTCTCGATTTGTTCCTATGAAGGTCTCCTCTCCTAAATTCAAGCCTCGCTTCATCGGTCCTTACAAGATATTGGAAATCCTTAATCCTGTGTCCTTTTGCTTGGATCTTCCGGTGTCGTTTGCCATTCACAACGTGTTCCATAGGTCTTTGTTGCGGCGGTACGTTGTACCTGTGGTTCCTTCTGTTGAGCCTCCTGCTCCGGTGTTGGTTGAGGGCGAGTTGGAGTACGTGGTGGAGAAGATCTTGGATTCTCGTCTCTCCAGACGGAGGCTTCAGTATCTGGTCAAGTGGAAGGGCTATGGTCAGGAGGATAATTCCTGGGTGGTTGCCTCTGATGTGCATGTGGCCGATTTAGTTTGTGCCTTTCACGCTGCTCATCCTGATCGCCCTGGAGGTCTTGGTGAGGGTTCGGTGACCCCTCCTTAAAGGGGGGGTACTGTTGTGAATTAGACTTTTTTGGCTCCCTCTTGTGGTCACTAGTGGTATGACTCTGAGATTGTCTTTCCCTAGTTTGGCACCCACCTGGGTCGTTAGTCCAGGGGTGTTGCTATATGAACTTCCTGAATTCTTAGTCTGGTGCCTGGCATCATTGTAATCAGTCCTTTCTGTTTGCTCCTGTCTGCTGGTCCTGGTTCTTGCAAAATTAAGCTAAGTCCTGCTTCCTTGTTTTTTGGTTATTTGTATTGCTATTATTTTTTGTCCAGCTTGTACTAAATGTGATTCCTGATTTTGCTGGAAGCTCTAGGGGGCTGGTATTCTCCCCCCGGGCCGTTAGACGGTTCGGGGGTTCTTGAATATCCAGCGTGGATATTTTTGATAGGGTTTTTGCTGACCGTATAAGTCATCTTACTATATTCTGCTATTAGTCAGTGGGCCTCTCTTTGCTAAATACCTAGTTCATTCTTACGTTTGTCTTTTCTTCTTACCTCACCGTTATTATTTGTTGGGGGCTTGTATCCAACATTTGGGGTCTTTTCTCTGGAGGCAAGAAAGGTCTATCTTTTCCCTTCTAGGGTTAGTTAGTTCTCCGGCTGGCGCGAGACGTCTAGAACCAATGTAGGCACGTTCCCCGGCTGCTGCTATTTGTGGTGCTAGGATTAGCTATACGGTCAGCCCAGTTACCACTGCCCTATGAGCTGGTTTTTTGTGTTTGCAGACTTGGTATTTATTTCTGAGACCCTCTGCCATTGGGGTCATAACAGGGTCCCGAGTGTTAGATCAATGGTGCCAGTAGTGGAAAAAAAAGGACTCGCAACCAGTGAGCGAGAAGATAATTGCTGATCAGGACGTTGGTGTTCAGGCTAGGATGTGGCAACGTAGGATGACACAGTGTATTTGCAAGACCCTGGAGTAGAACTACAGGGGAAGGATATGGTGTGAGAGAATATTGTAACACCCCAGGGTCCTGGTTGTTACTGTGGCATTGCTTTCCTCATGGGGAGAGTGATGTCACGCTTGGAAGCGAGCGAAGATCTTCTTTATCAGGTAACCACAAACATACATGATCACACTCCAGGCCAGAAGGAGGAGCTCTAAACCCGGTTTTCAGGGGAACTTCCCTATATATATATTCTGGCTTGGAGGGAAAGTGAGTTAGTGCCAGACAGCAGACTGGAGCAGTCTGAGGCAGAGAGCAGTGTGAGGGGTCATGCAGCCAAGAGGGTGCTGCAGCTCCTGGATAGTAATATACAGAAAGAAGAACACCTTGTAGAGAGTGTGCAGGAGAGTGAAGCACAGGAGAGTGACACCTGGGGAGGACAACTGCAATTGGACTACCTACCTGCAGGGCGCAGATTCTGGTAGCCAGAAGACCGAGGTTGTGTCAGACTATAGGAGGCAAAGCAGAAACCGGCAGGACAGTTGGACTACATGTAACCTGTCCACCCTAGTACCCAGGAGGCACAGTAGCACATAGAGCCTGGGTCGTGATAGAGACCCTGTAAAAAGGCTTTCAACTCCACCTGGTAAAGGGGATTCTGAACTTGCTTCCAAGCCGGCCGGACCCTGCCTGTACCTGTGATCTGGTGCCCTGGACTGTGGATACCTGAAGTCTCCAGTAAACCAGGTAAAGAGACTGCAAACCTGTGTCCTCTGTTCTTTACTGCACCACTCACCATCCTCATCTACACACCGGGAGCCCTGGGGACCCTGCTTCACCTGTGGGAAGCGTCACCATCTTTGCTGCAGTAACATCGCCCCAGCGGACCCTTTTAAGCAGCGTTGGTCCCCTCTGGCTGAGAACCACAGGTGGCTTCATGAACACAAACTATTATAACTCCCTTAAAAGACCTTTCCCTTTTACTTGGGCGCCCAGGGCCACGGACTGGGTCGCTGCCACCGTGACATTCCCTTTAAGTACCTGACCCGGTACCGAGTACCCCTAGGTCTGGCGGGCGACTCAATATACTTTATGCTGTGGATGAAACAACCTTTGTGCCTGGTTTCCCTTGCATACGATCTTTGCCAAGTTATCATTCTGTAAAGACTTTATTTTTGAACAATGGTCTCCTTTATTGCACTTTGCCAGCCCACACCACCAGCTATCCACCTGCCTTCATAGGCGTAAGACCTTCACAGCAAAAGTCCATACACCCAGACAGGAGCCACACTTCCATGTAGCGCGCTGGGGCATACAAGAAGATGAGTGCCTCGCCCGCAGCTACCGCCCCACGCCGAGCTACAGGTGATCATAAAGAGAATATGGAGATTTGCAAATCAGCTGGTAATTGCTGTTATTTAGCCCTCATATCTTTCTGGCAGCAGCATAGACACAAGTTATCTACAAAGGAGTCTGCCATAAACACATTCATTTTTTCCCCCCTGATTTTCCCTTTAAATAGTGTAAACGCTGCAGGGATAGCATGTTGTGTTGTCACAAATATCAGTCAACACTTTTGCAGTTTTACATACTCTACATGGCTGTTGCTTATCTATTTTTTTACTACAGACCTATGTTTATGTTTGACTTTTTCTGTATCAATAAATTAGCACAGTTCAGGCATCATTATATAGGGATGATCGTTAACAGATGGGTTTATATTGCTATGGATTTGCCTGACAATTGGAAAAATACACAGTGCTTTTCCGTTTGATACACTATTTATTTTATAGCATGCGATGCAGAGCAAGTATGCTACGTACATGTATTGCTTCATTTATTTTTTCCCACAACATCTTTGCGCTATAGATTATTTGATATCAGCAGACACATTACACATTTGTTTTATACTTAATGTGTTTTATTAAAGTTCCAACATCTGCTTCCACCCACAGGGTTCTCCAGAGAAGTCTACAGAAAGTTTTATTGGAACTTCTGTAATGTGAATGCACGGACTCTGTGATTATGTAATGAAACAGTCTATGCTAGCTACTAATAACATTATAACAGATATTTAGTAGAAGGAACCACGGAGAGATTTATGAAGCCTGGTCAATTACAGAATAATTAATTTTTTTTTTTTGCGCACCCATACAATTTAATAAGTTGATTCTCATACGGAATAGACTACTGCACACTGAACTGTGTAACTGAACGGTAATCTGAACAGCCCAATTGAATAACATTTATCTTATTGCTGTCTAAGTCATGTCAGGTTTTTTTTCATGGACAGCTCTCAGACTGAAAATCCTGTCGTGTGAACGTAGCCTAACACTGTCCAATCACTGATGAGAGCATCAGACTTATCCCTGTATGGCACTAAAGAGGTTTGGGTGTTATTGTGTTTTGAAAAGTGAACAACATTGCCTTGAATGCATGGTTTCTCTTTAAGACAGATGCCCAACTCATAACAGTCTCAATAGACTGTAATGCCCATCCGTGTACAGTATGTAAAGAGTAATTCAGATTAACACTTTAGAGGAAAATGTTTCATTCTCTTGCAGTTTTACCCTTTAGATGCAGCTGTGTCCTCATCATGCAGCTGAACCCTGTAGAAACAACTGAATCTTCTTTGATTATCTAGGCTGCAGAATACAAAGAAACATCTTATTACATGAATGATAAATAACAATATCCAATTTGAAGTAAACTTCAGGCTTTGGGCAAGAGTAGAGGTAAATAATTTCCTGATTTGCGTTTTACTGATTCTCTGTCCATTAGGATGCAATGGTGACTCAATTCACCAGGTTTGTTATTTTGTTTTGGTGAATTTCTAAGAAAAATACTTGAAACAATTCTGCCATTGTATTCTAGGGACCAGCCAGTCAACAAAATTGCAAAATAGGCCAAATCCTATCAGCTCTGAACACAGGTCCACATTGCCATTCAGATATTGTATAGAATCAACTCCACCCACTGAGACAAATGGTATCTTGCAGTATATACAGCCAACCATATAAACGAGAGATGGCACTAATCAATGCTGTTTAACCACTTAAATTCTGCTGTCAGTCAATAACAGTGAAATCTGGAGAAAGGAAACTTGTTTCCTCACCTATTGGCACCAGACGGGCTACTAGAGTGCTTGTCCCGTCATCTTGGTACTCCTATGCAGCCTAGCTCTTGGCTGGTGATCATAGGAAATTATATTTTCTGCCATATGAAGATATACTAAAGTATCTAGTACAAGTGATCAAATGATCACAGAATCAGGTCCACTGGGGGGAACAAAAAATGTGAAAAACTTTTAAATGTAAATAAAATAAGATAAAATAATTTCCAAACAGAAAATAAGAAACAACCATATTTGGCATAACTCAGCCATAAAATTTAATTTTTTTGAAATATTTAAGTCAAAAAAATATTTTAAAACACCTAAATTACATTTTTGTCACCTCTCCTCACATAAAAATGGAATGAAAAGTGAATGTGATCAAAAAGTCATATATACCCCAAAATGACACCATTAAAATTTTCACCACTTTTGTAATGTTCCACTGACAGAAAAATAAAGCTATGGGACCTAGCGATAAATGGCAACAGATAACAAAACAAACTGATTTAGATTTTTTAAATACTAATTTAAATTTTAAAAAATATATATCAATTTAGTATTGTCGTAATTGTGTTAACATGGCGAATTAAAGGTATACAGTCCAAATTGTCAGTATAAACTAAGCACAAAGCTCTGTGGCAGCTATAGTCCCTATTAAAATTGCACCTTTTGTGTTTTGCGAAGCCCTGCTATGTGCAGCACAAGCGATCAGATGATTGCAGCTTCAAGTGTCCTGAGACTATTGAGGCAAGTAAAAAGAAAATATATTTAAAAAATTAAATAAATTTAAAAGTTCAAATCATCCCCCTTTTGCCTTTATTGGCTAATAAAGTTATGTCTCTTGGAAGAAGGGGAGAAAAAAAACATTAAGTAATTATGCGAAAATTGGCCCATTTGAAGGGTTTTACGCTACCATTACAGTGTGGAAAAAAAGTATTTAGTCAGCCACCAATTGTGCAAGTTCTCCCACTTAAAAAGATGAGAGAGGCCTGTAATTGACAGCATAGGTAGACCACAACTATGAGAGTCAAAATCCAGAAAATCACCCTGTCTGATTTGGCAAGATTTATTTTGCAAAATATGGTGGAAAATAAGTATTTGGTCACCTAAAAACATGCAAGAATTCTGGCTCTCACAGACCTGTAACTTCTTCTTTAAGAGGCTCCTCTGTCCTCCACTCACTACCTGTAGTAATGGCACCTGTTTTAACTTGTTATCAGTAAAAAAGACACCTGTCCACAACCTCAAACAGTCACACTCCAAACTTCACTATGGTGAAGACCAAAGAGCTGTTGAAGGACACCAGAAACAAAATTGTAGCCCTGCACCAGGCTGGGAAGACTGAATCTGCAATAGACAAGCAGCTTGGTGTGATGAAATCAACTGTGGTAGTAATAACAAGAAAATGTAAGACATACAAGACCACTGATAATCTCCCTAGATCTGGGGCTCCACGCAAGATCTCACCCCGTGGGGTCAAAATGATCACAAGAACGGTGAGCAAAATTCCCGGAACCACATGGGGGGAACCTAGTGAATGACATGTATAGAGCTGGGACCACCGTAAGAAAGACTACCATCAGTAACACACCACGCCACCAGGGACTCAGATCCTGCAGTGCCAGACGTGTCCCCCTGCTTAAGCCAGTACATGTCCAGGCCCGTCTGAAGTTTGCTAGAAAGCATTTGGATTATTAAGAAGAGTATTGGGAGAATGTCATATGGTCTGATGAAGCCAAAATAGAATTGTTTGGTAGAAACAAAACTCATTGTGTTTGGAGGAGACAGAATGCTGAGTTGCATCCAAAGAACACCATACCTGCTGTGAAGCATGGGGGTGGCAACCTCATGCTTTGGGGCTGTTTCTCTGCAAAGGGACCAGGATAACTGATCCATGTACATGAATAATGCCATGTATCATGAGATTTTGAGTGCAAACCTCCTTCCATCAGTAAGAGCATTGAAGATGAAACATGGATGGGTCTTTCAGCATGATAATCATCCCAAGCACACTGGCAGGGCAATGAAGGAGTGGCTTCGTAAGAAGCATATGAATGTCCTGGAATGGCCTAGCCAGTCTCCAGATCTCAACCCCATAGAAAACCTTTGGAGGGAGTTGAAAGTCTGTGTTGCCCAGCAGCAGGCCCAAAACATCAATGCTCTAGAGGAGATCTGCATGGATGGAGGAATGGGCCAACATACCACCAACAGTGTGTGCCAACCTAGTGAAGACTTACAGAAAACGTTTGACCACTGTCATTGCCAACAAAGGATATATAACAAAATATTGAGATGAACTTTTGTTAATGACCAAATACTTATTTTCCACCAAATTTTGCTAAATAAATCTTGCCAAATCAGACAAGGTGATTTTCTATATTTGTTTTCTCATTTTGACTATCATAGTTGTGGTCTACCTATGATGTTATTTACAGGCCTCTCTCATCTTTTTAAGTAGGAGAACTTGCACAATTGGTGCTGACTAATTACTTTTTCCCCACTGTATAGTCTCTCCAGGAACAAAATGTCCAGACCATAATTTATTCCTCTCTCCTTTACACACTACAAAGACAAGCAACCAGAGACGATTGAATCATTTGGAATTTAAATTCACCAGGTTCCATGAATTTTTTACAAATATTTAATAACACTGTGCACTGTTAGACTTTCCATGTTTCTTAAATAAAAGAAAACTGTTGAAAATTTTTTTCTCTAAGGCTGGGGTCACATTAAACGTGTGAAAAGTCGGTCCGAGTCTCCCTGCCGAGAGTGGCACGAGTGTAATGCGTGTGTCATGCGAGTATCATACAATCAAGTACAATCCGATTTTTCACACCTAGCATCCGATTTACATCTGAATGCAGTGCGATTTTAACATTAGCTTTTATATACAGCAATTCTCTATGTCATTCACACATCGTTTTCAAAGGAAATATTCTTCAAAACACACACATATATAATCACAGACAGGGGCGTATTTAGAGTTTCTGCTGCCCTAGGCACTTTTAGTGCTGCCTCCCCCATTGGTGAGTATGACACTATCGGCAGTGACTTTGGCAAGAATCGCTGTTGTGAAAGTCGCCTTTTGCAGCAGATCGGGCAGTTTTTTTGCATCTGCCGTGTAACGGATCACTTACGGCAACACTGCGTTTGGCTTCATTCATTCCCTATTGGGATTTGCGGCACTTGCTGTGATCTGGCAAATGCAGTACCATATGTCCCAACTCTTGAAGGGAAAGAGGTATAAGGGTTGCTGCGCACGTAGTGCGCTGCGGCAAATTTTAGGCCACACCTCTGACCACACCCATTTCACAACTAGTCACACCCATATCCAAGTCCCAACCACACCCATTTAGCACTGCTGATCACACGGTTTCATATACAATAATTATAACCAAAAAAAAATATGGCCACACAGTGATCCATACTGTATAATGGCCACACATAATGCTCCATACTGTATAATGGCCACACATGATGCTCCATACTGTATAATGGCCACACATGACGCTCCATACTGTATAATGGCCACACATGATGCTCCATACTGTATAATGGCCACACATGATGCTCCATACTGTATAATGGCCACACATAATGCTCCATACTGTATAATGGCCACACATGATGCTCCATACTGTATAATGGCCACACATGATGCTCCATACTGTATAATGGCCACACATGATGCTCCATACTGTATAATGGCCACACATGATGCTCCATACTGTATAATGGCCACACATGATGCTCCATACTGTATAATGGCCACACATGATGTTCAATACTGTATAATGGCCCCACATGATGCTTCATGCTTCATAATGGCCACACATGATGCTCGATACTTTATAAGGGCCACATATGATGCTACATGCATACTGTATAATGGCCCACCCCCCATCCTGTATGTGTGGCTCATCTCCCCCTCCCTGGCTGTATGCGTGGCTCATCTCCCCCTTCCTGGCTGTATGCGTGGCTGGCTCATCTCCCCCTCCCTCCCTGTATGCATGGGTGGCTCTGGCTCATCTCCCATCCCCCCCTGTATGCGTGGCTCATCTCCCCCTCCCTGGCTGTATGCGTGGCTGGCTCATCTGCCCCTCCCTCCCTGTATGCATGGTGGCTCTGGCTCGTCATCTCCCATCCCCCCTGTATGCGTGGCTCATCTCCCCCTCCCTGGCTGTATGCGTGGCTCATCTCCCCCTCCCTGGCTGTATGCGTGGCTGGCTCATCTGCCCCTCCCTCCCTGTATGCATGGTGGCTCTGGCTCGTCATCTCCCATCCCCCCATGCGTGGCTCATCTCCCCCTCCCTGGCTGTATGCGTGGCTGGCTCATCTGCCCCTTCCTCCCTGTATGCATGGTGGCTCTGGCTCGTCATCTCCCATCCCCCCTGTATGCGTGGCTCATCTCCCCCTCCCTGGCTGTATGCGTGGCTCATCTCCCCCTCCCTGGCTGTATGCGTGGCTGGCTCATCTGCCCCTCCCTCCCTGTATGCATGGTGGCTCTGGCTCGTCATCTCCCATCCCCCCCTGTATGCGTGGCTCATCTCCCCCTCCATGGCTGTATGCGTGGCTCATCTCCCTCTCCCTGGCTGTATGCGTGGCTGGCTCATCTCCCCCTCCCTCCCTGTATGCATGGTGGCTCTGGCTCATCATCTCCCATCCCCCCCTGTATGCGTGGCTCATCTCCCCCTCCCTGGCTGTATGCGTGGCTCATCTCCCCCTCCCTGGCTGTATGCGTGGCTGGCTCATCTCCCCCTCCCTCCCTGTATGCATGGTGGCTCTGGCTCGTCATCTCCCATCCCCCCCTGTATGCGTGGCTCATCTCCCCCTCCCTTGCTGTATGCGTGGCTGGCTCATCTCCCCCTCCCTCCCTGTATGCATGGTGGCTCTGGCTCGTCATCTCCCATCCCCCCCATGCGTGGCTCATCTCCCCCTCCCTGGCTGTATGCGTGGCTCATCTCCCGCTCCCTGGCTGTATGCGTGGCTGGCTCATCTCCCCCTCCCTCCATGTATGCATGGGTGGCTCTGGCTCATCTCCCATCCCCCCTGTATGCGTGGCTCATCTCCCTCTCCCTGGCTGTATGCGTGGCTGGCTCATCTGCCTGTTGTGAAATTGGATTTTGGGCTCCCCCGGTGGCCACTGGTGGAATTGAACTTGTGTGCATCATCCCCTCTGTTCACCTGTTCCCATCAGGATGTGGGAGTCGCTATTTAACCTTGCTCCTCTGTCACTTCCATGCCGGTCAACATTGTAATCAGAAGCCTTTCTGTGCATGTTCCTGCTACCAGACAACTTCCAGCTAAGTCGGACTTTTGTCCTTGTTTGTTTTTTGCATTTTGTTCCAGTTCACAGCTGCAGTTTCGTTTCTGTGTCTGGAAAGCTCTTGTGATCTGAAATTGCCACTCTGATGTTATGAGTTAATACTAGAGTCTTAAAGTAATTTCAGGATGGTGTATTGATAGGGTTTTCAGCTGACCATGAAAGTACCCTTTCTGTCTTCCTGCTATCTAGTAAGCGGACCTCGATTTTGCTAAACCTATTTTCATACTACGTTTGTCATTTTCATCTTAAATCACCGCCAATATATGTGGGGGCCTCTGTCTGCCTTTCGGGGAAATTTCTCTAGAGGTGAGCCAGGACTATATTTTCCTCTGCCAGGATTAGTTAGTCCTCCGGCCGGCGCTGGGCGTCTAGGGATAAAACGCAGGCTACGCTACCCGGCTACTGTTAGTTGTGCGGCAGGTTTAGTTCATGGTCAGTTTAAGTTTCCATCCTTCCAAGAGCTAGTTCCTATGTATGCTGGGCTATGTTCTCTTGCCATTGAGAACCATAACATCTGCCCCTCCCTCCCTGTATGCATGGTGGCTCTGGCTCGTCATCTCCCATCCCCCCTGTATGCGTGGCTCATCTCCCCCTCCCTGGCTGTATGCGTGGCTCATCTCCCCCTCCCTGGCTGTATGCGTGGCTGGCTCATCTGCCCCTCCCTCCCTGTATGCATGGTGGCTCTGGCTCGTCATCTCCCATCCCCCCATGCGTGGCTCATCTCCCCCTCCCTGGCTGTATGCGTGGCTGGCTCATCTGCCCGTCCCTCCCTGTATGCATGGTGGCTCTGGCTCATCATCTCCCATCCCCCCTGTATGCGTGGCTCATCTCCCCCTCCCTGGCTGTATGCGTGGCTCATCTCCCCCTCCTTGGCTGTATGCGTGGCTGGCTCATCTCCCCCTCCCTCCCTGTATGCATGGTGGCTCTGGCTCGTCATCTCCCATCCCCCCCATGCGTGGCTCATCTCCCCCTCCCTGGCTGTATGCGTGGCTCATCTCCCCCTCCCTGGCTGTATGCGTGGCTGGCTCATCTCCCCCTCCCTCCCTGAATGCATGGGTGGCTCTGGCTCATCTCCCATCCCCCCTGTATGCGTGGCTCATCTCCCTCTCCCTGGCTGTATGCGTGGCTGGCTCATCTGCCCCTCCCTCCCTGTATGCATGGTGGCTCTGGCTCGTCATCTCCCATTCCCCCCTGTATGCATGGCTCATCTCCCCCTCCCTGGCTGTATGCGTGGCTCATCTCCCCCTCCCTGGCTGTATGCGTGTATGCGTGGCTGGCTCATCTCCCCCTCCCTCCCTGTATGCATGGTGGCTCTGGCTCGTCATCTCCCATCCCCCCCTGTATGCGTGGCTCATCTCCCCCTCCCTGGCTGTATGCGTGGCTCATCTCCCCCTCCCTCCCTGTATGCATGGTGGCTCTGGCTCGTCATCTCCCATCCCCCCCATGCGTGGCTCATCTCCCCCTCCCTGGCTGTATGCGTGGCTCATCTCCCCCTCCCTGGCTGTATGCGTGGCTGTATGCGTGGCTGGCTCATCTCCCCCTCCCTCCCTGTATGCATGGTGGCTCTGGCTCGTCATCTCCCATCCCCCCCTGTATGCGTGGCTCATCTCCCCCTCCCTGGCTGTATGCGTGGCTCATCTCCCCCTCCATCCCTGTATGCATGGTGGCTCTGGCTCGTCATCTCCCATCCCCCCCCATGCGTGGCTCATCTCCCCCTCCCTGGCTGTATGCGTGGCTCATCTCCCCCTCCCTGGCTGTATGCGTGGCTGGCTCATCTCCCCCTCCCTCCCTGTATGCATGGTGGCTCTGGCTCGTCATCTCCCCCTCCCTGGCTGTATGCGTGGCTCATCTCCCCCTCCCTGGCTGTATGCGTGGCTGGATCATCTGCCCCTCCCTCCCTGTATGCATGGTGGCTCTGGCTCGTCATCTCCCACCCCCCCTCATATGCGTGGCTCATCGGCTGCCTGCCCAGCCGCTCCCCATCTATCTTGTGGCTGCCGGGCTCCCTGGCGTCCACGGTCCTCCTCCTTCATCCTCCCCGGCTCCCCCCGTCCCAAGCTGTCATCATACTCACCTGGCTGTCACCTCACACCGCGCACAGCGCGCAGAAGAACGGAATCCTCCACCTCTGTGCTCTGTCCCGGCGCAGCACTCTCGCTGTGTGAGCGGTCAGGTGGTTCCCCTCATTTAAAGTCATGAATATTCATGCATATTCATGATCTTAATCAGCGGTACCATGTGACCGCTCACACAGCGAGGATGCAGTCACTTACAGCAGAGTCAGACCAGGCGTCGCTGGAGCAGGTGAGGTGAGTATGCATCAATCATACTGTGTATGGGCAAGGAGGCAGCGGCGGGGGGCGGGGGCGGCGGCGGCGGCGGCGGGGGGGGTCGGTGATGGGCGGCGTGGCTTAAGGTGACCCCGGCCGGACTTTACAAAAAAAAAAAAAGCACACACACCTGCTCAGGTGCCGCCCCCCCGCATGGCCCCGCCCTAGGCACGTGCCCTCAAGTGCCTAGTGGCAAATACGGCCCTGATCACAGAGTGATATACAGTTGTGCTCAAAAGTTTACATGCCCCGGCAGAATTTTTGCTTTCTTGGCCTTTTTTCAGAGAATATGAATAATAACATCAAAACTTTTTCTCCACTCATGGTTAGTGGTTGGGTGAAGCCATTTATTGTCAAACTACTGTGTTTTCTCTTTTTAAGTCATAATGACACCCCAAAACATCCAAATGACCCTAATCTAAAGTTCACATACCCCATTTCTTAATACCGCGTATTGTCCCCTCTAACATCAATGACAGCTTGAATTTCCCATGGCGCTCGCGCCGACGTCACATAGGTGAAGTGAGTTCATTGGCCATGAATTCGCAGAACCTATCAGACGGCTCTGCGAGCAGAAGAACTTTCTCACCCCCGTGGTGATGTCAAATAGGTAATGGGAGTTCGCAGAGAGACACTGAGCACACGCTGCTCAGTGTGTCTGCTGGATGACAGGCTGAATGGATAAGAGGGATTACAAGGCTATGTTGAAAAGTCAATGTTGGCACTCATGAGGTCATGTGAACCTTCTGTGACTAATGCAATCTTTTGCAACATGTTAAAAAGTGGCAGGCATTCTTTGGGTGATTTGTATGTGACAAATTGCATATTGTTCAAATTCATGAGGATCTGCAAATTTCCTAAAATATAACTCTTATCCGATTTGCATTTAATTGATCTTCTCTAAGTCAAAGGCTCAAAGTGAACAGAAACCTGATATGTTGGATAAACTGAATGAACTGTCATTACTTTGGCAAGTGAACAGATAACATTGGGGGAAGAGGACTGACAATCCTGGCTAGTACCCCAGGTACAGTAACAGGTGCTCCAGCATAAAGAAACAATTCATGACAGAGTCTCTATATTACAGCACTGATGTGTTGTCTGTGTACTTATGAGAATTGCCCACGGGCTTAAACACTCAGGTTGTAAAAGTCAAAGTATAGAAAACATTGTCAAAATAAGGAAGATTAGCCAATGCTCAATGCTTCCTTACCCTGTGGTTGTGATGCATTGGAACACGACCAGGAAAGTTTTCAGCTGTTCAGTTTCTTAAAGGCCACAAAGGACACTTTTATTACCTACCAAAAAAGGGAAGTGTCTTCTAATATTTTATTTTAACAAACATATTCATTTCAGTTTATAAATCTACAGGGTGCTGTAAACATGGAGGTGATAAGTCATGTGCTGAGCAATAAAGTCATTTTTGATCCTTTAAGATATATATTGTAAAAAAATAAAGATGCCTGGGTGCATCAGTGGCAGCACGGTGGCTCAGTGGTTAGCACTGCAGTCTTGCAGCGCTGGGGTCCTTGGTTCAAATTCCACCAAGGGCATCATCTGCAAGGAGTTTGAATGTTCTCCCCGTGTGTGCGTGGGTTTCCTCCAGGATCTCCGGTTTCCGCCCACATTCCAAAGACATACTGATAGGGAATCTAGATTGTGAGCCCCATTGGGGACAGAGTATGATAATGTATGCAAAGTGCTGCAGAATATGATAGAAAAATATTTAGAATTGAGAGTCCTCAGTGGTTGACCTGCAGTGGTCTATTTCTCCATTCCCTGACAGCAAGCGGCTTGAATAGTAAACATATCATTCATTCTCTGAACTGAAATATTCTGCATGTCTATTTCTCCATTCCCTGACAGCAAGCGGCTTGAATGGTATCTGAGTCATTCTATCTTCGGCATTGAATCCTGCATATATCTATATATGTTAGTCATCTTATTATGCATTTGTTTGTGTTTATAGATATTTAACTCACTTCTGCTTGTCCCTATGTAGAGAGATCACATAACTGTTTCAAAGCGGTTTATGATCCATGTAGACCTGGACATTTGTTTATCTGATCACTACATTTATTGTGTCCTGCTGTCTCAACTGAGTTAGATTGATTTGTAACGAGAGGGGGAGAAACACCCTAAAAAAAAAAAGTGAGATCTATGAGCTAGCCTTCTATAAATGTAGACATAGCTTGGGGAAGCATTCATGCAGGGGAGCATTCGTGCACTATTATTCGTGTACTTTTATTCAAAGTACTTTTTTTCAAAGTATTCGGCAGTTATAACATGACAGTTAGACAGGGCAGGAGACAGGTAAGACAATCTAAATCTATTCCCTATTCACTAGAAACAGAACAAATACACACCATATGTATCTGTATAATCTATATCCTGGCTGCTGCATTCACTCTCAGTCACCGCCTTTGCATAAACTCTTTACACTCCATCCATATCGGCCCCTCTGTCCTTGCCTCTCCTATGTATAGCACTCATGCTCTGTTCACATTGCTTAACAGCGCAGATCCATTCAGTCCCACCATCCAACACAAGAGACGCTCTCACAAATCACTTAACCATCTGCTCACTCTTTCTATCCTCCTTCTCCTAGTCGCTGGAGACATCTCTCCAAACCCCGGCCCCCCATGTTGTAGCCAGTCAAACCTCCCAATTGCTACACCCAGAAACCCCTCTAACCTTATTAATATTCCATGCATGCCTTCTGTCTCTTTGAATTGTGCCCTTTAGAATTCTCGCTCTGTGTGTAATAAATTCTCCTTCATTCATGACTTTTTCCTTTCTAACTCTCTTAATCTCCTGGCTCTTACTGAAACCTGGATCCAGCAGTCAGACACCACCGCTGCTGCTGCTCTCTCATATGGTGGACTACACTTTTCTCATACCCCAAGATCAGACAACAGAGCAGGTGGAGGCGTTGGTCTGCTCCTTTCACCCAAATGTACCTTCCAAGTTATCCCTCAAGTACCCTCACTTGTATTCCCTTCCTTTGAGGTCCATGCTGTCAGACTCTACGTCCCCTTCTCCATGCGAGTGGCGGTGGTGTATCGTCCTCCTGGCCCCTCTCATCAGTTCCTGGATCATTTTGCCACCTGGCTTCCACACTTTCTCTCCTGTGACACCCCCACCCTTATCATGGATGATTTCAACTTCCCCATTGCTTCTCCCCTCTCCCCATCTGCTTCTCACCTTTTATCTCTAACCTCCTCTTTCAGCCTCTCGCAGCATACTAACTCTCCAACGCATGAAGATGGAAACTCCCTTGACTTGGTCTTCTCCCGGCTTTACTCACTGAATGATTTCACAAACTCCCCTCTCCCGCTCTCTGACCACAACCTTCTTTCATTCTCTATCAAGAACTGCCATCCCGCTCAGGTCACCCCCACTTTCCACACCTATAGAAACATACAGGCCATTAACACCCAGAAACTTATGAAGAACTTGCAGTCCTCATTGGCCCCAATCTTCTCCATCTCATGTCCTGATTCTGCTCTGAAGCATTACAATGAAACCCTGCAAAGTGCCCTGGATGAAGATGCACCTCCTATACATAGAACAACTCCACACAGACGGCGACAACCGTGGCACACGCTGCAAACACGTTTCCTGCAGCGGTGCTCCAGGTGCGCCAAACATCTGTGGAGAAAATCTAATCTACCCGAAGATTTCATCCATTATAAGTTCATGCTAAAAACATACAACTCTGCCCTTCACCTCTCCAAACAAACCTATTTCAACACCCTCATCACCTCGCTGTCCAATAACCCTAAACGTCTCTTCGACACTTTCTAGTCTCTACTCAACCCAAGAGAGCAGGCCCCAACCACAGATCTCCGCGCTGACGATCTGGCCAATTACTTCAAAGAAAAAATTGAACACATTCGACAGGAAATCATCTCCCAATCTCTTCATACCATGCACTGTCCTTCCTCCCCCACTGCATCTAGTTCACTCTCTGACTTTGAACCAGTTACAGAAGAAGAAGTAAGCAGGCTCCTTGTATCTTCTCGCCCGACCACTTGCACCAGTGACCCCATTCCGTCACATCTCCTCCAGTCCCTTTCCCCGGCTGTCACCTCTCACCTAACAAAAATATTCAACCTTTCCCTCACTTCCGGTATTTTTCCCTCCTCATTTAAGCATGCCATCATACATCCATTACTTAAAAAACCCTCCCTCGACCAAAATTGTGCCGCTAATTATAGACCTGTCTCTAATCTTCCCTTCATCTCTAAACTCCTTGAACGCCTGGTCAACTCCCGTCTCACCCGCTATCTCTCAGATAACTCTCTTCTCGACCCTCTTCAATCTGGCTTCCGCTCTTTACACTCTACTGAAACTGCCCTCACTAAAGTCTCTAATGACCTACTAACAGCTAAATCTAATGGTCACTACTCCATGCTAATTCTCTTGGATCTCTCCGCAGCATTCGACACTGTGGATCATCAGCTCCTCCTCACTATGCTCCGCTTCATCGGCATCAAGGACACCGTTCTCTCTTGGTTCTCCTCCTATCTCTCTGACCGATCCTTCACTGTATGTTTTGCTGGTTCCTCTTCCTCTCACCTTCCCCTTACTGTTGGGGTTCCTCAAGGATCAGTCCTAGGCCCCCTCCTTTTCTCTTTGTATACTGCCCCTATTGGACAAAAAATCAGTAGATTTGGTTTCCAGTACCATCTCTATGCTGACGACACCCAATTATACACCTCTTCTCCTGCTTTCACGCCGACCTTCTTTGAAAACACCAGTGATTTTCTTACCGCTGTCTCTAACATCATGTCCTACCTCTATCTGAAACTGAACCTGTCAAAAACTGAACTCCTCGTGTTCTCTCCCTCTACTAACCTACCTTTGCCTGACATTGCCATCTCCGTGTGCGGTTCCATCATTACTCCAAAGCAACATGCCCGCTGCCTTGGAGTTATCCTTGATTCCAAGCTTTCATTCACACCCCACATCCGATCATTGGCTCGCACTTCTTATCTGCATCTCAAAAACATTTCTAGAATTCTCCCTTTTCTTACTTTCGACTCTGCAAAAACTCTTACTGTCTCACTTATTCTTTCTCGTCTGGACTATTGTAACTCTCTACTAATCGGCCTCCCTCTTACCAAACCCTCCCCGCTCCAATCTGTCCTGAATGCTGCTGCCAGGATCATATTCCTCACCAACCGTTACACCGATGCCTCTACCTTGTGCCAGTCATTACACTGGCTACCCATCCACTCCAGAATCCAGTACAAAACTACTACCCTCATCCACAAAGCACTCCATGGCTCAGCACCACCCTACATCTCCTCTCTGGTCTCAGTCTACCACCCTACCCGTGCCCTCCGCTCCGCTAATGACCTCAGGTTAGCATCCTCAATAATCAGAACCTCCCATTCCCGTCTCCAAGACTTTACACGTGCTGCGCCGATTCTTTGGAATGCACTACCCAGGTTAATACGATTAATCCCCAATCCCCACAGTTTTAAGCGTGCCCTAAAAACGCATTTGTTCAGACTGGCCTACCGCCTCAACGCATTAACCTAACTATCCCTGTGTGGCCTATTAAAAAAAAAAAAAAAAAAACATAATCAGGTTCCTTGCATCATGTTCTCATACACTTTATGCAGTTAATAGCACTCTGTGTCTGTACTGCTACATACTTAGGCTGTTAACTGGTTCATGCAGCTTTACATGAACACCCGAGCATTAAACTATGGCTTGTCCAAATAACTAAAGCAATTGTTACCATCCACCTCTCGTGTCTCCCCTTTTCCTCATAGTTTGTAAGCTTGCGAGCAGGGCCCTCATTCCTCCTGGTATCTGTTTTGAACTGTGATTTCTGTTATGCTGTAATGTCTATTGTCTGTACAAGTCCCCTCTATAAGTTGTAAAGCGCTGTGGAATATGTTGGTGCTATATAAATAAAAATTATTATTATTATTATATTATTATAGAATTGAGAGTCCTCAGTGGTTGATACCTTTTAATGGCTAACTGAAAAGATGGTAACAAATTTCAAGCTTTCGAGACTACACAGGTCTCTTCATCAGGCATAGACTAATACAAATTCTGAAGAATCACATATTTATGCACAAGACAGCACAGAAATAATGTCATAGATAAGACAGGTGACGTGAAGCAGAATTACCATTATGGGAGAGTGATAAACAGCCCCCAAATCTAAGAAGCATCATTGTTAGAAGCTCACTGTCCTCTCCAACAGCTGCAGGAACCTTTCCTTGCAACCAGAAATAATGTAAAAACCTGTCCGTTTAT
This sequence comes from Ranitomeya variabilis, assembly GCF_051348905.1. Classification (NCBI taxonomy): domain Eukaryota; kingdom Metazoa; phylum Chordata; class Amphibia; order Anura; family Dendrobatidae; genus Ranitomeya; species Ranitomeya variabilis. The sequence continues at coordinate 480,699,903 of NC_135234.1, read as the reverse complement.
AATGACCACGGACAAGATAAAGATCCCAATTCACATCAGGACTACAAGATCCCCGGTGCTTTCAGCTGCATCGCATCTAATGTGTTGTACCTAGTTATATGTGCCAAATGTCCAACTGGGGGTCTGTATGTAGGGGAGACAGGGCAAAAACTGAGAACAAGGATGAATTCTCACCGCCACACAATAAAAGAAAAAAAATGGATCTACCATCATTTTTCTATCTACCGGCTAACACGGTACAAAGATAGAGTCTTTCCTGTAGCAGAATATGATAGCACTATTTAAACAAAGCATAATAAATAGTAATAAGTATAATTATTAGGTCAATGAGCACACATTTCTCTAGAACATATCAGTTGTACTTAAAAGGGTTGTCCAATGCTATGACATTAATGACCTATCAGTAAGAAAAAATAATTTAAAAAACATTAGATCGGTGGGGGAGTGTGACACCTGTCTGTAAACAGTCTATAGAGCTGAATACCCATACACTGTGCAGAGGCTGCTCCTGGGAACTGCAGATCAGCTCCTACTCAAATGAACATGAGTATTTCTGATGTAATTACCAGCTTATATTTTGGATGTGCACACCAAAGGTTGTGTGCACATTGCCTATAAATAAATCAGAAGTCTTTAGTTTTTTTAGTTTTTGAAGCTTCAAGAAGTCTGTAATTTGCCCAAAAGACCACAAGAGGGAGATATTGTTTCTTTTATAAACTTCATGAAAAAGTACCTGTAGCCTGGATTTTCAGCACCTTCCATATGTCGCTCTTATTTAATGTATTAGTAGTTGCAGTATTAATAATCAGATTTGTTATACTAATGTGCTTTTGGTTTTTCAACTCAGTTTAGTGTAAATGAAATGAGTGAAAAAAATATAAAATGTAGAATAAATGGCGCTATAATAATAATAATAATAAAACTTTTAGATTGTGAGCCCTTGCAGGCAGGGTCGTCTCTCCTCCTGTACCAGTTGTGACTTGTATTGTTTAAGATTACTGTACTTGTTTTTATTATGTATACCCCTCCTCACATGTAAAGCGCCATGGAATAAATGGCGCTATAATAAATAATAATAATAATAACAAGGTTTTATGCTATGTAAAGGGGGGGAATTTACACATAATCATCAATTATTCCTCATTTCAACTTATTACATTTATTATTCTGCTCTACAACTTATTATTATTATTACACTATGTATTTGTAATGTGCTGTTGCAGAGCAGTATAGTGCAACCTCCACCAGGGGGTGCGGGTGAGGGAAAAGAGGTTGTACACACAGCGTAGCAACACTGAACAACAACACAGGTGCCACAGGTAATGAAAGAGAAGTCAGACAAGCGAAGGTCATACACAGAGAGGTCAGCGCAGTACACAGGGGGAGTCAGAGGAATAGTAGGGGACAAACAAGAAGTCGGAGCCTACCGGGAATGTGGTAACCAAAATGTGAGACGTAAGACGAAGTCGGGTGCAAGCCAGAGTCGAAACCAGTCGGAAAGAGTGGTATCAAAGACGGAAAACAAGGGGCGAAGTCCAGAAATCAGATCGAGTCATACACGGGTGCAGGCAGTCAGAGGACCAAGGATCACTAATAGGAATACAGGTCAGGGGCTCCAGCCGGGACGCTTGAACTATAGCTGACACTGGCCCACAGGCTGCAGAGGACTGAAATAGCTCAGCCAGCTCCATAACGAGGCAGAGGGGATTAACTCCCGCTTGACCAGTCCAGAGACAAGACAGCTGAAAACAAACTCAGGAATGGACCATGACAGTACCCCCCTCTCAATGGGGGGCCACCAGACCCCCAGGCTTCCCTGGATAACGAGCGTGAAAGGCCCAGACCAGTCGTTTTGCATGGTCCGAACGCGCCGGCACCCATGACCGGTCCTCAGGACCGTAAACTTTCCAATGGACCAAGGACTGTAGTGTACGGCGCAGCATACGAGAATCCACCACCCGTTCCACCTCATACTCGGTCTGGCCATCAACCACAACAGGCGGCGGGTGCGCGGGAGACACCTGCGGAAGGCACTGACGGCTTCCGAAGCTCCTTATGGAATACATTGGGGATCCGCAACGACGGAGGCTAGCGCAGACGGAAGGCCACGTGATTGACCACCTCCAAAATTTTGTGAGGGCCATTAAACTTGGGACCCAACTTAGCAGAGGGAATCCTCAATCTAAAATTCTTAGTGGATAACCATACCTTATTCCCCAGCTGGTAAGTCAGCCCCACAGAATGTCGTTTATCGGCAAAAAATGTATACTTGCCCTGAGCCTCCCCAATGTTTCTCTGAACCTCCCTCCAGATCTCCCCCAACCGCAGAAAAGCCGAATCAGCCCCTGGACACCCCGAATCCAGCCAGGAAAACTCACCAAAGTGAGGGTGAAACCCACAGTTGCAGAAGAACGGGGAAGTACAAGTGGACTGATTGACACGATTATTAAAAGCAAATACTGCCATGGGTACCGCAGAGCACCAATCATCCTGTCTGGATGTAACAAGACATCGCAATATCTGCTCCAAAGACTGATTGGTCCTTTCAGTCTGACCGTTGGTCTCAGGATGGTAGGCTGATGAAAAGGACAGACTGGTACCCAGCCTTTTACAAAAGGCCTTCCAGAATTTTGCCACAAATTGCACCCCTCTATCAGACACCACACTGACAGGCACACCATGCAATTGGACCAAATGCTCCATGAATAGTTTTGATAGTATTTATTTCCAGTATTTTTCATCTTTCTTATTTTAAGTTTATATAAATAGGAGAAACAAGGAGCCAGAAGTACAAATGTACAAAATTAGTTTATTATTAAAAAATAGGGACATGAAGCAAAAACAAAATGCTGGAGATATAACAACAACACATGAAGGGGAAATGGGGAACCCCTCTACCTGTCGACCCCCCTACAAAGCACTGAATAGGATGACTGTAAACGGGCATAAGTAAAAAGCACAAAATAATAAAGTGCCAGTATGGTGCAGAGTGGTAAGAGAATGGGAAGCATGAAGCACAAAGTATAACAAAGTTGCCGTGCGGTCAAACAGGAAAAGAGTCAAAGGGCTAGTGCCCTGTATATTTATACAATGTCCCGCCACACAGCAATAGCCAAGAGAGGTGCCATGCTTACCAAAGTAGAAGGAGGAAGACAGGCGAGGGTCCCACCGGTGGAAGTGCCCCAACGCACGTTTCGCAGCGCTCGGACGCTGCTTTCTCAAGGGGAACTTATTTTAAGTTTGTACGAAAATACTGAATATATGTCACTAATGCTGTTTACTTGTACAATCGCCAAATGGTTCTCAATTCAAGCAGTTGCCTAGGAAGTCATGGAGTGTTGATGGTAGACATCATGCCATACATACTCATCAATGTGAGTGACGTAATGCATACCATGCAGAAGACTGCACTATACATTATAGCACTGCAGTACTTGGGTCTTTATTTAGAGCCTTCTTACTATTAGCACTTATGGCACAGAGTAAAAGTATATTCACCATGAAGGAACAATTCTTGAACATTTTTTATAACTCTACATTGGATTATTCCTTGATTATTTTTCCTGAAGAGTTATGAATAAATTAGATGTCGCTCTCATTTTCAGCATACTATAGCCCTACAGAGTCTACGTACTGGAGACTATCCCTACGGAGAAGAGCAATAATACAAACTTGCTGTCAATTTATTCTTCGATTTCTAGGAAGAGTAACAGAACACTACAATAGAGAATACAGTCAAACGTTGATCCATTGTGTTTCCTTCATTTTACCCGAAAAATAGCACAATATGCCATACTATTTTTTTCTGACCTTGTTTGGAGCCTCAGAGGCTTTGCATTACATTTTGTCTTTGCTTACAGGAGCTAAGCTGTCAGTGGGGTTTCTGGAGACAAGTTTTCTAACTGGTGTAACAGTAATCCAAAGAGTTCTGGATAAGTAATGTAATACATAAAAAAGGTTGCTCAAAGTTGTGTATAGATTTATCATATATGCACTGTGTGTACAATTATTAGGCAAATGAGTATTTTGACCATATCCTCATTTTTATGCAGATTTTCAAACTCCATGCTGTATAAACTAGAATGCTTATTGGCTTGAATCATATCAGGTGATGTGTATTTACACTTTTATCAAGGTGTGCAGAATTATTAGGCAACTTGTTTTCCTCAGGTAAAATGGTCCAAAAAAGAGAGTTACCTGTCTCTGAAACGTCAAAAAATGTCAAAAATGATTAAAAATCTTACAGGGGGATGCAGTACTCTTGAAATTGCTAAGATATTGGGGTGTGATCACCGAACCATCGAACGTTTTGCTGCAAATAGTCAAAAGGATCACAAAAAACTTGTTGAGAAATGAAGACGCATAATAACTGCCAAACAAATTGAGAAAAATCAAACATGAAGCAACCAGGAACCCATTATCCTCCAGTGCATATTCCGGAACTGCAACCTCCCTGGAGTGCCCAGAAGTACAGAGTGTTCATTGCTCAGAGACTTGGCCAAGGTAAGGAAGGCTAAAACCCGACCAACCACTAATCAAGATACATAAGTTGAAATATCTGAAGGCAGAGTTTTCATAGTTTTATGGACTGATGAGATGAGAGTGACTCTTGATGAACCAGATGGATGGTCCCATGGGAGGATCAGTAATTGGCACAGACCTCCACTTCAACTTAGATGCCATCAAGTTGGGCCTGGGGTACTGCTATGGGTTGCTATTATTATTGATGAACCTTTTTGAGTTGAAGATAAACTCAACTCCCAAACCCTCTGCCAGTTTTTAAAAAACCCTTTTCTTCAATCAGTGGTACGGGAAAAGTCTGCATCTTACATGAAAACCATAACTTTTATGCAGGACAATACTCCATTGTAGACACCAAAGTACTGCACTGCTTGGTTAGCCAGTAAAGGTCTCATAGAAAACCTTTTAAGTGAAAAACATAATTAACCAGCAGATATATGGTTAATCTGCAGGTTAATAGTGTTCTATAGCTGTGCTGCCACTGCACTGAAAGCCCTGCTGCAGGGAGAAAATGAACTTTATTGCTACCTGCAGCCTCTGGCATTCAGTCATAGAGGAGCGGCTTTAGTCACTGCTCAGTAGTGAGCTTCGGCTGCAACCACACCCCAGGCACTGACTGACAGCCGGCTTAGCAGTGCCTCAGTGACCAGTTGACCTGATGGGGAGACTTTGTCTAACATTTTGAAGTGTTTCTGTGTGATTTTTGCCCACGTATTCAGGGGAGTATTTGTGAGACCAGGCACTGATGTTGGACTAGAGGGCCTGGCTCATAATATTCACTCAACTTTCCAAAGATATTCAATACGGTTGAAGTCAGGGCTCTGTGGGGGCCAGTCAAGTTCTTCCACCTCAACTTCACCCAATGATTTTTTGGAACTTGCTTTGTGCACTAGGAGGACAGTCAGGCTTAAACAGAAAAGGGCTTTCCCCTAAACTGCTTCTATGAATATTGAAGCATATAATTGTCCAGAATGACTTTCTATGCTAACAATATAGTTTAATTTCGCTTGAATGAAGGGGCCTTGGTCAATTCCTTAAAACAAGCCCATAGCATTATCCTTCCTACACTTAACTATACAGTTGGCACAATGCAGTCAGGAAGGTAATGCTTTTCTGGCATTAGGCAAGTCTCTATTGGGAAATAGAGAAGTGTGATTTCTTACTTCACAGAACATGTTATAATTTCTCCATAGTCCAGTAGAGGTGCTTTATAGCACGCCATCTAAAGCATCACCATCATGCTTGGAGATGTAAGGCTAGAATGCAACTGCTAGGCTATGGAAATCCATGCCATTAAAGTCACAGTGCACAATTTTTGTGCTGATGATAGTGTTAGGGGAGGTTTGGAGTATGCAGTTTTAGAGTCAGCAGCTCTGTTTACTTTTATGCACTATATACTTCAGAACTTGTGAACCCTGTTCTGTAACTTTATATGAGCTGCTCCTTAATGGCTGAGTTGATTTGGTTCCTAAACGCTTCTACTTGCAATAATACCATTCACAGATGATCATCAAATATTTTGAGAAGAAATTTCACAACAGACTTGTTGCCAGAGTGGCATTCAAATATGATACCCCATTCATATTATTGGCCTATTTTTAGGATCCAATCGCCTGGGTCCCTCACCTATTGTAGAAGTAATGTAATCATTTGATTAAGCTCTAGAAAAGGATAAATCAGGTGTAGTATCTGTCAGACTCTCCTCTTTTGGTAGCTTGGCAATTATATAACTTTTTATTGCCAACTTTAGCTGCTCAAGAATGACACTCAACAAGGCTCAGGAAGTTTGTTAATCTTTCTGTGCACAAAAGGACCATTTCTATTTTTTCTATAAATATATATATATATATATATATATATATATATATATATATATACTTAATTAGCAATCAGCAAACCTCTTTAAATCCAATTTCATTGACCACATTTTCCCCCCAAAAAATGGATTTGCGATTAAATTTGCATGAATCTTCCATGTGATAGAGAGGAGAGAGAGAACCATGCTGACTATAAGAGCTTACACTTTACAAGCGAGAGAAAGAAAGAGGATCCCGCTGACCATAAAAGCTTACGCTCTTGTCAGGACTCTGAACATTTTTTATTACTTTTTTGTGCATTACTGCCCTTTTCCAAGATGGCGTCTTTGGTCTCATGTTCACTGTGTCTTCCTGCTGTAAAACTCTACCCCAGCCTTCAGTCTGTGCTAGAGTATTCTGCCTTGCATCCAGCTCCTGACCTTTGATTACTCCCTGGCTATATACCTGCTCCTGTGAACCTGTGTGGTGATCCTGCTACTCTGCTCTGAGTTCCTGCTGCATACACCAGTTCCAGTAATCCTCCTTCATCTGCTGCTCGTGTTTACTTCCATCTGCATTTGATGGACATGTAAGCTGTTTCTGCTCTGCAAGAACCTGAGACTATTACCCAGACCTCCCTGGTTGAGCTAAGATATTATTTGAACTGCCTTATAAGCATATCTGTTATGATCCTTAGTGGTTGAGGATCACAAATTACTCCAGCTAAGTAACAAACATAGGACAAGCTCTAGGGAGGTGGTAAACTGGACTGACCGCAAAACTGAACCTATCCAAACACACTAAAGGTAGCCGGTGAACGTGCCTAAAAATCCTAGACGTCTCGAGCCAGCCTGAGGAACTAACTACCCCTAGAGAGAAAGAAAGACCTCTCTTGCCTCCAGAGAAATAATCCCCAAAGATATAGAAGCCCCCAACATGTAATAACGGTGAGGTAAGAGGAAGGCACATACACAGGGGTGAAAACAGATTCAGCAACTGAGGCCCACTAATACTAGATAGCAGAAAATAGAAAAGGGGTCTGTGCGGTCAGTAAAAAACCCTTACAAAATATCCACACTGAGATTTCAAGAACCCCCGCACCAACTAACGGTGTGGGGGGAGAAACTCAGTCCCCTAGAGCAACCAGCAAGCGAGGAGATCACATTTTAGCAAGCTGGACAAGAAACATGATGAATGCTGATAATCAAAAAATGAACAAACAAAAACTTAGCTTGTCTTGGAGAGACTGGGAGCAAGGTAGTCACAAGGAATCTGAAGAGCACTGAATACATTGATAGCAGGCAAGGAACTGAGTATCCAGGTGAGCTAAATAGGAAACCAACCAAGGATAACGAACCAGCTGATGCAGCCAACCTGCAGAAAGACAACACTACACAGTACCGCTTGTGACCACTAGAGGGAGCCTAAAAATAGAGTTCACAACAGTACCCCCCCCTTGAGGAGGGATCACCGAACCCTCATCAAGACCCCCAGGGCGATCAGGATGAGCCGCGTGGAAGGCACGAACCAAATCAGCCGCATGAACATCAGAGGCGACAACCCAGGAATTATCCTCCTGACCATAGCCCTTCCACTTAACCAAATACTGAAGCCTCCGTCTAGAGATACGAGAATCCAAAATCTTCTCCACCACGTACTCCAATTCGCCCTCGACCAGCACCGGAGCAGGAGGCTCAACAGAAGGAACCACAGGTACCACATACCTCCGCAACAAAGACCTATGGAACACATTATGAATGGCAAACGATGCTGGGAGATCCAAACGAAAAGACACCGGGTTAAAGATTTCCAAGATCTTATAAGGACCGATGAAGCGAGGCTTGAATTTAGGAGAGGAGACCTTCATAGGAACATACCGAGAAGACAGCCACACCAAATCCCCAACACGAAGTCGGGGACCCACACCGCGGCGGCGGTTGGCAAAGCGCTGAGCCTTCTCCTGTGACAACCTCAAATTGTCCACCACATGGTTCCAAATCTGCTGCAACCTATCCGCCACAGAATCCACCCCAGGACAGTCGGAAGACTCAACCTGACCCGAGGAAAAACGAGGATGGAAACCAGAATTGCAGAAAAAAGGCGAAACCAAAGTAGCAGAACTAGCCCGATTATTAAGGGCAAACTCGGCCAATGGCAAAAAAGTCACCCAATCATCCTGATCAGCAGAAACAAAACATCTCAAATAAGTTTCCAACGTCTAATTAGTTCGCTCGGTTTGGCCATTAGTCTGAGGATGGAAGGCCGACGAAAAAGACAAATCAATGCCCATCTTAGCACAAAAAGTCCGCCAAAACCTGGACACAAACTGGGATCCTCTATCAGACACAATATTTTCAGGAATGCCGTGCAAGCGAACCACATTCTGAAAAAATAGAGGAACCAAATCGGAGGAGGAAGGCAACTTAGGCAAGGGCACCAAATGGACCATCTTGGAAAAACGATCACACACCACCCAGATGACAGACATTTTCTGAGATACTGGAAGATCCGAAATAAAATCCATGGAAATGTGCGTCCAAGGCCTTTTCGGGACAGGCAAAGGCAAAAGCAAACCGCTGGCACGAGAACAGCAAGGCTTAGCCCGAGCACAAATCCCACAAAACTGCACAAAGGAACGCACATCCCGCGACAAGGAAGGCCACCAGAAGGACCTAGCCACCAAATCTCTGGTACCAAAAATCCCAGGATGACCCGCCAACACCGAAGAATGAACCTCGGAAATATTTCTGCTGGTCCATCTCTCCGGGACAAACAATCTCTCTGGTGGACAACGGTCAGGTCTATCCGCCTGAAATTTCTGCAGCACTCGTCGCAAATCTGGGGAAATGGCAGACAAAATCACTCCCTCTCTGAGAATACCAGCCGGCTCAGAAACTCCCGGAGAGTCAGGCACAAAACTCCTAGAAAGTGCATCAGCCTTCACGTTCTTCGAACCAGGCAGGTATGAGACCACGAAGTTGAAACGGGAGAAAAACAACGACCAACGAGCCTGTCTAGGATTCTGGCGCTTGGCAGACTTGAGGTAAATCAGATTTTTGTGATCAGTCAAGACCACCACACGATGTTTAGCTCCTTCGAGCCAATGTCGCCACTCCTCAAATGCCCACTTCATAGCCAACAACTCCAGATTACCAACATCATAATTCCGCTCAGCAGGCGAAAATTTTCTTGAAAAGAAAGCACATGGCTTCATCACAGAGCCATCAGAGCTTCTCTGCGACAAAACAGCCCCTGCTCCAATCTCAGAAGCATCAACCTCGACCTGGAAGGGGAGAGAGACATCTGGCTGACATAAGACTGGAGCTGAAGAAAACCGGTGCTTCAGCTCCCGAAAGGCCTCCACGGCCGCAGGAGACCAATTAGTCACATCAGAACCCTTCTTGGTCAAATCCGTCAAAGGTTTAACCACGCTAGAAAAATTAGCGATGAAACGACGGTAAAAATTAGCAAAACCCAAGAACTTCTGAAGACTCTTAACAGACGTGGGCTGAGTCCAGTCATGAATAGCCTGGACCTTGACTGGGTCCATCTCCACAGTAGAAGGGGAAAAAATAAAACCCAAAAAGGAGACCTTCTGTACTCCGAAGAGGCATTTTGAGCCCTTCACAAATAAAGCATTAGCACGCAGGACCTGAAACACCATCCTGACCTGCTTCACATGGGACTCCCAATTATCAGAAAAGACCAAAATGTCATCCAGATAAACAGTCATAAATTTATCCAGATATTCTCGGAAGATGTCATGCATGAAGGACTGAAACACAGAAGGAGCATTAGAGAGTCCAAAAGGCATCACCAAGTACTCAAAATGGCCTTCGGGTGTATTAAATGCTGTTTTCCATTCATCTCCCTGCTTAATGCGCACAAGGTTATACGCACCACGGAGATCTATCTTGGTGAACCAACTGGCACCCTTAATCCGAGCAAACAAATCAGACAATAATGGCAGAGGATACTGAAATTTGACTGTGATTTTATTCAGAAGACGATAATCTATACAAGGTCTCAAAGAACCGCCCTTCTTGGCCACAAAAAAAAATCCTGCACCAAGAGGGGAAGAGGATGGGCGAATATGTCCCTTCTCCAAAGACTCCTTTATATAACTCCGCATCGTGGCATGCTCTGGTATAGACAAATTAAAAAGTCGTCCCTTAGGGAATTTACTACCAGGAATTAAATTTATAGCACAGTCACAATCCCTATGAGGGGGCAGGGCACTGGACCTGGGCTCATCAAATATATCCTGGTAGTCAGACAAAAACTCAGGGACCTCAGAAGGAGTGGAAGAAGCAATAGACACCAACGGAGTATCGCCATGAATTCCCTGACAACCCCAACTTGACACAGACATAGCTTTCCAATCTAAAACTGGATTATGAGCCTGCAGCCATGGCAGACCCAAAACGACAACATCATGCAAATTATGCAAAACTAGAAAGCGAATCACCTCCTGATGTACGGGAGTCATGCACATGGTCATTTGCGTCCAATACTGAGGCTTATTCTCAGCCAATGGCGTAGCATCAATTCCCCTCAGAGGAATAGGAAATTCCAAAGGCTCCAGGACAAAACCACAGCACCTGGCAAACGACAAATCCATCAGATTCAGGGCAGCACGCGAATCCACAAAAGCCATAACCGGGTAAGACGACAAAGAACAAATCAAAGTAACAGATAAAATAAATTTAGGCTGTATAGTACCAATGGTGACAGGTTTAGCGATTTTCTTTAAGAGTTTAGAGCATGCTGAGATAACATGAGTAGAATCACCAGAGGAACGAGGTCTCAGAGATAGAAATAACTTACAATTATTCTTAAAATTCATAAACCTAGATCTATCTCCAGAAAACAACTCAGGAATGGGTATCTTTGGTTCTGACATAGGGCTACGAATAACAAAATCCTGAATACTTTGCACCCGTGCAGTAAGATGATCCACACTAGAAGTCAGAGTCTGAATATTCATGTCTGCAGCTGAGCTCAAAACCACCCAGAGTTCAAGGGGATGAAAGAAGCTAAACAGACTGCAGCAAAGGAAAAGCGGGAGGAAAAAAAAAAATGTACTCAGGTTTTCTTTTTATCCCACTTCTGCTATGCATTAAACACTTTTTGGCCTGCTATACTGTTATGATCCTTAGTGGTTGAGGATCACAAATTACTCCAGCTAAGTAACAAACATAGGACAAGCTCTAGGGAGGTGGTAAACTGGACTGACCGCAAAACTGAACCTATCCAAACACACTAAAGGTAGCCGGTGAACGTGCCTAAAAATCCTAGACGTCTCGAGCCAGCCTGAGGAACTAACTACCCCTAGAGAGAAAGAAAGACCTCTCTTGCCTCCAGAGAAATAATCCCCAAAGATATAGAAGCCCCCAACATGTAATAACGGTGAGGTAAGAGGAAGGCACATACACAGGGGTGAAAACAGATTCAGCAAATGAGGCCCACTAATACTAGATAGCAGAAAATAGAAAAGGGGTCTGTGCAGTCAGTAAAAAACCCTTACAAAATATCCACACTGAGATTTCAAGAACCCCCGCACCAACTAACGGTGTGGGGGGAGAAACTCAGTCCCCTAGAGCAACCAGCAAGCAAGGAGATCACATTTTAGCAAGCTGGACAAGAAACATGATGAATGCTGATAATCAAAAAATGAACAAACAAAAACTTAGCTTGTCTTGGAGAGACTGGGAGCAAGGTAGTCACAAGGAATCTGAAGAGCACTGAATACATTGATAGCAGGCAAGGAACTGAGTATCCAGGTGAGCTAAATAGGAAACCAACCAAGGATAACGAACCAGCTGATGCAGCCAACCTGCAGAAAGACAACACTACACAGTACCGCTTGTGACCACTAGAGGGAGCCTAAAAATAGAATTCACAACACATCTATCTGTGTTTTGGACTAAGCAAGGACTTATTTGTGTCAAGTATCCTCAAGAATAATTGTGCTTCATAGACTTTTTGCGTGATTGCATTTTCCTCTGAAGTTTCCTATAGACTGCTGAGCTGCATTTGATATTGGCACCAAGTGTTGTGGACTTGAGTTTCTCTCTGCACCTGTTTGAATCACCGTGTGATAATATAGACTTTACCACTTATAAAACTGTGTCCTGTAGTTGTCTTGTTCCACGCAAGGAGTCTCCTGAGTTATCCCCTATAATTATTACAGGATACTCTAGCCTAAAAAAAAAGGAGACTGCTGGAACAGTGACTGCAGAAAGCAGACTAGAGCAGGTGTTTTCCATAATTAGATCACTGCAGAAAGATGTGGAAGGTCTGCAAAAGAAGTTTGGAAGCTTTGAACACAATCAACAAGTGTTTGGACAGACTTTGCAGGACTTAAGCACCCGCATGGCAGCCCAGGAAAACAAACTTCCTGGCATAGAGTCCCAGTATGGATGGGCTTTTCAGGACATAAGCACACAAATAGCTGCACAAGCGACTTTTCCCTCTGGGCAACCGCCACCAGCTAGCCCACCTAAGTTGCCCCCATTCAGATTTAATGGTGATCGCGACAAATTTTGTGGCTTTGTGAATCAATGTATGCTATATTTTGATGTGCATGCTGACCGTTTTCCTAATGATAGATCCAAAGTATTGTGTGTAATAATGGTGCTGACCGCACGAGCGCTCGCCTGGGCAAATCCGATGATTGAGTCTCATGACCCACGGTTAACTAACTTGGATGATTTCTTGGCCACTATGGCATTAATGTTTGATGATCCTAATCGCCGTGCAACCGCTGAATCTGCTTTACTGTCTTTACACCAGGCAAAACGTTCTGTTATTGAGTATGCTACTGAATTCAGGAGATTAGCGGTAGATACCAATTGGGACAGTTATGCACAATTGCCTATTTTTAAAAGGGGTCTGTCTAGTATTGTAAAAGATGAACTAGCTCGCTCTGAGTCACCACAAGAGCTGGAGACATTTATACAGCATTGTGTGCGCATTGACATTCGCCTTACTGAGCGTAGGCAGGAGAAGTTTGCTGCATATAACCGTATTTCTAACTTTTCCCTTCCTTCCAAAGAGCCTGCAGGTGAAACATCTTGGGAGGTGGAGGAGGTGCCCATGTAAATTGATTCCGTTCAGAGGCGCGAGATCAATGAGCGCCGGGAGCATCGCCTTCGTGAAAGTCTATTTTTCTACTGCGGCCAGTCTGACCACTTCTTGATCAATTGTCCTAAGTGTCCTAGATGGCCTAACAAGGTGCTAGCAGCAGTAGGGGAGTATGACAACTGTGATGATGAATCTGACATCTCTGAATGTAGCCTGCCTTTAAACGCTGTATTCCATTCACTTTCTATGACTTCACCCCCAAGGAGCTTAAGGAAAAGAACTCTCACTGTTCTCTCCCTATTAAGATCCTGTGTTCAGGACAGTGGATTTCCAGTGCAGCTATGATTGACTCTGGTGCAGGTGGCAATTTCATGGATATCGCATTTGCCAAGGAACATGGTATTGAAATTCAGCAAAGAGCCTCTCCAATTACCATGGAAAAAGTGGATGGGTCACCTTTAATCTCTGGGCCTGTGGATCAGGAGACCGTACCCCTTGAAATTTTGTTGGAGCCTAATCATCAGGAGAAACTTTCTTTCTTGCTAATTTCTTCTCCTAATTTTCCTGTGATTTTAGGCATTCCTTCGTTGCGTTCTCAGAAGCCAATTATCAACTGGGAGACCAAGGAGATTATCTTTCCAACAAGCAGCAACTGCAACTCAGCGTTAACAGAAGCTGTCCCTGAGTCCACGGTTACGGAACCACATGTACAGGTATTTTCTTTACCTCCAGCATATAAAGAGTTCTCTGACATCTGTGACAAGAAGAATGCAGATCAGCTTCCTCCACACAGGCATTATAACTGTCCCATTGAGTTGCTTCCTGGGGCAGCCATTCCTTTTGGTAACGTATACCGTTTGGCGGCACCTGAGCTTCAAGCCTTAAAGGAGTATATTGATGAAAATCTGGCCAAAGGCTTCATACGTCCTTCTTCCTCACCAGCAGGGGCACCTATCTTTTTTGTAAAGAAGAAGTATGGGACCCTGAGACCCTGTGTTGACTATCGGGAACTCAATAAGGTAACCGTACGAAACCGTTACCCTTTGCCTCTGATTCCCGAATTACTGGAAAGAGTCCGCCATGCTAAGGTGTTCTCTAAACTGGATCTTCGTGGGGCTTATAATTTGGTGCGTATTCGTCCAGGGGATGAGTGGAAGACAGCATTTAGATGCCGGTATGGACACTTTGAATCTCTTGTGATGCCCTTCGGGCTTTGTAACGCCCTTGCAACATTTCAACACCTTGCTAATGACATTTTCAGAGATTTGTTGGACCAGTTTGTAGTGATCTATTTGGACAATATACTAATCTTTTCTGACTCTCTACAGGAACATGAAGAACATGTCAAGACTGTTTTAAGACGTCTGAAAGAGAACCATCTGTATATTAAGCTGGAGAAATGCGAGTTCCATCGTTCTGAGATACAGTTCTTAGGTTATATCATCTCTCCCCACGGGCTGAACATGGAATCTGGTAAGATTCAGGCTATCCTTGACTGGTCGGTACCCAAGAACATTAAGGAGGTCCAATGCTTTATTGGTTTTGCAAATTTCTACAGACGCTTCATTCGAAATTTTTCTGATATTGTCCGTCCCATTACTTCCTTGACAAAGAAGGAAAAGCCCTTTAAGTGGTCATCACAGGCTCAAGAAGCTTTTGATCAGCTTAAGATCTGTTTCACATCAGCACCGCTGTTGATACACCCAGATCCAACACTTTCTTTCATTGTGGAGGTGGACGCTTCTGATAATGCTTTGGGGGCTATTCTCTCCCAAAGAACTGGAGAGAAGGGTCTGCTACATCCTTGTGCTTTCTTTTCCCGTAGACTAACCTCAGCATAGAAGAATTACGACGTGGGAGACAAGGAATTGCTGGCTATTATTGCGGCTTTCAAAGAATGGAGGCATCATCTGCAAGGAGCGGCACAACAGATCATTGTGCTAACTGACCATCGCAATTTAGAGTTCCTTGGATCCGCTAGATGTCTTTCTCCTTATCAGGCTCATTGGAACTTATTTTTAAATCAATTTAACTTTGTTATCTCGTACCATCCAGGTTCTCGTAATGGGAAGGCTGATGCTTTATCCCAAATCCATGCTGCGGATTCCGTACCTGGAGCCCCATCCAAGACCATTCTATCTGATGCCAATTTCATCGGAGTTATCCATGATCAGGACTTGTGGAAGGAGTGCAGGGAGGCCTCTGACAGTGATGTATTTCTGGCCAACCCACCTGTGGATATTAATCTTGTCTTTAAGGGTGGCATATGGGTCAGAGATCGACGTATCTACGTCCCTGAGGTTGTCCGTCTGCAGATCCTCAAGTTGGTACATGATTCCAAGTTGGCTGGTCACAGGGGGTACAGAAGACACAAGAGTTCCTGAGCTGATTCTTCTGGTGGCCAACTTGCCTGAAGGATACCAAGGACTATGTTCTCTCTTGCGAGGTATGTGCTCGTTACAAGACTCCTCATGTGGCACCTACGGGTCTTCTACAACCATTACCTGTTCCGTCACGCCCTTAGGGGTCTATATCAATGGACTTTATTGTGGAGCTGCCTACATCAGGGGGCATGAATACAATCATGGTGGTAGTTGATCACCTGACTAAAGCTGCTCATTTTGTTCCGTGCACAGGCCTCCCCTCAGCTTAAGATACAGTGAACTTGGTTATACAGAATGTTTTTCGGTTGCATGGGGTTCCGGATGAGATCATCTCTGACCGTGGAGTGCAGTTCACTTCAAGATTCTGGAAGGGGTTTTGCTCTGCACTCAATATTAATGTCTGTCTCTCTTCCGCTTACCATCCCCAGACAAATGGTCAGACTAAGCATACCAACCAGACACTGGAACAATATCTAAGATGCTATGTCAGCCATCTCCAGGATGAGTGGTTGGAGTTGCTGCCGTTAGCCGAATTTTCATATAACAATTCTCAGAGCGCCTCCACTAAATTTACACCTTTCTTTGCCAATCTGGGTTATCATCCATGTATCTTACCTAGGTCTCCAATTAATTCTCCAGTTCCGGCAGTGGAGGACAGGCTGACTGCGATGAGGCAAAATCTGGAGGTTCTGAAGGAATCCCTGACCACAGCTCAAGAATGTTATAAGAGATCGGCTGAAAGATTCCGTAAACCTGCACCCATGTTCAAGGTAGGAGATTCCATGTGGTTAGCAACTAAGAATCTGAAGTTAAACGTTCCTTCACAAAAATTTGGACAGAAATTCATTGGCCCTTTCAAGATCAACGGTATTGTGAGCTCTGTGGCCTGCCGGCTGAAGCTGCCTAGGACTATGAAGGTACACCCAGTTTTTCATGTATCTTTACTAAAGCCTGTATCTCCTAATACCTTCCAAGGATGTGTTGTGCCACCTCCGCAGCCTGTGGTGATTGATGGGCAAGAACAATTTGTGGTGGAGGAAATTATTGATTCCAGGATTCGCAGGAATCGGCTCCAATATCTGATAAGATGGCAGGGATATCCCCCTGAGGAAGATTCTTGGAAACCTGTGGAAAACATCAATGCCCAACAGATTTCTCATTTTCATCAGAGATTCCCTGATAAACCAGGTCCAGGATCGTCCTGAGCCGGCTTCCAAGGAGGGAGTACTGTCAGGACTCTGAACATTTTTTATTACCTTTTTGTGCATTACTGCCCTTTTCCAAGATGGCGCCTTTGGTCTCATGTGCACTGTGTCTTCCTGCTATAAAACTCCAGCCTTCAGTCTGTGCTAGAGTATTCTGCCTTGCATCCAGCTCCTGACCTCTGGTGACTCCCTGGCTATATACCTGCTCCTGTGAACCTGTGGGGTTATCCTGCTACTCTGCTCTGAGTTCCTGCTGCATACACCAGTTCCAGTAATCCTCCTTCATCTGCTGCTCGTGTTTACTTCCATCTGCATTTGCTGGACATGTAAGCTGTTTCTGCTCTGCAAGAACCTGAGACTATTAACCAGGCCTCCCTGGTTGAGCTAAGATATTACTTGAACTGCCTTATAAGCATATCTATCTGTGTTTTGGACTAAGCAAGGACTTATTTGTGTCAAGTATCCTCAAGAATAATTGTGCTTCATAGACTTTCTGCGTGATTACATTTTCCTCTGAAGTTTCCTATAGACTGCTGAGCTGCATTTGATATTGGCACCAAGTGTTGTGGACTTGAGTTTCTCTCTGCACCTGTTTGAATCACCGTGTGATAATATAGACTTTACTAATTATAAAACTGTGTCCTGTAGTTGTCTTGTTCCATGCAAAGAGTCTCCTGAGTTATCCCCTATAATTATTACAGCTCTACTGGAGAGAGAGAACCTCGCTGACCATAAAAGCTTGCGCTCTACAGGAGAGAGAGAACCTTGCTGACCATAAAAGCTTACTCTCTACAGGAGAGAGAGTATCTCACTGACCATTAAAGCTAACACTCTACAGGCAAGAGAGACAAACCTGTTAACCAAAATAGCTTATACACTACTGGAGAGAAAGAGAGAGAGGACCCTGTTGACCATAAGAGTTTACACTCTACAGACGAGAGAGACTTACCAGGTTATTCTGGAGATAGAAAAAGACCCAGCCAATGCAAACTGTGCTCTACTGGGAACCGATGATCTGTTAGCCCAGGTGCTGACCACCACTGTGCAACCTAAGGCAATCTGTAAGATGTCATAGCTGAAGTGCATTATGGGAAGGAATGTGCCACAATGTAAAATGATGTTTGCTTGCTCACTGATGCTTCAGTAATGTGGGAAATGGGGCTGAGACAGTTTTTTGTTTGTTTTTTATCTCATTATGTTCAGACTCATAATTTCAGACTACTAATTTCAGGAATTTTGACTTTAAAGTGAACCCGTCAACAGGATTGTGCACAGTAACCTACACTCACACTGTCAGGTCGGCTCCATTATACTGATTAAAATGATACCTTGGTTGATGAAATCCATCTTGTTGTTGTTGTTTAATCTTTATTTTCAGCTTTGAGTTAATGATATGCTTGTGCTCCAGGGTGGCGTCAGTGAGCGGAGGGGGGTATGTCTTCATGTGGTGCTCTGCTTACATATTTATCAGTATGGCTTATGACAGGTCACTGATCTTTCAATGGCCTTCCCCCTATTTTACATAATAAATATTATATACAGCTCTGGCAAAAATTAAGAGACCACCACATCAAAACCCTGTCATGGGCAGCCCAATCTCCAGACCTGAACCCCATTGAAAACTTCTGAAAAGTAATCAAGATGATGATGGAGAGTCACAAGCCATCAACCAACGAAGAACTGCTTAAATTTTTGCGCCAGGAGCAGTGTGAAAGACTGGTGGAAAGCATGCCAAGACGCATGAAAGCTGTGATCAGGACTGCCACTAGAAATTTCGGGGCCCCATACTGGCAAATTTTTCGGGGCCCCCTTGAGACTCTGACCAGGCTCCACCCCTCGAACTGTCCACAGTACCCCCGCTCT
Organism: Ranitomeya variabilis; assembly: GCF_051348905.1. Taxonomy (NCBI): domain Eukaryota; kingdom Metazoa; phylum Chordata; class Amphibia; order Anura; family Dendrobatidae; genus Ranitomeya; species Ranitomeya variabilis. The sequence goes on along the minus strand of NC_135234.1, from coordinate 480,681,048 downwards.
CTCATGGAAAAACTCCACTTCTCATCTATCGCACATTAACAGTTCCCATCACCAGATCACACATATAGCCGGCAGCTTTTGTTTTGGCTAAAAAATAATTTAAGCCGCCACCATAATACGGTAGACACTTTTGGCCAGGCCCTACTCTGCTGTAACCTATTAAATATTTGTTAAAATATGCAATACAATTTAGGTATATTTTTATTTATTTTTCAATTTTTAAAATGACCAATAATCTCACATACAAGGAACAAATACCGCTACACCATGTCCAGACCACATATTACCACCAGTGACCGAATAATATCACATACAAAGAACAATTACAACCGCACCATGACCAGACCACATATTACCACCACAAAGTGACCAAATAGCACATACAAGGGACAAATACCACAACACCATGTCCAGACCACATATTACCACCACATAGTGACTGAATACTACAATACTGATCAGTAATAAAAAGAAAAAACAATACTATCACCATAAGTGCCATTATACACAGGAGATCTGTACTTAGTATGCAGTGTCTGTGTACAGATAATAGTGATCACTGGTGGTATTATACACAGGAGCTCTGTATATAATGTATAGGTAATACAGTGATCACTGGTGACATTATACACAGGAGGTCTGTATATAGTATACAGTGTATAGTGTCAGTGTATAAATAACACACTGACTCACCAATGACATCTCTAGGTGAAGTCCTTCATCTTTCAACTTTCATCCAGCACAGACCGCCGTCACTTCTTCCAGCCAGGGCTCGTCTCTGCAGCAAATCCCGAGTTATCTCGAGCTCCGCTTGCAGAACACATTACTTAATTTTTCCCAACTTCTACATTACACCACATGAAGAAAAAAAGGCGACATAATATCACTCTACACAGTAACAGGACTGCCCCCCATTTAAAACAGTATCCTCAAAAAATAAAAAAAAGTCCCTGCAGTAATAATATCCCTTTAATTAGCCCCTATGGTAACAATATTCCCCATCCTGGCCCCCGTGTGTCTCATTTCTGGCTCCAGCCATATGTTCTCACATCCTGCCCTCATGAGTATTCATTCTGCCCCATCTGTCTCCATAATATCCATCCTTCCCCAGGATCCTGCACGATCTGTGTCCAATCCTGCCCCGTATCTCCATTCTTCCCTGTATCTCCAATCATGCCTGTATCTCCATTCTGCCCCCAGTGTCTCCAGCATTCTGCCCCCAGTGTCTCCAGCATTCTGCCCCCAGTGTCTCCAGCATTCTGCCCCCTGTGTCTCCAGCATTCTACCCCCAGTGTCTCCAGCATTCTGGTCCCAGTGTCTCCAGCATTCTGCCCCCAGTGTCTCCAGCATTCTTCCCCCAGTGTCTCCAGCATTCTGCCCCCATTGTCTCCAGGATTCTGCCCCCAGTGTCTCCAGGATTCTGCCCCTAGTATTCGAACCCCAGCATCTCCAGGTTTCTGCCCCCAGTGCCTCCAAGTTTCTGCTCCCAGTGTCTCCAGGATTCTGCCCCAGTTTCTCCAGGATTCTGCCCCCAGTGTCTCCAGGATTCTTCCCCCAGTGTCTCCAGCATTCCGCCCCCAGTGTCTCCAGGTTTCTGCCCCCAGTGTCTCCAGGTTTCTGCCCCCAGTGTCTCCAGGTTTCTGCCCCCAGTGTCTCCAGGATTCTGCCCCCAGTTTCTCTAGGATTCTGCCCCCAGTGTCTCCAGGATTCTGCCCCCAGCGTCTCCAGCATTCTTCCTCCCCCTCCGTGTCTCCAGCATTCTTCCTCATACCCCCCCATGTCTCCAGCATTCTTCCTCATACCCCCCGTGTCTCCAGCATTCTTCCTCCCCCGGGTGGTCCCCACTGCCTCTTCTGCTCCGCCGTCCGCAACCACATTGCACACCGCACGCTGCTCTGCTCAGGAATGAGGAAGTGGAGCAGGGCAGTGAGTGACGTCACGAACTGGACCATGATGCACCGGGCCTGGGCTGCAGGTGGAGGCTTAAAGCTACAGCGCTCATTTCCGCTGCATTTACAGCATTGTGGGTGTCTCTGTTACACCACAGTGTTGTTGGCATTCGACAGCCTGAATAAAATGTCAGGGCGCCTGAGCGGAGCGCAGATCGGGCTGCCAGCATGCTTTGGCCCCCCTTTTTGCTCCTCATCACCGGGCCCCATACTGTAGTAATGGCTGTAATGCCCTGATGGCAGCCCTGGCTGTGATTACAGATCATGGTTATTCCACAAAATATTGATTTCTGGACTCTTCCTGAGTTAAAACATTAGTATTGCTGTTTCTAAATGATTATGAACTTGTTTTCTTTGCATTATTTAAGGTCTGAAAGCACTGTTTGTTTGTTTTTTTGACTGTTTTTCTTTGTCAGAAAAAAATGCAAAATGTATTGCTTGGAAATTCAGAGACATGTTGTCAGAAGTTTATAGAATAAAAGAACAATTTACATTTTACTCAAAAATATACCTATAAAGAGAAAAATCAGACAAACTGAACATTTTTCAGTGGTCTCTTAATTTTTGCCAGAGCTGTATATCTTGAAAAAAAATCCCCTTCTGCAGGCAGGTACCAGCAGTGACGCTTGCGCTGCGGCACGATCGCATATACAGTATAATGTGTATGCAATCATTTTCCGTCATGTTATCCATAAGTGCATAAAAAATCATCGCTCCGATAGCTGTTACTGCTCAGGTGGCGCCATCTTGCTAGAGAAAATAAATTGTCTTCCCTAAGATGGCGCTGCCAGTGCCTGCACAGTAGCAGCTATTGTTATTCGAATAGCTGCTACTGCGCAGGCACCAGCATTGCCATTTTGCTAGAGAAAAAGAAATTGCCTGCTCCAAGATTTTTTTTTCTTCCCCAGCAACATAGACACCTATCCATTACTAGGCCATGGGATTGATGTCACCGGACAATACAAAGGTGACATCAACCCCACAAATATGAACCACACTTGCCACCGCTACAGGGCAAGTTGAAAGAGCCGGGCAAAGAGCCAGAATTGGCCCATCTAATAAATTTTCCTTTTCTGGGCGGTAGGGGACTGCTGTTTTTAGACTGGGGGCTAATATCAATGGCCCCTTACCAGCCTGAGCATACCAGCCCCCAGCTGTCTGCTTTAGCATGGCTGTTTGTTAAAAATGGGGGGGACTCCACATCTTTTTTTTTTTATTATTTATTTTAATCATTTAAAAAAATGTTGTGGGGTCCCCTCTATTCTTGATTACCAACTTTGTTAACTCTGACAGCTGAGAGTTGCAGCTCCAGCTTTCAGTTTTTCTGGCTGGTTAACAAAAATACAAATATAATTTAAACTGAATTATTTATGTAGAGTATTACTCCCATCAGCCCACGCCAGTCACCGGAGGTAAACTTTATACTGCCAATCACAGCTGCGGCCTCACACTGTTGTTTGATAGCATGGGAACCACGGCTATCTGATCGGTGGTAATGATAGCATTTGCGTCGCAAACACTGGATATACAGGTCCCCCATTAAAGTGAATGGGGTCCGGGTATGGGTACGGGTACGGTTCTGGTACCAGAACCCAAATATTTTTAACTGTTCTATCGAACCCGCCGGACCCGAACATCCAGGGGTCTGCCCATATCTAGTACAAACATTTTTCCATGTCTGTACATGCATTATATACAGTATACCTTGTATTACTAATTAATTACTAATTAATTGCTAAATGATCAATGCATGCTTGCTATAAAAAGCTGCTATAAGAACCAATATAGTCATTGCATGAGCATTTCCCACAACCTCATAATTAATGTGTTGGGAAAGTGTGGAGTAAAATCCTATAGGTTCATGATGATGCTTAGATATTATCACATCATCATATTATCATATGATGAATAACCACCAATGTGGCCTGCTGATGACAATCCAAGCAAAATATTAGTTTTTGTTGTTTTTTAATATATTCTACAGAGGTGCAATTTAGTAGATACAAGAGACCCATTCACTACTTTATTTACATTAATAATATTGGAGTTAAATCAGTGCACGCATAATTAGGAGAACAGGTGCCTTATTCTTCAGCATCGCCTGGTTGTAAAGTAGATGACTTTTTCTCTTCCTCCTACTTCTTCGGTGTTCTTCTTATTTTTAGGAATGCTGATATTTTGAGGTATATCAGCATTTGAAAAGCCATATAGTATTAAAACCACAGAAAGGGTGCCTTCCATGGCAGCTCCCATAGAAGTATTATATCCCAGTACAGAGGTTAACTCTCAGATATAAATTCTGATTTGTTGAACTTAATTTGTTTTCCCATGGAGCTAGGCACTGATCAGCAGGTAGTTGCGAACTACCTAGCTGTTCTGCAGTGCAGCAATCTCTCCTGGCTCTGGGAAATCACGTGCTTCTCCTGGCAGTGATGCTCCTACTTTCTGTGATGCCAAATCAACAGTGCAGTGTCTTCTCTTCTGTATCAACTCAGTTTATCAGGCGTCACTGCCAACATCATGTTGATTGACAGCCGCCTCATCTAAATCAGCAAGAAATTGACGGTCAATCAACATGACATAGATAGTGATGCACCATTAAGGCCAGGTTCACATTAGCATTTCTGTGTGCAGCGTATGATCTGCATAGATCCGAATGCGTCATGCGTACATATCTTTAACATGGTGTACACAGGGACATGAATTTGCATGTGCATGCATCATTTTGCGGTGTGCGTCGTCGTCCAGCGAACGCAACATGTTGCACTTTTTGAGCTGTCAAATATTGCGCAATCATGCACATGCGGATGATTGTGGATGAGTGCGTAAAAAATGCATTACTGTCTATGGGAACGCATTGAACATGCGTACGCAATCGTTCGATAGGCATGCGTACTTCAGACTGAACATGTCAAGGAACTGGTTTCAGCCACTCCTAAAACAAAGGGGTATAAAAAGGGGTGAGGACACAGCAATTTAATTACTCTCAAGACTCTGGATGTAAGTATTGAAGCTTTGAAAATGCCTGTTTGTCTTTGCAGTCTGTACTCTGTACTAATTTTTTTGCTGTTCCTTGTAGATTGTTTGCTGCCCGGGTCCTGGTGCTGCCATCCCAGTGATGCCGTCCTGGTGCTACCTTCCTTGTGCTGCCGTCCTGGTGCTGCCATCCTGGTGCTACCTTCCTTGTGCTGCCGTCCTGGTGCTGCCTTCCTGGTGCTGCCATCCTGGTGCTGCCATCCTGGTACTGCCATCCTGATGCTGCCATCCTGGAGCTGCCATCCTGGTGCTGCCTTTCTGGTGCTGCCATTCTGTTGCTGCCATCCTGGTGCTGCATTCCAGGTGCTGCCATCCTGGTGCTGACTTCACGATGCTGCCATTCTGGTGATGCCGTCCTGGTGCTACCTTCCTTGTGCTGCCGTCCTGGTGCTGCCATCCTGGTGCTGCCTTCCGGGTGCTGCTGTCCTGGTGCTGCCGTCCTGGTGCTGCCTTCCTTGTGCTGCCGTCCTGGTGCTGCCATCCTGGTGCTGCCTTCTTGGTGCTGCCATCCTGGTGCTGCCATCCTGGTACTGCCTTCACGATGCTGCCATCCTGGTGCTGCCTTCCTGGTGCTGCCATTCTGTTGCTGCCATCCTGGTGCTGCCTTCCAGGTGCTGCCATCCTGGTGCTGCCTTCACGATGCTGCCATTCTGGTGCTGCCGTCCTGGTGCTGCCTTCCTGGTGCTGCTGTCCTGGTGCTGCCATCCTGGTGCTGCCTTCCCAGTGCTGCCATCCTGGTGCTATCTTCCTGGTGCTTCCATCCTGGTTCTGCCATCCTGGTGCTGCTTGACTGCTGTGCAGTTGGACTACTGCCTGTAATGTAAGTATTGGTGTCCATTGTTCTTTTATTTTGGGCTACATTGTGTTTGGCTCCTAACAAGTTACATTTTTCTTATCTGTTCTTTTCTCTAATGTTTCACGTGGCTGCTGCCTGCTCTTCCAACATGTCCTCCACTGAAGCTTCCGAAAGTGGACATCACACTGATTATGTAATTACATTTGATTTACCGATTGGTATGTATTGATTGGAAATACTATACGTGTGGTAAATCATGTATTTTCTTTACAGGTACCTTCCAGTGCAGAAGAGCAGGAGCAGTCAAGTGGAAATGATTCTTCCCAGGTTCATCAGCTTCAAGTTGCTGAATTGCTCTTCACGGTGAAGAGAATAAAAGTCGTTGGTGTTCGAACAAGGATCGCTTCAATAAGGACATGAGAGAGGAGATTGAGGTTCGAAGTGGTGCTGCTCGAAAAATCAGAAAATATAAGTACCATCAATAGCATTCTTTTCTGATGCCTGCGGTTGCTCAGCGAATGTAAGTATCTTTTGTGTTGTCTTACTATTAAATAAACTTTTTATTTTTTTACTAATGTTTTTCATTTATTATCCACACAGAACCTGGAGCAGCACCACACAACCTGGATCGTCCTCTGTTGGAGCGGCCCCTCATCGACAAGCCAAAAAACAGGCACAATCCCAATCATCCACCAGCGATGGATCAACCAGGCAGGCTTCACAGGCTGGGGAACAGGAAGCATCTGGTTTTCCCCTTTCCCTGCCCTCTGCCACTACTTTACTTGGGTCTGCTTGCCAGCGGCAGAGGGCCTGGGAGAGGTCAGCGATGCCCAAATTTATTCATTTAAACTCGGTCGTCCAGGCTGGGATGAAGGCAATTGTAGAAAGACTGGATAGTTAGTTCACTCAGGTGAACACACTTTTCCAAAAAGTCAACAGATGCCTTGACCGCCTGGAAGCCAACCTTAATAGACTGGCACAACATTATTTCTCCTCTATAGAGCGGACCATGATGGAAAACATTAGTCCTGATCTCCAGCTGTATGTGATGAAGGCCTGTAAGGCTGCTTACACTGATGCCATGCAGCTGGAGCGCCCACAGTAGGGCTATGGGGTACTCAGTACCGGGTTCTTCGTTTCTGAAGAGGGATGTCACGGTGGCTGACCCGGTCCATGGCCCTAGGGACATCCATTGTAAATGGGGGAAAGGTCTTTAAGGGGATAATGTTCGTGACGCCACCTGTGGTATTCGGTCAGGGTGACCGACGCTGCTTAGGGATCCACTGGGGTGATGTAATGGCAGCTAGATGTTATACCTTCCCACAGGTGAAGTGTATCCCCAGGGCTTCCCAGAGGTGTAGAAGGTGGACGGTGTAAGGCACAGTTAAATCCAGTACTCCCGGACTGGGAAAAGAAAACAACAATACATTAGCAAAAAGACATACAAATTTTTGAAATGCTATAAAATAAATTAATTTAACTATGCTTCCCTTTATGGGAGGTGAGGACACTTGAACGTTGCAAACAATAACATATTTACATTGCTGTCTTGGCTTCAATCTGACTAATACCAGATGACTTAACTAACTATGAAATATAACTACCCCTACAGGTATACTATTTACTAAGTGCATATGCGAACATTTTATCTTTATTTAAGTGCAAACTTTCAGCTTACCAACTAACTCATTAATTCACTAACCCTCACGGGTTCACTTTATTGAAATGCAGAACAGTTTATCAACCCCCCTACGGGCTCACTGTATCTTCCTTCAATTCTATTCAGAGTACATCATTTCAAACTATTTCCTATTCTACATACTATCAGCTATGTAAACATTATCACTATCTAAATTCAAACTAATTCTTTCTCTTTATTGCATTAACTCACTATCTATTATATTAACTTTATAATATATTAACTTTTTGGCACAGTGCAACACCATTCAAGTCAATTTAAAGGTGACATGATGCGAGGGACCTGTGGCGAACCCCCAACGTTGGTCTTGGGTGGGCTACAAGATGTGTAATCCTGACCCGGAATTCTGCCACACCAATGGGATTTTCTTCAGGTCTGAAAAGCAAAGTTATTTTTACAGCAAGGTTAACAGCAGTTTCTGTTAAGAGGCAGTCTCTGTAAAAGCCTCCTTTGTAAAACCAGTAGGAAGCACCTTTAAGAAGATGCCAACTATGTACAAGGACAGTTTGTGATCATGCACAGTTCATGATTCCGCAGTTCGTTGATAAAAGTAAGAAAACTTGTGCAAAAACATAGGATCCCTTTAAGCAGGGGATCCCTTTAAGAGTTAACCCTGAGCGGATTTAAAGACAAGAAAAGAAAATGTTTTTAAGAACTATTTACATTCTCTTCAGTTTTTCGAGGCTTATTTAGATGGCTTCCAGGGCTTTACTTGGCACGTAATCCTTCCTGGCCTGGGAAGGGTAGGATCCAGTTATACACCCCGTGCCAGATAAACACCATTGGTTTGTCTTTCATGGATTGTTAAATCATGCGCAGCGATGGAGGTCTGCATAGCTTGAGTATTGGCATTTGCTGCAGCAGAGGTAGCGGCTGCTACAGGGACTATCAGCAGTTCCTCTGTCACCGGGGCAGGGTCAGCGTTCTTACCTGCCACTGTGGTGTCCTCGGTGTCAGTCGGTTCTGCTGGCAGCGACATCTGCAGCGGTGCTGGTGGTGGCTCTGGAAGCAGTGCAGGGAGCGGTGTTGGAGGCGGTGTCGGTGGGTCCTCCGCAGGCATCGTCCGGCATGCGGCCTTGGTGTGCACCCACAGCTGGAGGAGCTGGTCGATCAGCTCGTCCACTCCGGCCTGCAGGAAGTCAGCGCCGATTGTGGAGGCCTGGTTGCGGTGCCTCTCCGGGTGGCTGGGGGAGTCCTCTGCTCCGACCCCATGCTCCGGTTCCGGGCGGCTGGCCATGGCGTCCTCCACGTGGCTTGCTCCTTCCTCGTCCTTTTCCCGCTCTCTTCTCTGGGGGCGGTTTCTTGTTCTTGGTCTCTGCCCACCATTGAGGATCAGGAGGCGGATCTCGGCTGCTGAAGGACACGTCATCAAGGTACAAGATATTTAGACTGGGTGGCCATTATTTTTCGCACTCTTAGTCAGTTCACGCCCCACGATGACACGCCCTTCTTCTTCTCCTGCGCTCCTCGTGGCGCTGTAATGGCTGCAGTTTTGGCGGGAATTTTTGGCAGTAATGGCAATACACAGTCTTTCAGTAAATCACAGTTCAAATACAATTCTGGCACAGTTCTTAGGCGCACATGACCCAATTTTCAGGCTTAAGTAGATCCTGTTCATGACGCCAAAGTTTGGAGCGCCCCCGTAGGACAGTGGGGAACTCGGTACCGGGTCTGTTATGATCCTAGTGGAAAGGATCGCAAGTTTGACAAGCTAAGTACCTAAACCGACGACCAGCTCTGGGGAAGTGGTATCTGGATTGACCGCAACCTGATCCTATCCGCAAACAACTATAGGCAGCCGTGGAACGTTACCTGGAAATCCTAGACGTCTCTTCACGGCCTGAGAAACTACCTATTCCTAGAGGGAAAGTAAAGTCCTTACTTGCCTCAGAGAAATGACCCCAAAGATATAGAAAAGCCCCCCACAAATATTAACGGTGAGTTAAGGGGAAAGCACAAACGCAGAGATGAAATAGATTTAGCAAATGAGGCCCGCTAACACTAGATAGCAGAAAATAGGAAGGGAGCTGTGCGGTCAATAGAAAACCCTAAGCAAAATATCCACGCAGAGATTGCTCGAGCCCCCGCACCAACTAACGGTGCAGGGGAAGCAACTCCGTACCCCAGAGCTTACCAGCAGCAAGAACTCACATATTAGCAAGCTGGACTAAACTCATCATACACTGAAATCATATTGCAGACTGATGAGCAAAAAATAATCAAACAGAAACTTAGCTTCTCCAGAAGAGACTGAAAATGAAGATAATCAGGGGAGATTAGAATAGCACTGAATACATCGACAGCCAGCAACAAGTGGAGGTGAAGCAGAGCTAAATAGGAAACTCCCTAGTGCATAACGAGGCAGCTGATCCAGCCACAGATCCGCAGGATAACAAACAAAGCCACCAGGGGGAGCCCAAAAACAAAACTCACACAATACCACCTGTGACCACAAGAGGGAGCCCGAAAACAGAGTTCACAACACGTGTCCTTCGGTTCTCAGTGGGGATGTCACGGTGGCTGACCCGGTCCGTGGCCCTAGGGACATCCGTGTAAATGGGGGAAAGGTCTTTAAAGGGATAATGTTCGTGATGCCACCTGTGGTATTCGGTCAGGGTGACCGACGATGCTTAGGGATCCACTGGGGTGATGTGATGGCAGCTAGATGGTATACCTTCCCACAGGTGAAGTGTATCCCCAGGGCTTCCCAGAGTGTAGATGGTGGATGGTGTGAGGCACAGTGAAGAACGAGGACACAAGGTTGCAGTCTCTTTACCTTTACTGAAGGCTTCAGCATCCACAGTCCAGGGTACAGACCACAGGGTAGGCAGGGTCTGTCCGGTCTGAAGGCAAATCCAGAGTCCCCTTATCCAGGTGGAAATCAGTAGCCTTCCTCTAGTGCCTGGGTGTTGTAGTACCTCCCTGCTGAGCTTCTCTGTAAGGTCCTGACAGACCTAGATGTGTTCTAGATGTTATTTCTTTCTCTCTGTCCCCCAGATGGATAGGAACAACCCGTATGACTGATGATCTGAGGCTTTTTACAGGGACTCTAGCATGCCCCATCCCCCACAAGTTGCCACTGTGCATCCTGGGTATAGGTCGGGCAGGTAACGTGGCATTATCTGTCCTGCCGGTCTCTGGAGCAAGGCTTGGAGACAATTGCTCTCTCGGTTTTCCAGCTACCGGATCCTGCGCCTCAGAAGGAGGCAGCCTTTGCAGGGCAGAACTCCTTCTGGTTTCCTCTCCTTTTGCTATGACTTCATTTCTCACATTCTACAATACAGTTCTCTTTCGTGTCCCTCCTTAGGATGCTGCCGCACGTCGGGCAGGCGCAGCTCCGTGGCCTTCTGTCTAGGCCTCTGTCAGGATCCCACCCCTGCCAGGGACCTTTCTGTCTGCAGCCCCTTGATGTTCCTCCTTCCCCTCTGGCTGCCTGACAGGTGCTGCCTGGGTAAAGCCCAGTCATCTTCTGCCTAACTTCCTATCCAGCCCACCAGTTTTACCTAATTGTGAAGAGTGCCCTAATAAATAGGAGCATAGCTCCCCTGGTGGACTGGAGTGTGAAGTGTGTTGTGTGGTTTGTGATACCTGGTAAAGTGATCTCCTTTATTGCCTTCAGATGTAACATCACTCCCCCTGGTGGAAGAATGACATTACTGCAACGACCAGGACTCTGGGATGCTGCACAGCGGTGCCGATATCAGCAGCAGGCACAAACTTCATTCCCTACTGGGCAACATGCTCCAGGAAAGCATCAGTGGCAGAATCTGCCAGCACCTTTCCCAACATCACAAGGACTTGGATACCAGACTGGTCACCAAGTGACCTATCCACCACCACCACCACCGCTGGACATTAGAACTGTTCCACCAGTACCCACCTACACCTTGCAGTCAAGTGCAGCAGCCCAGCCTTCCCCTTTCACCATGCAGCAGAGTGCAGCAGCCCAGCCTTCCTCTTCAACCATGCAGCCGAGTGCAGCAGCCCAGCCTCCCACTCCCACCACGCAGCACCAGAAACCAAAAGGCCAAGGAAGCAGCAAAACAAAGGCCAGGAAGTGAAAAGGAAAGAGACATTACCCACCCCCTGTACCCTCATCTCCAAATGTGTCTTTATTTTCAACTTTGTCCACACCTTCCCTTAGTTCTCTCCCTTGTAATGTGTCAATCCCTTCCAACTTGTTTCACAATACCTATCTCCCTGTGTTTTATTTATCTCTTTATTTAAACGTGTGTATTGCTGAGTGAAGTATTCTCGGGTGTTACAGTTAAGGTGTTTTTTATTAAAGGGAACCTGTCACCCCCAAAATGGCTGGTTAGGTAAGCTCACCGGCATCAGGGGCTTATCTACAGCATTCTGTAATGCTGTAGATAAGCCCCCGATGTTACCTGAAAGAGGAGAAAAAGACGTTAGATTATACTCACCCAGGGGCGGTCCAGTGCGGTCTGGTCAAATGGGTGTCTCCGGTCCGCTCCGGCTCCTCCCATCTTCATTCCATGACGTCCTCTTCGGGTCTTTATGCCGCAGCTCCGGCGCAGGCGTACTTTGTCTGCCCTGTTCAGGGCAGAGCAAAGTACTGCAGTGCCCAGGCGCCGGGCCTCTCTGACCTTTCTGGCGCCTGCGCACTGCAGTACTTTGCTCTGCCCTCAACAGGGCAGACAAAGTACGCCTGCGCCGGAGCCGCGGTGTAAAGACCCGAAGAGGACGTCATGGAATGAAGATGGGAGGCGCCGGAGCGGACCGGAGACACCCATCCGACCTGACCGCATCGGGACCGCCCCTGGGTGAGTATAATCTAACGTCTTTTTCTCCTCTTTCAGGTAACATCGGGGGCTTATCTACAGCATTACAGAATGCTGTAGATAAGCCCCTGATGCCGGTGAGCTTACCTAACCAGCCATTTTGGGCGTGACAGGTTCCCTTTAAAGTTACAGTCCAGGTGTTAGAATTAGTCAGAGAACAGTACAGGTGCATAAAATTACAGGTACGTTTGACTTACAGCTTAAACCATTTCATCTTGCCATTCCACAAGTCCAATGTGGGTTTTCATGAAGCTCGGTGTACATTTAGTGGTAGGTTCCACAGCTCTCTCGGACTTCAACAATGGGGTGTTGCCAATAGCGATGATGACATCTCCATCTTTCTCTTCCCCTTTCTTCCTCACAAGCAACAGCAAAAGCAAAAGCCAATTTCAATGACAAATCCAGATTCATATTGAAGCTCTCCACACTAAGATCCATGTTGCAGCTGAATACACCATCAAAAGATGAGGATTCCATCTGTGCAGTGTGTCTATATATAAAAATCCCATGAGACACGCCCATTGTGTGTGTCTTGTGTCAAGGAAATTCTCCTGAAAAAGCATTGTCCTATTGAATGCATGTGCATAAACAATGCAAACGCATGCAAAAATGCATACAAATGCATGCACACGGAGCGTTTTTTTGCCGTGATGTATAAGATCATGCGGATAAAAAACGCTGCATAACCATGCTTTTCCATGCGTTTTGGCATGCATTTGTGCATGCAGATGATACTCTGCGCACTGAAACGCTAATGTGAACCTAGCCTAACAGAGCAGAATGGAAGAGAAGAAACTGCTCTGTCTACATGACATCACATGAAGTAGGAGCATTGCTCCAGCAGTGGTCCATAACTGCTCTGAGCCAAGAGAGATCAGGCAAGTACTTAGCAAACTATCTGCGGTTAAGCACTTGGCCCCATAGAAAAAAAATGAAGTTCTGTATAACTGCTTGAAGATTGGACACCTTGCAGCAGTTTTCCAGTTACTTTCCTTATAGTTATTCCTCTGACCTGCTGTAAGGGTGGTGGACAATGACTGTCGCGTTCCTAGCCATGAAGACACCAATTGTGTCATATATAGTGTAATATGAATTGTAATTTATTGTGAGATAAAATTGATAGTATAATATAATGTATTAGAACAGAACTACTGCCCCTGCATGAGTCCTCTTCTTCCTTTCAGTAGGGACACAGGCATGTTTACTTACCCTTCCGTCCTGCTCCTGTCCCCGAAGCGTCTGCTTCCTCCCAGGACCTGCGCACGGCTTGCATATCTCCTGGGAGTGTGCTTAGGGTGCGTGCTCCCTGCCTTTTAAAGGACCAGAGTGCATGCTTCTGAAAATGTCCCCAGCCAATAGATGGGAGGCATCTGAAATTTAAGGCATCCTATTGGGAGGTGCCTTAGCAAAATTAGTATCAGTGAGCTGTCCTGCTACCTAGTTGTAAGATCCTTGTACCTTTGCTACCTGAATCTGATCCGGTCTATCTGTTGCTGTCCGTACTGTCTGAACTTGATCCTGCCCCTACCGCTGTAACCTGTTCCTGAGCTCATCCTGCTTCTACCTAGTCTTCAGCCTGATCTGTCTCAATTGCACCTGTACCGCTACCCCAACATGTCCAGTCTGAACCACCACCTGTGTTCCTGCACCTGAGTGCGCCATGTGTTCCTGAACCTATCCCGCTTGATTCAGTACCTGTTCTGTCTACCAGCCATGCATTCCTATGCGGAACCTGTTCTGTCTATGAGACGTGTAGTACTTAATGTAACACTTTCTGTCTAACCAGCCACATGTCCTCCTGTTAACAAGTTCCTGGCTGGTACTGCTTCTCTACCCTTTTGGAGGTCTGCTGCTGCAGCTTCGGGATCTGCCCTGGAGTAGCACCTGGTGTTCACCTGGTTCAAATCTAACCACATCATCAGGGGCTCTAATGAAGAATCAGGTGGTTGCTTAGTTACACCCATCCAGGCTATTCCCGGATCATAGCACAGTGTTTTCACAACCACATGCATAACAATTTGATAATGCCAAGGAACCCACTGACTCTCATTCCACTCCAGTTTCGGATCTGTTCCAAGAGATGACCCCTCAGAGAGACAAGCAAGCTAATATTTATGGACAGTGAAAAATCGCCTGGATGCTCTGACTTTAACAGCCACAAGCACTCCGGTTTAACCTGCAGCAACCTCAGCAATGACTACTCAGTCCACAAGTCATGCTTCAGGTCCCGGGCCCCGTCTGTCTGCACCATCATATTTAATCTGAAGCAATGCAGAAGGTTCATCAACTAGTATTTGCTGCATTTTGAACTACTGGTCCACCAGTTCCCCTTCGATTGGACCTAAGCAGCCTTCCTCATGTCCCATCTTGGAGGAGAGGCTATAATCTCATGTCTGTAGGCTTTCCTGGAGGTGTTCCACAAGGTTAGTTACCTCTACTGCCTCATCTCTCCTCAGACTGTGCCAGGCCAGTCTGTCTGTAGGTCAATATGCCATCCGGCTCCGTACCCTGGCTTCTAAACCCGGCTGGAACAACGAGACACTGGTAGCCGCCTTCTGGGAAGGATTGTCCAGGATGATCAGGGATGAGCTGGTAGATTGAGACATTCCCACTGTACTGGAAGATCTATTTTCCCTGGCCATCCAAATTGACCTCCGTTTGCAGGAGCACTCCAGAGACAGCGCGTGAATGAAAACCACTTCGTCTGGCTCTATCCTTCGAAAGGCCGCTCACTCCTAAACCTTCCACAATCTTCCACAACCACAGCCTTCCCTAAACCTATGTAGGTTGACAATGGCTTGTGTTTCTATTGTGGAGGCAGAGGACACCTCATTCGCTCTTGTCCCCAGAAGTCGGGAAATACTCAAGACTAGGGCCAGAAGGAGACACTACCCTGGGTGAGAATAATCCATTTCCACCATTGATCCCGTGAAGGTTCTGTTTGTTAAGTTAGCGTACTCAGATTCCGGTGCAACAGGAAATTTCATACAGCAAGCTGCGGTTGATCGTTAGCAGATTCCCAATCAATGATACCAGAATCTGTTGTTAGTGCAATCTGTCAATGGAAAGGCCTATCCGAAGCCATTTGGGCAGAGCTGCCACTAGGAATATCAGGGCCACATATTGGCAAAATTTTCAGACCCCCTTGAGACTTCACTCAGGCTCATCCCAGCTCCACCTCCAACTCTCAAACCTTATACAGTCCCTCCACTCAATCTTGGAAAAGGTGCAGTTTCTCCATACCTGGCTGAGGTCCAGTGATGTCCTCTCCAATTCATTTGAGGCGCGGATGTGTCGGCATATGACCGTGACATCATACGCCAGTGACTTGCGCGTTGCCTTGTTGGAAGGCTTCCCGCATGGCAACAGATTTTAACTGTACCGGCCCAGTGAGTAGAAGAGAGGGACCCTCTACTAACTGTACCTGACATTGAAACTGCCTTGGAGGGTTCAACCATAACTTCCAAGCAGTATGCCCTCTGTTTTGGGGTTTTATTTGACACAGAACTTTCCTTTGATCCCTATATCCAATCATTCACTCGCTCATGTCACATCTCCAGAATCCAACCTTTTCTCACCTTTGAATCTGCTAAAACTCTTAAGGTACCGTCACATTAAGCGACGCTTCAGCGATATCGACAACGATGCCGATCGCTGCAGCGTCGCTGTGTGGTCGCTGGAGAGCTGAAACACAGACAGCTCTCCAGCGACCAACGATGCCGAAGTCCCCGGGTAACCAGGGTAAACATCGGGTTACTAAGCACAGGGCTGCGCTTAGTAACCCGATGTTTACCCTGGTTACCAGTGTAAATGTAAAAAAAACCAAACACTACATACTTACATTGCCGTGTCTGTCGCGTCCATCGCCTTCAGCTTCCCTGCACTGTGTAAGCGCCGGCCCTAAGTACAGCGGTGACGTCACCACTGTGCTTTGCTTTACGGCCGGCACTGACACATTCAGTGCAGGAAGCTCTGAGCAGCAGCGCGGATGCCGGGGCACGTGACAGACATCAGAGGGTGAGTATGTAGTGTTTTTTGTTTTACTTTTACAATGGTAACCAGGGTAAATATTGGGTTACTAAGCGCGGCCCTGCGCTTAGTAACCCGATATTTACCCTGGTTACCATTGTAAAACATTGCTGGCATCGTTGCTTTTGCTGTCAAACACGACGATACACGCCGATCTGACGACCAAATAAAGTTCTGGACTTTCAGCAATGACCAGCGATATCACAGCGGGATCCAGATCGCTGCTGCGTGTCAAACACAACGATATCTGTTGTGAAATTGGATTCTGGGCTCCCCCGGTGGCCACTTGTGGAATTGTACTTGTGTGCATCATCCCCTCTGTTCACCTGCTCCTATCAGGATGTGGGAGTCGCTATATAACCTTGCTCCTCTGTCAGTTTCATGCCGGTCAACAATGTAATCAGAAGCCTTTCTGTGCATGTTCCTGCTACTAGACAACTCCCAGCTAAGTTGGACTTTTGTCCTTGTGTGTTTTTGCATTTTGTTCCTGTTCACAGCTGCTGTTTCGTTACTGTGTCTGGAAATCTCTTGTGAGCGGAAATTGCCACTCTGGTGTTATGAGTTAATGCTAGAGTCTTAAAGTAATTTCTGGATGGTGTGTTGATAGGGTTTTCTGCTGACCATGAAAGTGCCCTTTCTGTCTTCTTGCTATCTAGTAAGCGGACCTCGATTTTTGCTAAACCTATTTTCATACTACGTTTGTCATTTCATCTAAAATCACCGCCAATATATGTGGGGGCCTCTGTCTGCCTTTTGGGAAAATTTCTCTAGAGGTGAGCCAGGACTGTCTTTTCCTCTGCTAGGATTAGGTAGTTCTCCGGCTGGCGCTGGGCATCTAGGGATAAAAAAACGTAGGCATGCTACCCGGCCACTTCTAGTTGTGCGGCAGGTTTAGTTCATGGTCAGTATAGTTTCCATCTTCCAAGAGCTAGTTCTCATATATGCTGGGCTATGTTCTCTCGCCATTGAGAATCATGACAGTTTGACCGGCCCAAAAAAAAAAGGGTTAAATTACTGGCTGAGAAAGGAGAGAAAAAAGAAGTCTGCTACAATTTTTTTTTTTTTTTTTTCCTCTAGTTCTGAGTGTGCTCTTAATTGAATCACTTGCTAGTCTGCCTATACTGCAGCCTTCCTCTCTTTCTCTCCTTATCCTTGAATGGCTCTGTGTTCACCTGTTTCAAATGGATCTTCAGAGTGTAGCTACAGGTTTGAATAATCTCGCCACAAAGGTACAAAATTTGCAAGATTTTGTTGTTCATGCACCTATGTCTGAGCCTAGAATTCCTTTGCCTGAATTCTTCTCGGGGAATAGATCTCACTTTTAAAATTTTAAAAATAATTGCAAATTGTTTTTGTCCCTGAAGTCTCGCTCTGCCGGAGACCCTGCACAGCAGGTCAGGATTGTAATTTCCTTGCTCCGGGGCGACCCTCAAGACTGGGCTTTTGCATTGGCACCAGGGGATCCTGCGTTGCTCAATGTGGATGCGTTTTTTCTGGCCTTGGGGTTGCTTTATGAGGAACCTCATTTAGAGCTTCAGGCGGAAAAGGCCTTGATGTCCTTGTCTCAGGGGCAAGATGAAGCTGAAATATACTGCCAAAAATTCCGCAAATGGTCTGTGCTTACTCAGTGGAATGAGTGCGCCCTGGCGGCGATTTTCAGAGAAGGTCTCTCTGATGCCATTAAGGATGTTATGGTGGGGTTCCCTGTGCCTGCGAGTCTGAATGAGTCCATGACGATGGCTATTCAGATCGATAGGCGTCTGCGGGAGCGCAAACCTGTGCACCATTTGGCGGTGTCTACTGAGAAAACGCCAGAAAATATGCAATGTGATAGAATTCTGTCCAGAAGCGAGCGGCAGAATTTTAGACGAAAAAATGGGTTGTGCTTCTATTGTGGTGATTCAACTCATGTTATATCAGCATGCTTTAAGCGTACTAAGAAGCCTGACAAGTCTGTTTCAATTAGCACCTTGCAGTCTAAGTTTATTCTATCTGTGACCCTGATTTGTTCTTTGTCATCTATTACCGCGGACGCCTATGTCGACTCTGGCGCTGCTTTGAGTCTTATGGATTGGTCCTTTGCCAAACGCTGTGGGTATGATTTGGAGCCATTGGAGGCTCCGATACCTCTGAAAGGGATTGACTCCACCCCATTGGCTAGTAATAAACCACAATACTGGACACAAGTGACTATGCGTGTTAATCCGGATCACCAGGAGGTTATTCGCTTTCTGGTGCTGTATAATCTACATGATGTTTTGGTGCTGGGATTGCCATGGCTGCAATCTCATAACCCAGTCCTCGACTGGAGAGCTATGTCTGTGTTAAGCTGGGGATGTAAAGGAACTCATGGGGACGTACCTTTGGTTTCCATTTCATCATCTATTCCCTCTGAGATTCCTGAATTCTTGTCTGACTTTCGTGACGTTTTTGAAGAACCCAAGGTTGGTTCACTACCTCCGCACCGGGAGTGCGATTGTGC
Organism: Ranitomeya variabilis; assembly: GCF_051348905.1. Classification (NCBI taxonomy): domain Eukaryota; kingdom Metazoa; phylum Chordata; class Amphibia; order Anura; family Dendrobatidae; genus Ranitomeya; species Ranitomeya variabilis. The sequence goes on along the minus strand of NC_135234.1, from coordinate 480,662,255 downwards.
CATAGACTTGATCCCGGGTAGTAAATACCCTAAAGGTCGTTTATTTAATCTGTCTGTGCCTGAACACGCGGCTATGCGAGAATATATAAAGGAGTCCTTGGAAAAGGGACATATTCGTCCTTCGTCATCTCCCTTAGGAGCCGGTTTTTTCTTTGTGTCTAAGAAAGACGGCTCTTTGAGGCCGTGTATTGATTATCGACTTTTGAATAAAATCACAGTTAAATATCAATATCCGTTACCACTGCTTACTGATTTGTTTGCTCGTATAAAGGGGGCCAAGTGGTTCTCTAAGATTGATCTCCGTGGGGCGTATAATTTGGTGCGAATCAAGCAGGGGGATGAGTGGAAAACCGCATTTAATACGCCCGAGGGCCATTTTGAGTATTTGGTGATGCCTTTTGGTCTTTCAAATGCCCCTTCAGTCTTCCAGTCCTTTATGCATGACATTTTCCGCGATTATTTGGACAAATTTATGATTGTGTATCTGGATGATATTCTGATTTTTTCGGATGACTGGGACTCTCATGTCCAGCAGGTCAGGAGGGTTTTTCAGGTTTTGCGGTCTAATTCCTTGTGTGTGAAGGGTTCTAAGTGTGTTTTTGGGGTTCAAAAGATTTCCTTCTTGGGATACATTTTTTCCCCCTCTTCCATCGAGATGGATCCTGTCAAGGTTCAGGCTATTGGTGATTGGACGCAACCCTCTTCTCTTAAGAGTCTTCAGAAATTTTTGGGCTTTGCTAACTTTTATCGTCGATTTATTGCTGGTTTTTCTGATGTTGTAAAACCATTGACTGATTTGACTAAGAAGGGTGCTGATGTTGCTGATTGGTCCCCTGATGCTGTGGAGGCCTTTCGGGAGCTCAAGCGCCGCTTTTCTTCCGCCCCAGTGTTGCGTCAGCCTGATGTTGCTCTTCCTTTTCAGGTTGAGGTCGACGCTTCTGAAATCGGAGCTGGGGCGGTGTTGTCGCAGAGAAGTTCCGACTGCTCCGTGATGAGACCTTGTGCTTTTTTTTCCCGTAAATTTTCGCCCGCCGAGCGGAATTATGATATTGGGAATCGGGAGCTTTTGGCCATGAAGTGGGCTTTTGAGGAGTGGCGTCACTGGCTTGAGGGGGCCAGACATCAGGTGGTGGTATTGACTGACCACAAAAATTTAATTTACCTTGAGTCTGCCAGGCGCCTGAATCCTAGACAGGCGCGCTGGTCGTTGTTTTTCTCTCGGTTTAATTTTGTGGTGTCTTACCTACCGGGTTCTAAGAATGTTAAGGCGGATGCCCTTTCTAGGAGTTTTGAGCCTGACTCCCCTGGTAATTCTGAGCCCACAGGTATCCTTAAAGATGGAGTGATATTGTCTGCCGTTTCTCCAGACCTGCGGCGGGCCTTGCAGGAGTTTCAGGCGGATAGACCTGATCGTTGCCCACCTGGTAGACTGTTTGTTCCTGATGATTGGACCAGTAGAGTCATCTCTGAGGTTCATTCTTCTGCGTTGGCAGGTCATCCTGGAATCTTTGGTACCAGGGATTTGGTGGCAAGGTCCTTCTGGTGGCCTTCCCTGTCACGAGATGTGCGAGGCTTTGTGCAGTCTTGTGACGTTTGTGCTCGGGCCAAGCCTTGTTGTTCTCGGGCTAGTGGATTGTTGTTACCCTTGCCTATCCCGAAGAGGCCTTGGACGCACATCTCGATGGATTTTATTTCGGATCTGCCTGTTTCTCATAAGATGTCTGTCATCTGGGTGGTGTGTGACCGTTTCTCTAAGATGGTCCATCTGGTTCCCTTGCCTAAGTTGCCTTCTTCTTCCGAGTTGGTTCCTCTGTTTTTTCAAAATGTTGTTCGTTTGCATGGTATTCCGGAGAATATCGTTTCTGACAGAGGGACCCAATTCGTGTCTAGATTTTGGCGGGCATTCTGTGCTAGGATGGGCATAGATTTGTCTTTTTCGTCTGCTTTCCATCCTCAGACTAATGGCCAGACCGAGCGGACTAATCAGACCTTGGAGACATATTTGAGGTGTTTTGTGTCTGCGGATCAGGATGATTGGGTTGCTTTTTTGCCTTTGGCGGAGTTCGCCCTCAATAATCGGGCCAGCTCTGCCACCTTGGTGTCCCCGTTTTTCTGTAATTCGGGGTTTCATCCTCGATTTTCCTCCGGTCAAGTGGAATCTTCGGATTGTCCTGGAGTGGATGCTGTGGTGGAGAGGTTGCATCAGATTTGGGGGCAGGTGGTGGACAATTTGAAGTTGTCCCAGGAGAAGACTCAGCTTTTTGCCAACCGCCGTCGTCGTGTTGGTCCTCGGCTTTGTGTTGGGGACTTGGTGTGGTTGTCTTCTCGTTTTGTCCCTATGAGGGTTTCTTCTCCTAAGTTTAAGCCTCGGTTCATCGGCCCGTACAAGATATTGGAGATTCTTAACCCTGTGTCCTTCCGTTTGGACCTCCCTGCATCCTTTTCGATTCATAATGTTTTTCATCGGTCATTGTTGCGCAGGTATGAGGTACCGGCTGTGCCTTCCGTTGAGCCTCCTGCTCCGGTGTTGGTTGAGGGTGAGTTGGAGTACGTTGTGGAAAAGATCTTGGACTCTCGTGTTTCCAGACGGAAACTCCAGTATCTGGTCAAATGGAAGGGATACGGTCAGGAGGATAATTCTTGGGTCACTGCCTCTGATGTTCATGCCTCCGATCTTGTCCGTGCCTTTCATAGGGCTCATCCTGATCGCCCTGGTGGTTCTGGTGAGGGTTCGGTGCCCCCTCCTTGAGGGGGGGGTACTGTTGTGAAATTGGATTCTGGGCTCCCCCGGTGGCCACTTGTGGAATTGTACTTGTGTGCATCATCCCCTCTGTTCACCTGCTCCTATCAGGATGTGGGAGTCGCTATATAACCTTGCTCCTCTGTCAGTTTCATGCCGGTCAACAATGTAATCAGAAGCCTTTCTGTGCATGTTCCTGCTACTAGACAACTCCCAGCTAAGTTGGACTTTTGTCCTTGTGTGTTTTTGCATTTTGTTCCTGTTCACAGCTGCTGTTTCGTTACTGTGTCTGGAAAGCTCTTGTGAGCGGAAATTGCCACTCTGGTGTTATGAGTTAATGCTAGAGTCTTAAAGTAATTTCTGGATGGTGTGTTGATAGGGTTTTCTGCTGACCATGAAAGTGCCCTTTCTGTCTTCTTGCTATCTAGTAAGCGGACCTCGATTTTTGCTAAACCTATTTTCATACTACGTTTGTCATTTCATCTAAAATCACCGCCAATATATGTGGGGGCCTCTGTCTGCCTTTTGGGAAAATTTCTCTAGAGGTGAGCCAGGACTGTCTTTTCCTCTGCTAGGATTAGGTAGTTCTCCGGCTGGCGCTGGGCATCTAGGGATAAAAAAACGTAGGCATGCTACCCGGCCACTTCTAGTTGTGCGGCAGGTTTAGTTCATGGTCAGTATAGTTTCCATCTTCCAAGAGCTAGTTCTCATATATGCTGGGCTATGTTCTCTCGCCATTGAGAATCATGACAGATATCGCTATTCAGGACGCTGCAACGTCACGGATTGTTGTCGTTCTCGTTGCAAAGTCGTTTAGTGTGAAGGTACCTTTACTGTCTCTTTTATTCATTCTCATCTGATCTACTGCAGCTCTTTTCTGATCCAAACTTTCTCTTCTCCAATATGCCCTGAAGGTGGTAGCCAGGATCGCATTTCTGTCCATCCGCTTCACCGATGCCTCCTCTTGAGCCAGTCATTACACTGTTTACCCATTCACTATAGAATAGAATATAAACTCATTTCTCTCACTCACAAAGCTCTCCACAGTTCTACTTCACCCTATATCTCCTACCTCATCTCTGTCTCCCTCCATTTTGAAACTGACTTAAAACTAACATCCTCCATAATCCGAAACTCGCACCTCCGCCTTCAAGACTTCTCCCGTGCTGTGCCAGTTCTCTGGCATGCACTACCCCACACGATCCAACTGATACCTAGCCCACGCGTTTTTAAGTGTGGTTTAAAAACTCATCTGTTTAAATAAGTCTATCACCTCAACTCACTAACCTAACTGTCCCCTGTTCCCTCCTTCTAAATATTATTCAGAATTTGCTCCCTCTTTTTCATCTTTCTTCACATCCTTCATGTACAAGAAAACTGCACTTGATAATTGCAATTAAACATACTGGCTGATGACCAGATCATGCAGCTATTTATGAAAATCCCTATTTATTATAACTGCTGGACCTGAAATAACAAGCACTTTCCACCTATTGTGCCCCCATATTTCCTTGCACTGCAGATTGTAAGCTCACTCCTACTGTAACTGTTTAAACTGTCGTACCTTGTATTGAATTTATTGTCTGTATATGTCACCTCTTAATTGTAAAGTGTTTCAGAATATTTTTATTATTATGTTATCAGATAGTTGACTGCAAGATAGTGTTTTGTAGGGAACTTCTGTCCAGTAGCAAACAGTAGGGCATGTAAGAGTTATGATTTGAAACTCACCCTTAGTGGCAGGGGCTTCCTGATAGGCAGTTAAGGTTTGGAGAGTGAAGAGCGCAATGCTGCTGTGGGGTGATGTACAGTTGAAGGAGACCTAGGGACAGGAATATCAAGATCCTAAAGTAACCTACAAGACAAAATGGCCTTCCGGAAAAGGGTCCTTGGATTGGATGCATAGTCACGAAAACCCATAGCTTGCGAAAGCCAAAGGTATTGGGCCTAAACGGGACTGAGTTTGTGGAATTAGTGGGGGGCCCGAGCGGTAGATCTAGGGCGCCAGTAGAGGAACAAATATAATGCGGAACAGATGAGAGTGTAGAGAGACTTGCTGGGATGGTGGCATAGAAGCTGGGTTCTGACAAAGTAGGGTGAAACAGTGTGTCTCACTAGTCCTTGAGTAGGCTACAGAAGAAGGATGCTGTGAATGAAAAGGAAACCTCCATAAGACTTTGCACCCACTATACCTTGTTCAAAACGCTTGCCAAGTTACCGTTCAGGAAAGACTTAATTTTTGAACGGAAGTCTCTTTTATTGAACTGTGGAACCTACGGTCCTGGCCAGCCAACACCACCGGTTAAAGGTGGCCTGCACAGGTATAAGGACCTCACAGTATGAGTACAAAGTACAGAGTGTCTCCGTGTCCCCTCCGGCACCAGAGCACCAGAGGTGTATCTGGTGCATGTACTAATCTGTCGACTAAACAGTATGCCCTTGAGCACAACTCTATAGCTATGTAAATACACATCATTCATGCAAAATGTCACTTGAATAGGGAAAGTCATAAATCAAAATATACATAGCTTAAACTTTATTCATAAACCTGAACTATGTTTCACCAGAAGAATCTATTAAGCATTATAAACTAGACTCATGCATAAAGTCCTTCAGTGTCTCCATTGTTCTGGATTATTACAGTGCTGCAGCTGGACATGTAGGTTTTGCCGACCCATTTACTTCATTTTCCTATAGTGAGTAACAGCTGCCTGTAAGTTCAATAGAATGAAACAAAAATAATTATGCATTCAAGAAAGACTGTGGATACTTTATGAACTTTTTTACTCTCAAAATATTTTAATGTAATATCTGGAAAGTGGTATCTGGTTACCATTCATTTATTCAATCTCAACCCCATTTCTGTCAAGATGATATCTTGGTTTTAAGAATAGAGTAGGCTTCTCCTTAGCTTAAAGTCTTTAGGAGATTTAGGCACATTGACTACACTACACCTGGTAATGCATCAAGCTTTACCTCTGATGAACATGATATGAACATGATCTCATTTTTAATTGTATAGTAAAATATTAGCCTAGATTATCAGGGACAATATAGGCGAGTGTATTCAATAAGCCCCCATGTGTTATTTAATGAGTTGTGTGCTGCAGGTTTAAGGTTTTTCTCCTTATTTATGGCTAGTGATTATTTACTCTCAGCTTTTGTTAAATGTATATTTTATAGAAAGCTTATCTTCATATACATTGGAGTTCATTGTCAATATGCAGTGTCCAAAGTGTAGTCCTTTACTTAAAGGGAACTTGTCACGTGAAAAAATGCTTGTGAAGAAACCAAAGTATATCTTAATTTCCCAGATGACCATGTTTTTGCAAACCAAAAACAATTGACTTTTTATTTGTATATTGGCTTGTGGATTTAAGTGTTTATGTCTGGTGGGTCAAGAAGACAGACTTGCAAACTGATATACTATTTAACAAACTGTGTAAAGGTACCTTCACATTAAGCGACTTTGCAACGATAACGATAGCGATCCGTGACGTTGCAGCGTCCTGGATAGCGATATCATTGTGTTTGACAGGCAGCAGCGATCTGGATCCTGCTGTGATATCGCTGGTTGTTGCTGAAAGTTCAGAACTTTATTTGGTCGTCAGATCGGCGTGTATCGTTGTGTTTGACAGCAAAAGCAACGATGCCATCTATGTTTTACAATGGTATCCAGGGTAAATATCAGGTTACTAAGCGCAGGGCCGCGCTTAGTAACCTGATATTTACCCTGGTTACCATTGTAAAAGTAAAAAAAACAAACAGTACATACTCACCTTCTGCTGTCTGTCACACGTCCCCCGCCATCTGCTTCCCGCACTGACTGTGAGTGCTGGCCGTAAAGTGAAAGCAGAGCACAGCGGTGACGTCACCGCTGTGCTCTGTACTGCCGGTGCTCACACAGTGCAGACACAGGATGCAGGAGGAGTGCAGGGAAGTGGACGCCGGGCACCGGAATGTGCGTATGTGGTTTTTTTTTTTACATTTACGCTGGTAACCAGGGTAAACATCGGGTTACTAAGCGCGGCCCTGCGCTTAGTAACCCGATGTTTACCCTGGTTACCAGGGGACTTCGGCATCATTGGTCGCTGGAGAGCTGTCTGTGTGACAGCTCTCCAGTGACCACACAGCGACTAAACAGTGACGCTGCAGCGATCGGCATCGTTGTCTGTATCGCTGCAGTGTCGCTTAGTGTGAAGGTACCTTTAGTCTGTAATAGTGACTTGTACATAGTGTGTGTTTATCTTTTTTTATTGTGTGCTGATATGCTAATTGTGTATTGTATTCTGTACCCAGTTTGTTGACTTTGAAGGTAGATAGGGAAAGGTTGTGAGGGTGGACTTGAAGGACACTGGATAAATCTAAAAATAGCTTACATGCCTCAGGTATAAAAGGACTCAGAGAGCAGATCTCATAGAGACAGAGCTACCAGCCAGACATTCTACAAAACACCCAACGGATGAGAGAGAGGACAGCAGTCAACTCATCATGGCCCCATTACAAGGGACACGGATCTATGATTCTATAGGAAACAACCCAAGGGTTTTCGGCTCCAGTTGGAAGGACACAGATCTGATCCAGTTTTCATCTCTGAACCATGGATATGTTTGGAGAAAGCCAGGTTTTGGGACCCGCTGGTCACCTGGTTCCATGGAGATGGTCAGATAAGCCAGGTGGTGACTCTTGAGTCAACTGGCTTTAGACCTTGTACGGACTAAATGCTATTAATCCCTTTACTTTTGAAGGTGGTCTGCACATTAAGTTTTACAATTCTGACCACTGTCAATTTATAAGGTAATAACTCTGGAACACTTCAATGGATCCCAGCAATTCTAAGACTGCTTTTGTGACATATTGTACTTCATGATAGTTTAAAATTTATTTGCTATGACTTGCGTTTACTTGTGAAAATAACTGAAATTTGGTGAAAATTTTGCAATTTTCCAACTTTGAATTTTCGTGCCATTAAATCACAGAGATATGTCATACAAAATACTTAATAGGTAACATTTCCCACATGTCTACCTTACATCAGCACAATTTTGGAACCATAATTTGTTTTTGTTAGCAAGTTAAAGGGTTAAAAGTTGACCAGTGATTTCTAAGTTTTACACCAAAATTTAAAAAAAAACATTTTTTTTAGAGACCACATCACATTTGAAGTCCCTTTGAGGGGTTTATACAGCAGGAAAAAATGGACCCAAAATGTGTTGTGTAATTTCTCCTGAGTATACCAATACCTCATGTGAGGGAGAAAACCACTTTTTTGGGTGCACAACAGAGCTTGGAAGGGAAGGAGCGCCATTTGACTTTTTGAATGCAAAATTTGCTGGAACTATTGGCGGACGCCATGATGCGTTGGAGAGTCTCTGATGTGTCAAAACAGTGAAAATCCCCCACAATTGACACCATTTTGGAAACTAGACCCCTCAGGGAACTGAACTAGAGGTGTGGTGAGCACATTGAACCCACAGGTGCTTCACAGAAGTGTATAATGTTGAGCTGTAAAAATAAAAAAAAATCTAATTTTCCCCACAAATATGTTTTAGCACAAAATATTGGATTTTCATAAGGGTAACACGAGAAATTGCACCATACAATTTATTGTGCAATTTCTCCTGAGTACACCGATACCCCATATGAGGAAGAAAACCACTATTTGGGCGCACGGCAGAGCTCGGAAGGGAAGGAGCGCCATTTGACTTTTTGAATGCAAAATTTGCTGGAACAATTGGCAGATGTCATGTTGTGTTTGGAGAGCCTCTGATGTGCCTAGACAGTGAAAATCTCCCACAAGTGACACCATTTTGGAATCTAGACCCCTCAGGGAATGTATATTGCTGTGTTGTGAGCCCCTTGAACCCCCAGGTGCTTCACAGAAGTTTATAACATTGAGCCGTGAAAATAAAAAAAATCACATTTTCTCCACAACAGGCAATTTCTCCTGGGGTAACAGGACAAATTACACCATCTTGTGCAATTTATCCTGAGTATGCCGATACCTCATATGTGAGGGATTACTTCTTTTGAGGCACAGTGCAAAACTCAGAAGCAAAGAGGTGCCATATTGGAGTTCAGATTTTGCTGGAATGGTTTGTGGGTGCCATGTCACATTGGCAGAGATCCTGAGGTGCCAGAACAACAGAAACTCCCTATATGTGACCTCATTTTACAAACTACACTCCCCAATGAATTCATCTAGTGGTGCAGTGATCATATTGACACCACATGTGCCTCAAGTTTTTAAATTTTGTAAGGGCTAATAGGATTTTTTTTTGCAAGAAACAGAGGTCCATTTATACCTGAGTGCGCCAATACCCTGCATGTAATCGGGAAATAGTATTTCAGGCACTGTGCACAGCTCAGAAGACAAGAAGCACCAGATTTTACTGTTATGGTTTGCAGGTGTCATGACCCACTGGGAGACCCCATGAGGTGCCAGAACTCCCCATAAGTGACCCCACTTTAGGCCTGTCCCACACGTCCAGATAATTCCGGTACCGGAAAAATCAGTACCGGAGTTATCCATGTCCGTGTGTCCGTGAGCTCACGTGGAACATCAGTGTGGCACACGTGCGGCAGCCATGTGCCGCCCGTGTGCCAACTGGGTACAACACGGACCGTGCAGGAGCCAGTGCTACAGTAAGCGCTGTCCCCTGCTTTGGGTGCTGAAGCCGCCAATCATTTCTTCTCTCCAGCAGCGCTCGCTGGAGAGAAGAAATAAAAAATCATTGTATTTTGGGTTTTTTTGCGGTAGAAATAAATATCTTTGTCTCCACCCCCCTCCCACCCCCTGTGCGCCCGACCGCTGGAAAGAAAATACTCACCCGGCTCCCTCAAAGCGTCCTCTCCGCGCCGCAGCTTCTCCTGTATGAGCGGTCATGTGGTGCCGCCCATCACAGTGATGAATATGTGGCTCCACCTCCCATAGCGCTGTCTCCTGCACGGCACACGGACGGCACACGGACAGCATCCGTGTGCGGTACGTGTTTTACATGGACCCATTGACTTTAATGGGTCCGTGTGATCCATGCGCTCCCACGAACACTGACATGTCTCCGTGTTTTTCAAACGGACACACGGTCCGTGAAATCACGCTGACATGTGCAGAGACACATTGATTTTAATATGTCTACGTGTGTCAGTGTCTCCGGTATGTGAGAAAACTGATACCTCACGTACCGGAATCACTGACGTGTGAAACCGGCCTTACAAATTACACCTCTCAATGAATTCTTCTAGGGGTGCAGTAATCATATTGTCACCATGGGTGTGTCACAGAATTTTTTACCATTGGGCAGTGAAGAAAAAACAACTACATGTTTACCACCAAAATTTTCTTTTGGCCCCAGATTTTAAATTTTCAGACAAGAAGTGGTTTTTACACTTTTACCATTTTTTACCACCAAAATTTTCCCACAATTTCTACTGAATGTGGCAATACCCCATATGTGGCTGTACAGTATTACTTAGCCATACGGAGAGACTCGGGAGGAATGGAGCGATATTTGCTTCCTGGAGAGCAGATTTTCCTAGAACAGTTTGTAAACTCCATATACAGAGCCCCTAAATGCTAGAAGAGCAGAATTCCCCCTCAAATGACCCCATTTTGGAAGCTATACCCTTTGAAGAATTTATCTACAGGTGTAGTGACAATTTTCCATGGGTATTTTCCAGAAACAAGCAGCAATGAATGTTGCCGAGTGAAAATTGCAAACTGCCGTTTTAGTGATCAGTACGCTGTAGTGACCAGTATGTTGTAGTCACTAGAGTTGAGCGACTTTCATTTTTTTAAGATCGAGTCGGGTTTTGTGAAACCCGATTTTGTCCAGAGTCGAGTCGAGTGCAGTCGGCCGATTATCGCTAAAAGTCGGGGATCGACCGAAACACGAAACCCAATGCAAGTCAAGGGGGAAGCATAGTCGGCAGTGAGTGGAGGCCAGGAAAACACCTACAGTGCCCATTTTAATGCCAAAAACATCCATTCTTGTTTCTGAAGCTTGTCAATCTTAATTAACTTTATAATAATAGTTGGGCATAGGGAATTGGGGGTCATTTGGCAAAAGTTGTGGGGGGAGTAGGGCCGGCTCAAGTTTTTCGTGGGCCCAGGAAATGCGGACTACGTCACGGCGGTGTTGCAGGGAAAGGTAAGTATTTCAACGTTGCAAGTGCTGTGATCCTGAGCAAGCAGGGGGGGCCCACTCGTTCGCATTGGCACTGGCACAGGGCCCCTCAAAGTACAGCGATGTGTGTTTGCATGGCGGGGGCGCCTCCCACCAGCAGCGACACTTTTGCGTACTCTGAGGGGCCCTGTGCCAGTGACGTCGCCAACGAGTATGCCCCCCCACCTGATGAAGGAACCTGCACTTTCATCTGCACCTTCCTCTCTGTCCCTGTGTAAGGTGGTATAACATGCGGGAAGGGGAACCTTACTTTCAGCAGGGTCAGATTCTGGCTGTGTAGAGTATAAGGGGAATGTAGTGGTCTAGGTCAATGTACCAGCAGACTCATCTAGCAGTGGCTGGGCAATGGGCAGGATGAGGAGGAAACAGATATAGGGCCAAAGAATAAAGTAGGCTAAATGCAGTTCAAAATTGGTAACAGGACTAAACAGGCAGCATTGCTTTGTTCAGTGGAGTAGCAAACCCAAGAGCAGCAGACACTGTTTCAAGGGCATAACCACACTAGTAGGCCAAATGCAGTTTAATATCTGATAGTATAGGGCGAAAGCCAGAATGTGGAAGCTCAGCTTTGTTCAGTTGAGGACAACACCAGGCAGGGGCAGACAGACACCTTTAGTAGGCCGGAACAGCCAATTGCATTTTTAAAAATGGTAATTTGGAACTGAAGGTTGAAGCTCAGCTTTATTCAGTTGAGGACAACACCAGGCAGGGGCAGACAGACACCTTTAGTAGGCCGGAACAGCCAATTGCATTTTTAAAAATGGTAATTTGGAACTGAAGGTTGAAGCTCAGCTTTATTCAGTTGAGGACAACACCAGGCAGGGGCAGACATTCACCTTTAGTAGGCCGGAACAGCCAATTGCATTTTTAAAAATGGTAATTTGGAACAGAAGGTTGAAGCTCAGCTTTATTCAGTTGAGGACAACACCAGGCAGGGGCAGACAGACACCTTTAGTAGGCCGGAACAGCCAATTGCATTTTTAAAAATGGTAATTTGGAACAGAAGGTTGAAGCTCAGCTTTATTCAGTTGAGGACAACACCAGGCAGGGGCAGACAGACACCTTTAGTAGGCCGGAACAGCCAATTTTTTTAAAAAACAGCAGTTAGTAAGAGGCAGAAGGTAGAAGCTCAGCTTTATTCAGTTGAGGACAACACCAGGCAGGGGCAGACAGACACCTTTAGTAGGCCGGAACAGCCAATTGCATTTTTAAAAATGGTAATTTGGAACAGAAGGTTGAAGCTCAGCTTTATTCAGTTGAGGACAACACCAGGCAGGGGCAGACAGACACCTTTAGTAGGCCGGAACAGCCAATTTTTAAAAAAAACAGCAGTTAGTAAGAGGCAGAAGGTAGAAGCTCAGCTTTATTCAGTTGAGGACAACACCAGGCAGGGGCAGACAGACACCTTTAGTAGGCCGGAACAGCCAATTGCATTTTTAAAAATGGTAATTTGGAACAGAAGGTTGAAGCTCAGCTTTATTCAGTTGAGGACAACACCAGGCAGGGGCAGACAGACACCTTTAGTAGGCCGGAACAGCCAATTGCATTTTTAAAAATGGTAATTTGGAACTGAAGGTTGAAGCTCAGCTTTATTCAGTTGAGGACAACACCAGGCAGGGGCAGACAGACACCTTTAGTAGGCCGGAACAGCCAATGGCATTTTTAAAAATGGTAATTTGGAACTGAAGGTTGAAGCTCAGCTTTATTCAGTTGAGGACAACACCAGGCAGGGGCAGACAGACACCTTTAGTAGGCCGGAACAGCCAATGGCATTTTTAGAAATGGTAATTTGGAACAGAAGGTAGAAGCTCAGCTTTATTCAGTTGAGGACAACACCAGGCAGGGGCAGACATTCACCTTTAGTAGGCCGGAACAGCCAATTGCATTTTTAAAAATGGTAATTTGGAACTGAAGGTTGAAGCTCAGCTTTATTCAGTTGAGGACAACACCAGGCAGGGGCAGACATTCACCTTTAGTAGGCCGGAACAGCCAATTGCATTTTTAAAAATGGTAATTTGGAACAGAAGGTTGAAGCTCAGCTTTATTCAGTTGAGGACAACACCAGGCAGGGGCAGACAGACACCTTTAGTAGGCCGGAACAGCCAATTTTTTTAAAAAACAGCAGTTAGTAAGAGGCAGAAGGTAGAAGCTCAGCTTTATTCAGTTGAGGACAACACCAGGCAGGGGCAGACAGACACCTTTAGTAGGCCGGAACAGCCAATTGCATTTTTAAAAATGGTAATTTGGAACAGAAGGTTGAAGCTCAGCTTTATTCAGTTGAGGACAACACCAGGCAGGGGCAGACAGACACCTTTAGTAGGCCGGAACAGCCAATTTTTAAAAAAAACAGCAGTTAGTAAGAGGCAGAAGGTAGAAGCTCAGCTTTATTCAGTTGAGGACAACACCAGGCAGGGGCAGACAGACACCTTTAGTAGGCCGGAACAGCCAATTGCATTTTTAAAAATGGTAATTTGGAACAGAAGGTTGAAGCTCAGCTTTATTCAGTTGAGGACAACACCAGGCAGGGGCAGACAGACACCTTTAGTAGGCCGGAACAGCCAATTGCATTTTTAAAAATGGTAATTTGGAACTGAAGGTTGAAGCTCAGCTTTATTCAGTTGAGGACAACACCAGGCAGGGGCAGACAGACACCTTTAGTAGGCCGGAACAGCCAATGGCATTTTTAAAAATGGTAATTTGGAACTGAAGGTTGAAGCTCAGCTTTATTCAGTTGAGGACAACACCAGGCAGGGGCAGACAGACACCTTTAGTAGGCCGGAACAGCCAATGGCATTTTTAGAAATGGTAATTTGGAACAGAAGGTAGAAGCTCAGCTTTATTCAGTTGAGGACAACACCAGGCAGGGGCAGACATTCACCTTTAGTAGGCCGGAACAGCCAATTGCATTTTTAAAAATGGTAATTTGGAACTGAAGGTTGAAGCTCAGCTTTATTCAGTTGAGGACAACACCAGGCAGGGGCAGACATTCACCTTTAGTAGGCCGGAACAGCCAATTGCATTTTTAAAAATGGTAATTTGGAACAGAAGGTTGAAGCTCAGCTTTATTCAGTTGAGGACAACACCAGGCAGGGGCAGACAGACACCTTTAGTAGGCCGGAACAGCCAATTTTAAAAAAAAACAGCAGTTAGTAAGAGGCAGAAGGTAGAAGCTCAGCTTTATTCAGTTGAGGACAACACCAGGCAGGGGCAGACAGACACCTTTAGTAGGCCGGAACAGCCAATTGCATTTTTAAAAATGGTAATTTGGAACAGAAGGTTGAAGCTCAGCTTTATTCAGTTGAGGACAACACCAGGCAGGGGCAGACAGACACCTTTAGTAGGCCGGAACAGCCAATTGCATTTTTAAAAATGGTAATTTGGAACTGAAGGTTGAAGCTCAGCTTTATTCAGTTGAGGACAACACCAGGCAGGGGCAGACATTCACCTTTAGTAGGCCGGAACAGCCAATTGCATTTTTAAAAATGGTAATTTGGAACAGAAGGTTGAAGCTCAGCTTTATTCAGTTGAGGACAACACCAGGCAGGGGCAGACAGACACCTTTAGTAGGCCGGAACAGCCAATTTTTTAAAAAAACAGCAGTTAGTAAGAGGCAGAAGGTAGAAGCTCAGCTTTATTCAGTTGAGGACAACACCAGGCAGGGGCAGACAGACACCTTTAGTAGGCCGGAACAGCCAATTGCATTTTTAAAAATGGTAATTTGGAACAGAAGGTTGAAGCTCAGCTTTATTCAGTTGAGGACAACACCAGGCAGGGGCAGACAGACACCTTTAGTAGGCCGGAACAGCCAATGGCATTTTTAAAAATGGTAATTTGGAACAGAAGGTTGAAGCTCAGCTTTATTCAGTTGAGGACAACACCAGGCAGGGGCAGACAGACACCTTTAGTAGGCCGGAACAGCCAATTGCATTTTTAAAAATGGTAATTTGGAACTGAAGGTTGAAGCTCAGCTTTATTCAGTTGAGGACAACACCAGGCAGGGGCAGACATTCACCTTTAGTAGGCCGGAACAGCCAATTGCATTTTTAAAAATGGTAATTTGGAACAGAAGGTTGAAGCTCAGCTTTATTCAGTTGAGGACAACACCAGGCAGGGGCAGACAGACACCTTTAGTAGGCCGGAACAGCCAATTTTTTTAAAAAACAGCAGTTAGTAAGAGGCAGAAGGTAGAAGCTCAGCTTTATTCAGTTGAGGACAACACCAGGCAGGGGCAGACAGACACCTTTAGTAGGCCGGAACAGCCAATGGCATTTTTAGAAATGGTAATTTGGAACAGAAGGTAGAAGCTCAGCTTTATTCAGTTGAGGACAACACCAGGCAGGGGCAGACATTCACCTTTAGTAGGCCGGAACAGCCAATTGCATTTTTAAAAATGGTAATTTGGAACAGAAGGTAGAAGCTCAGCTTTATTCAGTTGAGGACAACACCAGGCAGGGGCAGACATTCACCTTTAGTAGGCCGGAACAGCCAATTGCATTTTTAAAAATGGTAATTTGGAACAGAAGGTTGAAGCTCAGCTTTATTCAGTTGAGGACAACACCAGGCAGGGGCAGACAGACACCTTTAGTAGGCCGGAACAGCCAATTTTTTAAAAAAACAGCAGTTAGTAAGAGGCAGAAGGTAGAAGCTCAGCTTTATTCAGTTGAGGACAACACCAGGCAGGGGCAGACAGACACCTTTAGTAGGCTGGAACAGCCAATTGCATTTTTAAAAATGGTAATTTGGAACAGAAGGTTGAAGCTCAGCTTTATTCAGTTGAGGACAACACCAGGCAGGGGCAGACAGACACCTTTAGTAGGCCGGAACAGCCAATTGCATTTTTAAAAATGGTAATTTGGAACTGAAGGTTGAAGCTCAGCTTTATTCAGTTGAGGACAACACCAGGCAGGGGCAGACATTCACCTTTAGTAGGCCGGAACAGCCAATTGCATTTTTAAAAATGGTAATTTGGAACAGAAGGTTGAAGCTCAGCTTTATTCAGTTGAGGACAACACCAGGCAGGGGCAGACAGACACCTTTAGTAGGCCGGAACAGCCAATTTTTTAAAAAAACAGCAGTTAGTAAGAGGCAGAAGGTAGAAGCTCAGCTTTATTCAGTTGAGGACAACACCAGGCAGGGGCAGACAGACACCTTTAGTAGGCCGGAACAGCCAATTGCATTTTTAAAAATGGTAATTTGGAACAGAAGGTTGAAGCTCAGCTTTATTCAGTTGAGGACAACACCAGGCAGGGGCAGACAGACACCTTTAGTAGGCCGGAACAGCCAATTTTTTAAAAAAACAGCAGTTAGTAAGAGGCAGAAGGTAGAAGCTCAGCTTTATTCAGTTGAGGACAACACCAGGCAGGGGCAGACAGACACCTTTAGTAGGCCGGAACAGCCAATTTTTTTAAAAAACAGCAGTTAGTAAGAGGCAGAAGGTAGAAGCTCAGCTTTATTCAGTTGAGGACAACACCAGGCAGGGGCAGACAGACACCTTTAGTAGGCCGGAACAGCCAATTGCATTTTTAAAAATGGTAATTTGGAACAGAAGGTTGAAGCTCAGCTTTATTCAGTTGAGGACAACACCAGGCAGGGGCAGACAGACACCTTTAGTAGGCCGGAACAGCCAATTGCTTTTTTAAAAATGGTAATTTGGAACAGAAGGTTGAAGCTCAGCTTTATTCAGTTGAGGACAACACCAGGCAGGGGCAGACAGACACCTTTAGTAGGCCGGAACAGCCAATTGCTTTTTTAAAAATGGTAATTTGGAACAGAAGGTTGAAGCTCAGCTTTATTCAGTTGAGGACAACACCAGGCAGGGGCAGACAGACACCTTTAGTAGGCCGGAACAGCCAATTGCATTTTTAAAAATGGTAATTTGGAACTGAAGGTTGAAGCTCAGCTTTATTCAGTTGAGGACAACACCAGGCAGGGGCAGACATTCACCTTTAGTAGGCCGGAACAGCCAATTGCATTTTTAAAAATGGTAATTTGGAACAGAAGGTTGAAGCTCAGCTTTATTCAGTTGAGGACAACACCAGGCAGGGGCAGACAGACACCTTTAGTAGGCCGGAACAGCCAATTTTTTTAAAAAACAGCAGTTAGTAAGAGGCAGAAGGTAGAAGCTCAGCTTTATTCAGTTGAGGACAACACCAGGCAGGGGCAGACAGACACCTTTAGTAGGCCGGAACAGCCAATTGCATTTTTAAAAATGGTAATTTGGAACAGAAGGTTGAAGCTCAGCTTTATTCAGTTGAGGACAACACCAGGCAGGGGCAGACAGACACCTTTAGTAGGCCGGAACAGCCAATTTTTAAAAAAAACAGCAGTTAGTAAGAGGCAGAAGGTAGAAGCTCAGCTTTATTCAGTTGAGGACAACACCAGGCAGGGGCAGACAGACACCTTTAGTAGGCCGGAACAGCCAATTGCATTTTTAAAAATGGTAATTTGGAACAGAAGGTTGAAGCTCAGCTTTATTCAGTTGAGGACAACACCAGGCAGGGGCAGACAGACACCTTTAGTAGGCCGGAACAGCCAATTGCATTTTTAAAAATGGTAATTTGGAACTGAAGGTTGAAGCTCAGCTTTATTCAGTTGAGGACAACACCAGGCAGGGGCAGACAGACACCTTTAGTAGGCCGGAACAGCCAATGGCATTTTTAAAAATGGTAATTTGGAACTGAAGGTTGAAGCTCAGCTTTATTCAGTTGAGGACAACACCAGGCAGGGGCAGACAGACACCTTTAGTAGGCCGGAACAGCCAATGGCATTTTTAGAAATGGTAATTTGGAACAGAAGGTAGAAGCTCAGCTTTATTCAGTTGAGGACAACACCAGGCAGGGGCAGACATTCACCTTTAGTAGGCCGGAACAGCCAATTGCATTTTTAAAAATGGTAATTTGGAACTGAAGGTTGAAGCTCAGCTTTATTCAGTTGAGGACAACACCAGGCAGGGGCAGACATTCACCTTTAGTAGGCCGGAACAGCCAATTGCATTTTTAAAAATGGTAATTTGGAACAGAAGGTTGAAGCTCAGCTTTATTCAGTTGAGGACAACACCAGGCAGGGGCAGACAGACACCTTTAGTAGGCCGGAACAGCCAATTTTAAAAAAAAACAGCAGTTAGTAAGAGGCAGAAGGTAGAAGCTCAGCTTTATTCAGTTGAGGACAACACCAGGCAGGGGCAGACAGACACCTTTAGTAGGCCGGAACAGCCAATTGCATTTTTAAAAATGGTAATTTGGAACAGAAGGTTGAAGCTCAGCTTTATTCAGTTGAGGACAACACCAGGCAGGGGCAGACAGACACCTTTAGTAGGCCGGAACAGCCAATTGCATTTTTAAAAATGGTAATTTGGAACTGAAGGTTGAAGCTCAGCTTTATTCAGTTGAGGACAACACCAGGCAGGGGCAGACATTCACCTTTAGTAGGCCGGAACAGCCAATTGCATTTTTAAAAATGGTAATTTGGAACAGAAGGTTGAAGCTCAGCTTTATTCAGTTGAGGACAACACCAGGCAGGGGCAGACAGACACCTTTAGTAGGCCGGAACAGCCAATTTTTTAAAAAAACAGCAGTTAGTAAGAGGCAGAAGGTAGAAGCTCAGCTTTATTCAGTTGAGGACAACACCAGGCAGGGGCAGACAGACACCTTTAGTAGGCCGGAACAGCCAATTGCATTTTTAAAAATGGTAATTTGGAACAGAAGGTTGAAGCTCAGCTTTATTCAGTTGAGGACAACACCAGGCAGGGGCAGACAGACACCTTTAGTAGGCCGGAACAGCCAATGGCATTTTTAAAAATGGTAATTTGGAACAGAAGGTTGAAGCTCAGCTTTATTCAGTTGAGGACAACACCAGGCAGGGGCAGACAGACACCTTTAGTAGGCCGGAACAGCCAATTGCATTTTTAAAAATGGTAATTTGGAACTGAAGGTTGAAGCTCAGCTTTATTCAGTTGAGGACAACACCAGGCAGGGGCAGACATTCACCTTTAGTAGGCCGGAACAGCCAATTGCATTTTTAAAAATGGTAATTTGGAACAGAAGGTTGAAGCTCAGCTTTATTCAGTTGAGGACAACACCAGGCAGGGGCAGACAGACACCTTTAGTAGGCCGGAACAGCCAATTTTTTTAAAAAACAGCAGTTAGTAAGAGGCAGAAGGTAGAAGCTCAGCTTTATTCAGTTGAGGACAACACCAGGCAGGGGCAGACAGACACCTTTAGTAGGCCGGAACAGCCAATGGCATTTTTAGAAATGGTAATTTGGAACAGAAGGTAGAAGCTCAGCTTTATTCAGTTGAGGACAACACCAGGCAGGGGCAGACATTCACCTTTAGTAGGCCGGAACAGCCAATTGCATTTTTAAAAATGGTAATTTGGAACAGAAGGTAGAAGCTCAGCTTTATTCAGTTGAGGACAACACCAGGCAGGGGCAGACATTCACCTTTAGTAGGCCGGAACAGCCAATTGCATTTTTAAAAATGGTAATTTGGAACAGAAGGTTGAAGCTCAGCTTTATTCAGTTGAGGACAACACCAGGCAGGGGCAGACAGACACCTTTAGTAGGCCGGAACAGCCAATTTTTTAAAAAAACAGCAGTTAGTAAGAGGCAGAAGGTAGAAGCTCAGCTTTATTCAGTTGAGGACAACACCAGGCAGGGGCAGACAGACACCTTTAGTAGGCTGGAACAGCCAATTGCATTTTTAAAAATGGTAATTTGGAACAGAAGGTTGAAGCTCAGCTTTATTCAGTTGAGGACAACACCAGGCAGGGGCAGACAGACACCTTTAGTAGGCCGGAACAGCCAATTGCATTTTTAAAAATGGTAATTTGGAACTGAAGGTTGAAGCTCAGCTTTATTCAGTTGAGGACAACACCAGGCAGGGGCAGACATTCACCTTTAGTAGGCCGGAACAGCCAATTGCATTTTTAAAAATGGTAATTTGGAACAGAAGGTTGAAGCTCAGCTTTATTCAGTTGAGGACAACACCAGGCAGGGGCAGACAGACACCTTTAGTAGGCCGGAACAGCCAATTTTTTAAAAAAACAGCAGTTAGTAAGAGGCAGAAGGTAGAAGCTCAGCTTTATTCAGTTGAGGACAACACCAGGCAGGGGCAGACAGACACCTTTAGTAGGCCGGAACAGCCAATTGCATTTTTAAAAATGGTAATTTGGAACAGAAGGTTGAAGCTCAGCTTTATTCAGTTGAGGACAACACCAGGCAGGGGCAGACAGACACCTTTAGTAGGCCGGAACAGCCAATTTTTTAAAAAAACAGCAGTTAGTAAGAGGCAGAAGGTAGAAGCTCAGCTTTATTCAGTTGAGGACAACACCAGGCAGGGGCAGACAGACACCTTTAGTAGGCCGGAACAGCCAATTTTTTTAAAAAACAGCAGTTAGTAAGAGGCAGAAGGTAGAAGCTCAGCTTTATTCAGTTGAGGACAACACCAGGCAGGGGCAGACAGACACCTTTAGTAGGCCGGAACAGCCAATTGCATTTTTAAAAATGGTAATTTGGAACAGAAGGTTGAAGCTCAGCTTTATTCAGTTGAGGACAACACCAGGCAGGGGCAGACAGACACCTTTAGTAGGCCGGAACAGCCAATTGCTTTTTTAAAAATGGTAATTTGGAACAGAAGGTTGAAGCTCAGCTTTATTCAGTTGAGGACAACACCAGGCAGGGGCAGACAGACACCTTTAGTAGGCCGGAACAGCCAATTGCTTTTTTAAAAATGGTAATTTGGAACAGAAGGTTGAAGCTCAGCTTTATTCAGTTGAGGACAACACCAGGCAGGGGCAGACAGACACCTTTAGTAGGCCGGAACAGCCAATTGCATTTTTAAAAATGGTAATTTGGAACTGAAGGTTGAAGCTCAGCTTTATTCAGTTGAGGACAACACCAGGCAGGGGCAGACAGACACCTTTAGTAGGCCGGAACAGCCAATGGCATTTTTAAAAATGGTAATTTGGAACTGAAGGTTGAAGCTCAGCTTTATTCAGTTGAGGACAACACCAGGCAGGGGCAGACAGACACCTTTAGTAGGCCGGAACAGCCAATGGCATTTTTAGAAATGGTAATTTGGAACAGAAGGTAGAAGCTCAGCTTTATTCAGTTGAGGACAACACCAGGCAGGGGCAGACATTCACCTTTAGTAGGCCGGAACAGCCAATTGCATTTTTAAAAATGGTAATTTGGAACTGAAGGTTGAAGCTCAGCTTTATTCAGTTGAGGACAACACCAGGCAGGGGCAGACATTCACCTTTAGTAGGCCGGAACAGCCAATTGCATTTTTAAAAATGGTAATTTGGAACAGAAGGTTGAAGCTCAGCTTTATTCAGTTGAGGACAACACCAGGCAGGGGCAGACAGACACCTTTAGTAGGCCGGAACAGCCAATTGCATTTTTAAAAATGGTAATTTGGAACAGAAGGTTGAAGCTCAGCTTTATTCAGTTGAGGACAACACCAGGCAGGGGCAGACAGACACCTTTAGTAGGCCGGAACAGCCAATTGCATTTTTAAAAATGGTAATTTGGAACTGAAGGTTGAAGCTCAGCTTTATTCAGTTGAGGACAACACCAGGCAGGGGCAGACATTAACCTTTAGTAGGCCGGAACAGCCAATTGCATTTTTAAAAATGGTAATTTGGAACAGAAGGTTGAAGCTCAGCTTTATTCAGTTGAGGACAACACCAGGCAGGGGCAGACAGACACCTTTAGAAGGCCGGAACAGCCAATTTTTTTAAAAAACAGCAGTTAGTAAGAGGCAGAAGGTAGAAGCTCAGCTTTATTCAGTTGAGGACAACACCAGGCAGGGGCAGACAGACACCTTTAGTAGGCCGGAACAGCCAATTGCATTTTTAAAAATGGTAATTTGGAACAGAAGGTTGAAGCTCAGCTTTATTCAGTTGAGGACAACACCAGGCAGGGGCAGACAGACACCTTTAGTAGGCCGGAACAGCCAATTTTTAAAAAAAACAGCAGTTAGTAAGAGGCAGAAGGTAGAAGCTCAGCTTTATTCAGTTGAGGACAACACCAGGCAGGGGCAGACAGACACCTTTAGTAGGCCGGAACAGCCAATTGCATTTTTAAAAATGGTAATTTGGAACAGAAGGTTGAAGCTCAGCTTTATTCAGTTGAGGACAACACCAGGCAGGGGCAGACAGACACCTTTAGTAGGCCGGAACAGCCAATTTTTTAAAAAAACAGCAGTTAGTAAGAGGCAGAAGGTAGAAGCTCAGCTTTATTCAGTTGAGGACAACACCAGGCAGGGGCAGACAGACACCTTTAGTAGGCCGGAACAGCCAATTTTTAAAAAAAACAGCAGTTAGTAAGAGGCAGAAGGTAGAAGCTCAGCTTTATTCAGTTGAGGACAACACCAGGCAGGGGCAGACAGACACCTTTAGTAGGCCGGAACAGCCAATTGCATTTTTAAAAATGGTAATTTGGAACAGAAGGTTGAAGCTCAGCTTTATTCAGTTGAGGACAACACCAGGCAGGGGCAGACAGACACCTTTAGTAGGCCGGAACAGCCAATTGCTTTTTTAAAAATGGTAATTTGGAACAGAAGGTTGAAGCTCAGCTTTATTCAGTTGAGGACAACACCAGGCAGGGGCAGACAGACACCTTTAGTAGGCCGGAACAGCCAATTGCTTTTTTAAAAATGGTAATTTGGAACAGAAGGTTGAAGCTCAGCTTTTTTCAGTTGAGGACAACACCAGGCAGGGGCAGACAGACACCTTTAGTAGGCCGGAACAGCCAATTGCATTTTTAAAAATGGTAATTTGGAACTGAAGGTTGAAGCTCAGCTTTATTCAGTTGAGGACAACACCAGGCAGGGGCAGACAGACACCTTTAGTAGGCCGGAACAGCCAATGGCATTTTTAAAAATGGTAATTTGGAACTGAAGGTTGAAGCTCAGCTTTATTCAGTTGAGGACAACACCAGGCAGGGGCAGACAGACACCTTTAGTAGGCCGGAACAGCCAATGGCATTTTTAGAAATGGTAATTTGGAACAGAAGGTAGAAGCTCAGCTTTATTCAGTTGAGGACAACACCAGGCAGGGGCAGACATTCACCTTTAGTAGGCCGGAACAGCCAATTGCATTTTTAAAAATGGTAATTTGGAACTGAAGGTTGAAGCTCAGCTTTATTCAGTTGAGGACAACACCAGGCAGGGGCAGACATTCACCTTTAGTAGGCCGGAACAGCCAATTGCATTTTTAAAAATGGTAATTTGGAACAGAAGGTTGAAGCTCAGCTTTATTCAGTTGAGGACAACACCAGGCAGGGGCAGACAGACACCTTTAGTAGGCCGGAACAGCCAATTGCATTTTTAAAAATGGTAATTTGGAACAGAAGGTTGAAGCTCAGCTTTATTCAGTTGAGGACAACACCAGGCAGGGGCAGACAGACACCTTTAGTAGGCCGGAACAGCCAATTGCATTTTTAAAAATGGTAATTTGGAACTGAAGGTTGAAGCTCAGCTTTATTCAGTTGAGGACAACACCAGGCAGGGGCAGACATTCACCTTTAGTAGGCCGGAACAGCCAATTGCATTTTTAAAAATGGTAATTTGGAACAGAAGGTTGAAGCTCAGCTTTATTCAGTTGAGGACAACACCAGGCAGGGGCAGACAGACACCTTTAGTAGGCCGGAACAGCCAATTTTTTTAAAAAACAGCAGTTAGTAAGAGGCAGAAGGTAGAAGCTCAGCTTTATTCAGTTGAGGACAACACCAGGCAGGGGCAGACAGACACCTTTAGTAGGCCGGAACAGCCAATTGCATTTTTAAAAATGGTAATTTGGAACAGAAGGTTGAAGCTCAGCTTTATTCAGTTGAGGACAACACCAGGCAGGGGCAGACAGACACCTTTAGTAGGCCGGAACAGCCAATGGCATTTTTAAAAATGGTAATTTGGAACAGAAGGTTGAAGCTCAGCTTTATTCAGTTGAGGACAACACCAGGCAGGGGCAGACAAACACCTTTAGTAGGCCGGAACAGCCAATTGCATTTTTAAAAATGGTAATTTGGAACTGAAGGTTGAAGCTCAGCTTTATTCAGTTGAGGACAACACCAGGCAGGGGCAGACATTCACCTTTAGTAGGCCGGAACAGCCAATTGCATTTTTAAAAATGGTAATTTGGAACAGAAGGTTGAAGCTCAGCTTTATTCAGTTGAGGACAACACCAGGCAGGGGCAGACAGACACCTTTAGTAGGCCGGAACAGCCAATTTTTTAAAAAAACAGCAGTTAGTAAGAGGCAGAAGGTAGAAGCTCAGCTTTATTCAGTTGAGGACAACACCAGGCAGGGGCAGACAGACACCTTTAGTAGGCCGGAACAGCCAATTGCATTTTTAAAAATGGTAATTTGGAACAGAAGGTTGAAGCTCAGCTTTATTCAGTTGAGGACAACACCAGGCAGGGGCAGACAGACACCTTTAGTAGGCCGGAACAGCCAATTTTTTAAAAAAACAGCAGTTAGTAAGAGGCAGAAGGTAGAAGCTCAGCTTTATTCAGTTGAGGACAACACCAGGCAGGGGCAGACAGACACCTTTAGTAGGCCGGAACAGCCAATTTTTTAAAAAAACAGCAGTTAGTAAGAGGCAGAAGGTAGAAGCTCAGCTTTATTCAGTTGAGGACAACACCAGGCAGGGGCAGACAGACACCTTTAGTAGGCCGGAACAGCCAATTGCATTTTTAAAAATGGTAATTTGGAACAGAAGGTTGAAGCTCAGCTTTATTCAGTTGAGGACAACACCAGGCAGGGGCAGACAGACACCTTTAGTAGGCCGGAACAGCCAATTGCTTTTTTAAAAATGGTAATTTGGAACAGAAGGTTGAAGCTCAGCTTTATTCAGTTGAGGACAACACCAGGCAGGGGCAGACAGACACCTTTAGTAGGCCGGAACAGCCAATTGCTTTTTTAAAAATGGTAATTTGGAACAGAAGGTTGAAGCTCAGCTTTATTCAGTTGAGGACAACACCAGGCAGGGGCAGACAGACACCTTTAGTAGGCCGGAACAGCCAATTGCATTTTTAAAAATGGTAATTTGGAACTGAAGGTTGAAGCTCAGCTTTATTCAGTTGAGGACAACACCAGGCAGGGGCAGACAGACACCTTTAGTAGGCCGGAACAGCCAATGGCATTTTTAAAAATGGTAATTTGGAACTGAAGGTTGAAGCTCAGCTTTATTCAGTTGAGGACAACACCAGGCAGGGGCAGACAGACACCTTTAGTAGGCCGGAACAGCCAATGGCATTTTTAGAAATGGTAATTTGGAACAGAAGGTAGAAGCTCAGCTTTATTCAGTTGAGGACAACACCAGGCAGGGGCAGACATTCACCTTTAGTAGGCCGGAACAGCCAATTGCATTTTTAAAAATGGTAATTTGGAACTGAAGGTTGAAGCTCAGCTTTATTCAGTTGAGGACAACACCAGGCAGGGGCAGACATTCACCTTTAGTAGGCCGGAACAGCCAATTGCATTTTTAAAAATGGTAATTTGGAACAGAAGGTTGAAGCTCAGCTTTATTCAGTTGAGGACAACACCAGGCAGGGGCAGACAGACACCTTTAGTAGGCCGGAACAGCCAATTGCATTTTTAAAAATGGTAATTTGGAACAGAAGGTTGAAGCTCAGCTTTATTCAGTTGAGGACAACACCAGGCAGGGGCAGACAGACACCTTTAGTAGGCCGGAACAGCCAATTGCATTTTTAAAAATGGTAATTTGGAACTGAAGGTTGAAGCTCAGCTTTATTCAGTTGAGGACAACACCAGGCAGGGGCAGACATTAACCTTTAGTAGGCCGGAACAGCCAATTGCATTTTTAAAAATGGTAATTTGGAACAGAAGGTTGAAGCTCAGCTTTATTCAGTTGAGGACAACACCAGGCAGGGGCAGACAGACACCTTTAGAAGGCCGGAACAGCCAATTTTTTTAAAAAACAGCAGTTAGTAAGAGGCAGAAGGTAGAAGCTCAGCTTTATTCAGTTGAGGACAACACCAGGCAGGGGCAGACAGACACCTTTAGTAGGCCGGAACAGCCAATTGCATTTTTAAAAATGGTAATTTGGAACAGAAGGTTGAAGCTCAGCTTTATTCAGTTGAGGACAACACCAGGCAGGGGCAGACAGACACCTTTAGTAGGCCGGAACAGCCAATTTTTTAAAAAAACAGCAGTTAGTAAGAGGCAGAAGGTAGAAGCTCAGCTTTATTCAGTTGAGGACAACACCAGGCAGGGGCAGACAGACACCTTTAGTAGGCCGGAACAGCCAATTTTTAAAAAAAACAGCAGTTAGTAAGAGGCAGAAGGTAGAAGCTCAGCTTTATTCAGTTGAGGACAACACCAGGCAGGGGCAGACAGACACCTTTAGTAGGCCGGAACAGCCAATTGCATTTTTAAAAATGGTAATTTGGAACAGAAGGTTGAAGCTCAGCTTTATTCAGTTGAGGACAACACCAGGCAGGGGCAGACAGACACCTTTAGTAGGCCGGAACAGCCAATTGCTTTTTTAAAAATGGTAATTTGGAACAGAAGGTTGAAGCTCAGCTTTATTCAGTTGAGGACAACACCAGGCAGGGGCAGACAGACACCTTTAGTAGGCCGGAACAGCCAATTGCTTTTTTAAAAATGGTAATTTGGAACAGAAGGTTGAAGCTCAGCTTTTTTCAGTTGAGGACAACACCAGGCAGGGGCAGACAGACACCTTTAGTAGGCCGGAACAGCCAATTGCATTTTTAAAAATGGTAATTTGGAACTGAAGGTTGAAGCTCAGCTTTATTCAGTTGAGGACAACACCAGGCAGGGGCAGACAGACACCTTTAGTAGGCCGGAACAGCCAATGGCATTTTTAAAAATGGTAATTTGGAACTGAAGGTTGAAGCTCAGCTTTATTCAGTTGAGGACAACACCAGGCA
This sequence comes from Ranitomeya variabilis, assembly GCF_051348905.1. Lineage (NCBI taxonomy): Eukaryota > Metazoa > Chordata > Amphibia > Anura > Dendrobatidae > Ranitomeya > Ranitomeya variabilis. The sequence goes on along the minus strand of NC_135234.1, from coordinate 480,635,417 downwards.
GGGGCAGACAGACACCTTTAGTAGGCCGGAACAGCCAATGGCATTTTTAGAAATGGTAATTTGGAACAGAAGGTAGAAGCTCAGCTTTATTCAGTTGAGGACAACACCAGGCAGGGGCAGACATTCACCTTTAGTAGGCCGGAACAGCCAATTGCATTTTTAAAAATGGTAATTTGGAACTGAAGGTTGAAGCTCAGCTTTATTCAGTTGAGGACAACACCAGGCAGGGGCAGACATTCACCTTTAGTAGGCCGGAACAGCCAATTGCATTTTTAAAAATGGTAATTTGGAACAGAAGGTTGAAGCTCAGCTTTATTCAGTTGAGGACAACACCAGGCAGGGGCAGACAGACACCTTTAGTAGGCCGGAACAGCCAATTGCATTTTTAAAAATGGTAATTTGGAACAGAAGGTTGAAGCTCAGCTTTATTCAGTTGAGGACAACACCAGGCAGGGGCAGACAGACACCTTTAGTAGGCCGGAACAGCCAATTGCATTTTTAAAAATGGTAATTTGGAACTGAAGGTTGAAGCTCAGCTTTATTCAGTTGAGGACAACACCAGGCAGGGGCAGACATTCACCTTTAGTAGGCCGGAACAGCCAATTGCATTTTTAAAAATGGTAATTTGGAACAGAAGGTTGAAGCTCAGCTTTATTCAGTTGAGGACAACACCAGGCAGGGGCAGACAGACACCTTTAGTAGGCCGGAACAGCCAATTTTTTTAAAAAACAGCAGTTAGTAAGAGGCAGAAGGTAGAAGCTCAGCTTTATTCAGTTGAGGACAACACCAGGCAGGGGCAGACAGACACCTTTAGTAGGCCGGAACAGCCAATTGCATTTTTAAAAATGGTAATTTGGAACAGAAGGTTGAAGCTCAGCTTTATTCAGTTGAGGACAACACCAGGCAGGGGCAGACAGACACCTTTAGTAGGCCGGAACAGCCAATGGCATTTTTAAAAATGGTAATTTGGAACAGAAGGTTGAAGCTCAGCTTTATTCAGTTGAGGACAACACCAGGCAGGGGCAGACAAACACCTTTAGTAGGCCGGAACAGCCAATTGCATTTTTAAAAATGGTAATTTGGAACTGAAGGTTGAAGCTCAGCTTTATTCAGTTGAGGACAACACCAGGCAGGGGCAGACATTCACCTTTAGTAGGCCGGAACAGCCAATTGCATTTTTAAAAATGGTAATTTGGAACAGAAGGTTGAAGCTCAGCTTTATTCAGTTGAGGACAACACCAGGCAGGGGCAGACAGACACCTTTAGTAGGCCGGAACAGCCAATTTTTAAAAAAAACAGCAGTTAGTAAGAGGCAGAAGGTAGAAGCTCAGCTTTATTCAGTTGAGGACAACACCAGGCAGGGGCAGACAGACACCTTTAGTAGGCCGGAACAGCCAATGGCATTTTTAAAAATGGTAATTTGGAACTGAAGGTTGAAGCTCAGCTTTATTCAGTTGAGGACAACACCAGGCAGGGGCAGACAGACACCTTTAGTAGGCCGGAACAGCCAATGGCATTTTTAGAAATGGTAATTTGGAACAGAAGGTAGAAGCTCAGCTTTATTCAGTTGAGGACAACACCAGGCAGGGGCAGACATTCACCTTTAGTAGGCCGGAACAGCCAATTGCATTTTTAAAAATGGTAATTTGGAACAGAAGGTAGAAGCTCAGCTTTATTCAGTTGAGGACAACACCAGGCAGGGGCAGACAGACACCTTTAGTAGGCCGGAACAGCCAATTTTTAAAAAAAACAGCAGTTAGTAAGAGGCAGAAGGTAGAAGCTCAGCTTTATTCAGTTGAGGACAACACCAGGCAGGGGCAGACAGACACCTTTAGTAGGCCGGAACAGCCAATTGCATTTTTAAAAATGGTAATTTGGAACAGAAGGTTGAAGCTCAGCTTTATTCAGTTGAGGACAACACCAGGCAGGGGCAGACAGACACCTTTAGTAGGCCGGAACAGCCAATTGCATTTTTAAAAATGGTAATTTGGAACTGAAGGTTGAAGCTCAGCTTTATTCAGTTGAGGACAACACCAGGCAGGGGCAGACAGACACCTTTAGTAGGCCGGAACAGCCAATGGCATTTTTAAAAATGGTAATTTGGAACTGAAGGTTGAAGCTCAGCTTTATTCAGTTGAGGACAACACCAGGCAGGGGCAGACAGACACCTTTAGTAGGCCGGAACAGCCAATGGCATTTTTAGAAATGGTAATTTGGAACAGAAGGTAGAAGCTCAGCTTTATTCAGTTGAGGACAACACCAGGCAGGGGCAGACATTCACCTTTAGTAGGCCGGAACAGCCAATTGCATTTTTAAAAATGGTAATTTGGAACTGAAGGTTGAAGCTCAGCTTTATTCAGTTGAGGACAACACCAGGCAGGGGCAGACATTCACCTTTAGTAGGCCGGAACAGCCAATTGCATTTTTAAAAATGGTAATTTGGAACAGAAGGTTGAAGCTCAGCTTTATTCAGTTGAGGACAACACCAGGCAGGGGCAGACAGACACCTTTAGTAGGCCGGAACAGCCAATTTTTTTAAAAAACAGCAGTTAGTAAGAGGCAGAAGGTAGAAGCTCAGCTTTATTCAGTTGAGGACAACACCAGGCAGGGGCAGACAGACACCTTTAGTAGGCCGGAACAGCCAATTGCATTTTTAAAAATGGTAATTTGGAACAGAAGGTTGAAGCTCAGCTTTATTCAGTTGAGGACAACACCAGGCAGGGGCAGACAGACACCTTTAGTAGGCCGGAACAGCCAATTTTTAAAAAAAACAGCAGTTAGTAAGAGGCAGAAGGTAGAAGCTCAGCTTTATTCAGTTGAGGACAACACCAGGCAGGGGCAGACAGACACCTTTAGTAGGCCGGAACAGCCAATTGCATTTTTAAAAATGGTAATTTGGAACAGAAGGTTGAAGCTCAGCTTTATTCAGTTGAGGACAACACCAGGCAGGGGCAGACAGACACCTTTAGTAGGCCGGAACAGCCAATTGCATTTTTAAAAATGGTAATTTGGAACTGAAGGTTGAAGCTCAGCTTTATTCAGTTGAGGACAACACCAGGCAGGGGCAGACAGACACCTTTAGTAGGCCGGAACAGCCAATGGCATTTTTAAAAATGGTAATTTGGAACTGAAGGTTGAAGCTCAGCTTTATTCAGTTGAGGACAACACCAGGCAGGGGCAGACAGACACCTTTAGTAGGCCGGAACAGCCAATGGCATTTTTAGAAATGGTAATTTGGAACAGAAGGTAGAAGCTCAGCTTTATTCAGTTGAGGACAACACCAGGCAGGGGCAGACATTCACCTTTAGTAGGCCGGAACAGCCAATTGCATTTTTAAAAATGGTAATTTGGAACTGAAGGTTGAAGCTCAGCTTTATTCAGTTGAGGACAACACCAGGCAGGGGCAGACATTCACCTTTAGTAGGCCGGAACAGCCAATTGCATTTTTAAAAATGGTAATTTGGAACAGAAGGTTGAAGCTCAGCTTTATTCAGTTGAGGACAACACCAGGCAGGGGCAGACAGACACCTTTAGTAGGCCGGAACAGCCAATTTTTTTAAAAAACAGCAGTTAGTAAGAGGCAGAAGGTAGAAGCTCAGCTTTATTCAGTTGAGGACAACACCAGGCAGGGGCAGACAGACACCTTTAGTAGGCCGGAACAGCCAATTGCATTTTTAAAAATGGTAATTTGGAACAGAAGGTTGAAGCTCAGCTTTATTCAGTTGAGGACAACACCAGGCAGGGGCAGACAGACACCTTTAGTAGGCCGGAACAGCCAATTGCATTTTTAAAAATGGTAATTTGGAACTGAAGGTTGAAGCTCAGCTTTATTCAGTTGAGGACAACACCAGGCAGGGGCAGACATTCACCTTTAGTAGGCCGGAACAGCCAATTGCATTTTTAAAAATGGTAATTTGGAACAGAAGGTTGAAGCTCAGCTTTATTCAGTTGAGGACAACACCAGGCAGGGGCAGACAGACACCTTTAGTAGGCCGGAACAGCCAATTTTTTAAAAAAACAGCAGTTAGTAAGAGGCAGAAGGTAGAAGCTCAGCTTTATTCAGTTGAGGACAACACCAGGCAGGGGCAGACAGACACCTTTAGTAGGCCGGAACAGCCAATTGCATTTTTAAAAATGGTAATTTGGAACAGAAGGTTGAAGCTCAGCTTTATTCAGTTGAGGACAACACCAGGCAGGGGCAGACAGACACCTTTAGTAGGCCGGAACAGCCAATTTTTTAAAAAAACAGCAGTTAGTAAGAGGCAGAAGGTAGAAGCTCAGCTTTATTCAGTTGAGGACAACACCAGGCAGGGGCAGACAGACACCTTTAGTAGGCCGGAACAGCCAATTGCATTTTTAAAAATGGTAATTTGGAACAGAAGGTTGAAGCTCAGCTTTATTCAGTTGAGGACAACACCAGGCAGGGGCAGACAGACACCTTTAGTAGGCCGGAACAGCCAATTTTTTAAAAAAACAGCAGTTAGTAAGAGGCAGAAGGTAGAAGCTCAGCTTTATTCAGTTGAGGACAACACCAGGCAGGGGCAGACAGACACCTTTAGTAGGCCGGAACAGCCAATTTTTTAAAAAAACAGCAGTTAGTAAGAGGCAGAAGGTAGAAGCTCAGCTTTATTCAGTTGAGGACAACACCAGGCAGGGGCAGACAGACACCTTTAGTAGGCCGGAACAGCCAATTGCATTTTTAAAAATGGTAATTTGGAACAGAAGGTTGAAGCTCAGCTTTATTCAGTTGAGGACAACACCAGGCAGGGGCAGACAGACACCTTTAGTAGGCCGGAACAGCCAATTGCTTTTTTAAAAATGGTAATTTGGAACAGAAGGTTGAAGCTCAGCTTTATTCAGTTGAGGACAACACCAGGCAGGGGCAGACAGACACCTTTAGTAGGCCGGAACAGCCAATTGCTTTTTTAAAAATGGTAATTTGGAACAGAAGGTTGAAGCTCAGCTTTATTCAGTTGAGGACAACACCAGGCAGGGGCAGACAGACACCTTTAGTAGGCCGGAACAGCCAATTGCATTTTTAAAAATGGTAATTTGGAACTGAAGGTTGAAGCTCAGCTTTATTCAGTTGAGGACAACACCAGGCAGGGGCAGACAGACACCTTTAGTAGGCCGGAACAGCCAATGGCATTTTTAAAAATGGTAATTTGGAACTGAAGGTTGAAGCTCAGCTTTATTCAGTTGAGGACAACACCAGGCAGGGGCAGACAGACACCTTTAGTAGGCCGGAACAGCCAATGGCATTTTTAGAAATGGTAATTTGGAACAGAAGGTAGAAGCTCAGCTTTATTCAGTTGAGGACAACACCAGGCAGGGGCAGACATTCACCTTTAGTAGGCCGGAACAGCCAATTGCATTTTTAAAAATGGTAATTTGGAACTGAAGGTTGAAGCTCAGCTTTATTCAGTTGAGGACAACACCAGGCAGGGGCAGACATTCACCTTTAGTAGGCCGGAACAGCCAATTGCATTTTTAAAAATGGTAATTTGGAACAGAAGGTTGAAGCTCAGCTTTATTCAGTTGAGGACAACACCAGGCAGGGGCAGACAGACACCTTTAGTAGGCCGGAACAGCCAATTGCATTTTTAAAAATGGTAATTTGGAACAGAAGGTTGAAGCTCAGCTTTATTCAGTTGAGGACAACACCAGGCAGGGGCAGACAGACACCTTTAGTAGGCCGGAACAGCCAATTGCATTTTTAAAAATGGTAATTTGGAACTGAAGGTTGAAGCTCAGCTTTATTCAGTTGAGGACAACACCAGGCAGGGGCAGACATTAACCTTTAGTAGGCCGGAACAGCCAATTGCATTTTTAAAAATGGTAATTTGGAACAGAAGGTTGAAGCTCAGCTTTATTCAGTTGAGGACAACACCAGGCAGGGGCAGACAGACACCTTTAGAAGGCCGGAACAGCCAATTTTTTTAAAAAACAGCAGTTAGTAAGAGGCAGAAGGTAGAAGCTCAGCTTTATTCAGTTGAGGACAACACCAGGCAGGGGCAGACAGACACCTTTAGTAGGCCGGAACAGCCAATTGCATTTTTAAAAATGGTAATTTGGAACAGAAGGTTGAAGCTCAGCTTTATTCAGTTGAGGACAACACCAGGCAGGGGCAGACAGACACCTTTAGTAGGCCGGAACAGCCAATTTTTAAAAAAAACAGCAGTTAGTAAGAGGCAGAAGGTAGAAGCTCAGCTTTATTCAGTTGAGGACAACACCAGGCAGGGGCAGACAGACACCTTTAGTAGGCCGGAACAGCCAATTGCATTTTTAAAAATGGTAATTTGGAACAGAAGGTTGAAGCTCAGCTTTATTCAGTTGAGGACAACACCAGGCAGGGGCAGACAGACACCTTTAGTAGGCCGGAACAGCCAATTTTTTAAAAAAACAGCAGTTAGTAAGAGGCAGAAGGTAGAAGCTCAGCTTTATTCAGTTGAGGACAACACCAGGCAGGGGCAGACAGACACCTTTAGTAGGCCGGAACAGCCAATTTTTTTAAAAAACAGCAGTTAGTAAGAGGCAGAAGGTAGAAGCTCAGCTTTATTCAGTTGAGGACAACACCAGGCAGGGGCAGACAGACACCTTTAGTAGGCCGGAACAGCCAATTGCATTTTTAAAAATGGTAATTTGGAACAGAAGGTTGAAGCTCAGCTTTATTCAGTTGAGGACAACACCAGGCAGGGGCAGACAGACACCTTTAGTAGGCCGGAACAGCCAATTGCATTTTTAAAAATGGTAATTTGGAACTGAAGGTTGAAGCTCAGCTTTATTCAGTTGAGGACAACACCAGGCAGGGGCAGACATTCACCTTTAGTAGGCCGGAACAGCCAATTGCATTTTTAAAAATGGTAATTTGGAACAGAAGGTTGAAGCTCAGCTTTATTCAGTTGAGGACAACACCAGGCAGGGGCAGACAGACACCTTTAGTAGGCCGGAACAGCCAATTTTTTAAAAAAACAGCAGTTAGTAAGAGGCAGAAGGTAGAAGCTCAGCTTTATTCAGTTGAGGACAACACCAGGCAGGGGCAGACAGACACCTTTAGTAGGCCGGAACAGCCAATTGCATTTTTAAAAATGGTAATTTGGAACAGAAGGTTGAAGCTCAGCTTTATTCAGTTGAGGACAACACCAGGCAGGGGCAGACAGACACCTTTAGTAGGCCGGAACAGCCAATTTTTAAAAAAAACAGCAGTTAGTAAGAGGCAGAAGGTAGAAGCTCAGCTTTATTCAGTTGAGGACAACACCAGGCAGGGGCAGACAGACACCTTTAGTAGGCCGGAACAGCCAATTGCATTTTTAAAAATGGTAATTTGGAACAGAAGGTTGAAGCTCAGCTTTATTCAGTTGAGGACAACACCAGGCAGGGGCAGACAGACACCTTTAGTAGGCCGGAACAGCCAATTTTTTAAAAAAACAGCAGTTAGTAAGAGGCAGAAGGTAGAAGCTCAGCTTTATTCAGTTGAGGACAACACCAGGCAGGGGCAGACAGACACCTTTAGTAGGCCGGAACAGCCAATTTTTTTAAAAAACAGCAGTTAGTAAGAGGCAGAAGGTAGAAGCTCAGCTTTATTCAGTTGAGGACAACACCAGGCAGGGGCAGACAGACACCTTTAGTAGGCCGGAACAGCCAATTGCATTTTTAAAAATGGTAATTTGGAACAGAAGGTTGAAGCTCAGCTTTATTCAGTTGAGGACAACACCAGGCAGGGGCAGACAGACACCTTTAGTAGGCCGGAACAGCCAATTGCATTTTTAAAAATGGTAATTTGGAACTGAAGGTTGAAGCTCAGCTTTATTCAGTTGAGGACAACACCAGGCAGGGGCAGACATTCACCTTTAGTAGGCCGGAACAGCCAATTGCATTTTTAAAAATGGTAATTTGGAACAGAAGGTTGAAGCTCAGCTTTATTCAGTTGAGGACAACACCAGGCAGGGGCAGACAGACACCTTTAGTAGGCCGGAACAGCCAATTTTTTAAAAAAACAGCAGTTAGTAAGAGGCAGAAGGTAGAAGCTCAGCTTTATTCAGTTGAGGACAACACCAGGCAGGGGCAGACAGACACCTTTAGTAGGCCGGAACAGCCAATTGCATTTTTAAAAATGGTAATTTGGAACAGAAGGTTGAAGCTCAGCTTTATTCAGTTGAGGACAACACCAGGCAGGGGCAGACAGACACCTTTAGTAGGCCGGAACAGCCAATTTTTTAAAAAAACAGCAGTTAGTAAGAGGCAGAAGGTAGAAGCTCAGCTTTATTCAGTTGAGGACAACACCAGGCAGGGGCAGACAGACACCTTTAGTAGGCCGGAACAGCCAATTGCATTTTTAAAAATGGTAATTTGGAACAGAAGGTTGAAGCTCAGCTTTATTCAGTTGAGGACAACACCAGGCAGGGGCAGACAGACACCTTTAGTAGGCCGGAACAGCCAATTTTTTAAAAAAACAGCAGTTAGTAAGAGGCAGAAGGTAGAAGCTCAGCTTTATTCAGTTGAGGACAACACCAGGCAGGGGCAGACAGACACCTTTAGTAGGCCGGAACAGCCAATTTTTTAAAAAAACAGCAGTTAGTAAGAGGCAGAAGGTAGAAGCTCAGCTTTATTCAGTTGAGGACAACACCAGGCAGGGGCAGACAGACACCTTTAGTAGGCCGGAACAGCCAATTGCATTTTTAAAAATGGTAATTTGGAACAGAAGGTTGAAGCTCAGCTTTATTCAGTTGAGGACAACACCAGGCAGGGGCAGACAGACACCTTTAGTAGGCCGGAACAGCCAATTGCTTTTTTAAAAATGGTAATTTGGAACAGAAGGTTGAAGCTCAGCTTTATTCAGTTGAGGACAACACCAGGCAGGGGCAGACAGACACCTTTAGTAGGCCGGAACAGCCAATTGCTTTTTTAAAAATGGTAATTTGGAACAGAAGGTTGAAGCTCAGCTTTATTCAGTTGAGGACAACACCAGGCAGGGGCAGACAGACACCTTTAGTAGGCCGGAACAGCCAATTGCATTTTTAAAAATGGTAATTTGGAACTGAAGGTTGAAGCTCAGCTTTATTCAGTTGAGGACAACACCAGGCAGGGGCAGACAGACACCTTTAGTAGGCCGGAACAGCCAATGGCATTTTTAAAAATGGTAATTTGGAACTGAAGGTTGAAGCTCAGCTTTATTCAGTTGAGGACAACACCAGGCAGGGGCAGACAGACACCTTTAGTAGGCCGGAACAGCCAATGGCATTTTTAGAAATGGTAATTTGGAACAGAAGGTAGAAGCTCAGCTTTATTCAGTTGAGGACAACACCAGGCAGGGGCAGACATTCACCTTTAGTAGGCCGGAACAGCCAATTGCATTTTTAAAAATGGTAATTTGGAACTGAAGGTTGAAGCTCAGCTTTATTCAGTTGAGGACAACACCAGGCAGGGGCAGACATTCACCTTTAGTAGGCCGGAACAGCCAATTGCATTTTTAAAAATGGTAATTTGGAACAGAAGGTTGAAGCTCAGCTTTATTCAGTTGAGGACAACACCAGGCAGGGGCAGACAGACACCTTTAGTAGGCCGGAACAGCCAATTGCATTTTTAAAAATGGTAATTTGGAACAGAAGGTTGAAGCTCAGCTTTATTCAGTTGAGGACAACACCAGGCAGGGGCAGACAGACACCTTTAGTAGGCCGGAACAGCCAATTGCATTTTTAAAAATGGTAATTTGGAACTGAAGGTTGAAGCTCAGCTTTATTCAGTTGAGGACAACACCAGGCAGGGGCAGACATTAACCTTTAGTAGGCCGGAACAGCCAATTGCATTTTTAAAAATGGTAATTTGGAACAGAAGGTTGAAGCTCAGCTTTATTCAGTTGAGGACAACACCAGGCAGGGGCAGACAGACACCTTTAGAAGGCCGGAACAGCCAATTTTTTTAAAAAACAGCAGTTAGTAAGAGGCAGAAGGTAGAAGCTCAGCTTTATTCAGTTGAGGACAACACCAGGCAGGGGCAGACAGACACCTTTAGTAGGCCGGAACAGCCAATTGCATTTTTAAAAATGGTAATTTGGAACAGAAGGTTGAAGCTCAGCTTTATTCAGTTGAGGACAACACCAGGCAGGGGCAGACAGACACCTTTAGTAGGCCGGAACAGCCAATTTTTAAAAAAAACAGCAGTTAGTAAGAGGCAGAAGGTAGAAGCTCAGCTTTATTCAGTTGAGGACAACACCAGGCAGGGGCAGACAGACACCTTTAGTAGGCCGGAACAGCCAATTGCATTTTTAAAAATGGTAATTTGGAACAGAAGGTTGAAGCTCAGCTTTATTCAGTTGAGGACAACACCAGGCAGGGGCAGACAGACACCTTTAGTAGGCCGGAACAGCCAATTTTTTAAAAAAACAGCAGTTAGTAAGAGGCAGAAGGTAGAAGCTCAGCTTTATTCAGTTGAGGACAACACCAGGCAGGGGCAGACAGACACCTTTAGTAGGCCGGAACAGCCAATTTAAAAAAAAAACAGCAGTTAGTAAGAGGCAGAAGGTAGAAGCTCAGCTTTATTCAGTTGAGGACAACACCAGGCAGGGGCAGACAGACACCTTTAGTAGGCCGGAACAGCCAATTGCATTTTTAAAAATGGTAATTTGGAACAGAAGGTTGAAGCTCAGCTTTATTCAGTTGAGGACAACACCAGGCAGGGGCAGACAGACACCTTTAGTAGGCCGGAACAGCCAATTGCTTTTTTAAAAATGGTAATTTGGAACAGAAGGTTGAAGCTCAGCTTTATTCAGTTGAGGACAACACCAGGCAGGGGCAGACAGACACCTTTAGTAGGCCGGAACAGCCAATTGCTTTTTTAAAAATGGTAATTTGGAACAGAAGGTTGAAGCTCAGCTTTTTTCAGTTGAGGACAACACCAGGCAGGGGCAGACAGACACCTTTAGTAGGCCGGAACAGCCAATTGCATTTTTAAAAATGGTAATTTGGAACTGAAGGTTGAAGCTCAGCTTTATTCAGTTGAGGACAACACCAGGCAGGGGCAGACAGACACCTTTAGTAGGCCGGAACAGCCAATGGCATTTTTAAAAATGGTAATTTGGAACTGAAGGTTGAAGCTCAGCTTTATTCAGTTGAGGACAACACCAGGCAGGGGCAGACAGACACCTTTAGTAGGCCGGAACAGCCAATGGCATTTTTAGAAATGGTAATTTGGAACAGAAGGTAGAAGCTCAGCTTTATTCAGTTGAGGACAACACCAGGCAGGGGCAGACATTCACCTTTAGTAGGCCGGAACAGCCAATTGCATTTTTAAAAATGGTAATTTGGAACTGAAGGTTGAAGCTCAGCTTTATTCAGTTGAGGACAACACCAGGCAGGGGCAGACATTCACCTTTAGTAGGCCGGAACAGCCAATTGCATTTTTAAAAATGGTAATTTGGAACAGAAGGTTGAAGCTCAGCTTTATTCAGTTGAGGACAACACCAGGCAGGGGCAGACAGACACCTTTAGTAGGCCGGAACAGCCAATTGCATTTTTAAAAATGGTAATTTGGAACAGAAGGTTGAAGCTCAGCTTTATTCAGTTGAGGACAACACCAGGCAGGGGCAGACAGACACCTTTAGTAGGCCGGAACAGCCAATTGCATTTTTAAAAATGGTAATTTGGAACTGAAGGTTGAAGCTCAGCTTTATTCAGTTGAGGACAACACCAGGCAGGGGCAGACATTCACCTTTAGTAGGCCGGAACAGCCAATTGCATTTTTAAAAATGGTAATTTGGAACAGAAGGTTGAAGCTCAGCTTTATTCAGTTGAGGACAACACCAGGCAGGGGCAGACAGACACCTTTAGTAGGCCGGAACAGCCAATTTTTTTAAAAAACAGCAGTTAGTAAGAGGCAGAAGGTAGAAGCTCAGCTTTATTCAGTTGAGGACAACACCAGGCAGGGGCAGACAGACACCTTTAGTAGGCCGGAACAGCCAATTGCATTTTTAAAAATGGTAATTTGGAACAGAAGGTTGAAGCTCAGCTTTATTCAGTTGAGGACAACACCAGGCAGGGGCAGACAGACACCTTTAGTAGGCCGGAACAGCCAATGGCATTTTTAAAAATGGTAATTTGGAACAGAAGGTTGAAGCTCAGCTTTATTCAGTTGAGGACAACACCAGGCAGGGGCAGACAAACACCTTTAGTAGGCCGGAACAGCCAATTGCATTTTTAAAAATGGTAATTTGGAACTGAAGGTTGAAGCTCAGCTTTATTCAGTTGAGGACAACACCAGGCAGGGGCAGACATTCACCTTTAGTAGGCCGGAACAGCCAATTGCATTTTTAAAAATGGTAATTTGGAACAGAAGGTTGAAGCTCAGCTTTATTCAGTTGAGGACAACACCAGGCAGGGGCAGACAGACACCTTTAGTAGGCCGGAACAGCCAATTTTTAAAAAAAACAGCAGTTAGTAAGAGGCAGAAGGTAGAAGCTCAGCTTTATTCAGTTGAGGACAACACCAGGCAGGGGCAGACAGACACCTTTAGTAGGCCGGAACAGCCAATGGCATTTTTAAAAATGGTAATTTGGAACTGAAGGTTGAAGCTCAGCTTTATTCAGTTGAGGACAACACCAGGCAGGGGCAGACAGACACCTTTAGTAGGCCGGAACAGCCAATGGCATTTTTAGAAATGGTAATTTGGAACAGAAGGTAGAAGCTCAGCTTTATTCAGTTGAGGACAACACCAGGCAGGGGCAGACATTCACCTTTAGTAGGCCGGAACAGCCAATTGCATTTTTAAAAATGGTAATTTGGAACAGAAGGTAGAAGCTCAGCTTTATTCAGTTGAGGACAACACCAGGCAGGGGCAGACATTCACCTTTAGTAGGCCGGAACAGCCAATTGCATTTTTAAAAATGGTAATTTGGAACAGAAGGTAGAAGCTCAGCTTTATTCAGTTGAGGACAACACCAGGCAGGGGCAGACATTCACCTTTAGTAGGCCGGAACAGCCAATTGCATTTTTAAAAATGGTAATTTGGAACAGAAGGTTGAAGCTCAGCTTTATTCAGTTGAGGACAACACCAGGCAGGGGCAGACAGACACCTTTAGTAGGCCGGAACAGCCAATTTTTTAAAAAAACAGCAGTTAGTAAGAGGCAGAAGGTAGAAGCTCAGCTTTATTCAGTTGAGGACAACACCAGGCAGGGGCAGACAGACACCTTTAGTAGGCCGGAACAGCCAATTGCATTTTTAAAAATGGTAATTTGGAACAGAAGGTTGAAGCTCAGCTTTATTCAGTTGAGGACATTACCAGGCAGGGGCAGACAGACACCTTTAGTAGGCCGGAACAGCCAATTTTTTAAAAAAACAGCAGTTAGTAAGAGGCAGAAGGTAGAAGCTCAGCTTTATTCAGTTGAGGACAACACCAGGCAGGGGCAGACAGACACCTTTAGTAGGCCGGAACAGCCAATTGCATTTTTAAAAATGGTAATTTGGAACAGAAGGTTGAAGCTCAGCTTTATTCAGTTGAGGACAACACCAGGCAGGGGCAGACAGACACCTTTAGTAGGCCGGAACAGCCAATTGCATTTTTAAAAATGGTAATTTGGAACTGAAGGTTGAAGCTCAACTTTATTCAGTTGAGGACAACACCAGGCAGGGGCAGACATTCACCTTTAGTAGGCCGGAACAGCCAATTGCATTTTTAAAAATGGTAATTTGGAACAGAAGGTTGAAGCTCAGCTTTATTCAGTTGAGGACAACACCAGGCAGGGGCAGACAGACACCTTTAGTAGGCCGGAACAGCCAATTTTTTAAAAAAACAGCAGTTAGTAAGAGGCAGAAGGTAGAAGCTCAGCTTTATTCAGTTGAGGACAACACCAGGCAGGGGCAGACAGACACCTTTAGTAGGCCGGAACAGCCAATTGCATTTTTAAAAATGGTAATTTGGAACAGAAGGTTGAAGCTCAGCTTTATTCAGTTGAGGACAACACCAGGCAGGGGCAGACAGACACCTTTAGTAGGCCGGAACAGCCAATTTTTTAAAAAAACAGCAGTTAGTAAGAGGCAGAAGGTAGAAGCTCAGCTTTATTCAGTTGAGGACAACACCAGGCAGGGGCAGACAGACACCTTTAGTAGGCCGGAACAGCCAATTGCATTTTTAAAAATGGTAATTTGGAACAGAAGGTTGAAGCTCAGCTTTATTCAGTTGAGGACAACACCAGGCAGGGGCAGACAGACACCTTTAGTAGGCTGGAACAGCCAATGGCATTTTTAAAATGGTAATTTGGAACAGAAGGTTGAAGCTCAGCTTTATTCAGTTGAGGACAACACCAGGCAGGGGCAGACAGACACCTTTAGTAGGCCGGAACAGCCAATTGCATTTTTAAAAATGGTAATTTGGAACTGAAGGTTGAAGCTCAGCTTTATTCAGTTGAGGACAACACCAGGCAGGGGCAGACATTCACCTTTAGTAGGCCGGAACAGCCAATTGCATTTTTAAAAATGGTAATTTGGAACAGAAGGTTGAAGCTCAGCTTTATTCAGTTGAGGACAACACCAGGCAGGGGCAGACAGACACCTTTAGTAGGCCGGAACAGCCAATTTTTTAAAAAAACAGCAGTTAGTAAGAGGCAGAAGGTAGAAGCTCAGCTTTATTCAGTTGAGGACAACACTAGGCAGGGGCAGACAGACACCTTTAGTAGGCCGGAACAGCCAATGGCATTTTTAAAAATGGTAATTTGGAACTGAAGGTTGAAGCTCAGCTTTATTCAGTTGAGGACAACACCAGGCAGGGGCAGACAGACACCTTTAGTAGGCCGGAACAGCCAATGGCATTTTTAGAAATGGTAATTTGGAACAGAAGGTAGAAGCTCAGCTTTATTCAGTTGAGGACAACACCAGGCAGGGGCAGACATTCACCTTTAGTAGGCCGGAACAGCCAATTGCATTTTTAAAAATGGTAATTTGGAACAGAAGGTAGAAGCTCAGCTTTATTCAGTTGAGGACAACACCAGGCAGGGGCAGACATTCACCTTTAGTAGGCCGGAACAGCCAATTGCATTTTTAAAAATGGTAATTTGGAACAGAAGGTTGAAGCTCAGCTTTATTCAGTTGAGGACAACACCAGGCAGGGGCAGACAGACACCTTTAGTAGGCCGGAACAGCCAATTTTTTTAAAAAACAGCAGTTAGTAAGAGGCATGAAGGTAGAAGCTCAGCTTTATTCAGTTGAGGACAACACCAGGCAGGGGCAGACAGACACCTTTAGTAGGCCGGAACAGCCAATTGCATTTTTAAAAATGGTAATTTGGAACAGAAGGTTGAAGCTCAGCTTTATTCAGTTGAGGACATTACCAGGCAGGGGCAGACAGACACCTTTAGTAGGCCGGAACAGCCAATTTTTTAAAAAAACAGCAGTTAGTAAGAGGCAGAAGGTAGAAGCTCAGCTTTATTCAGTTGAGGACAACACCAGGCAGGGGCAGACAGACACCTTTAGTAGGCCGGAACAGCCAATTGCATTTTTAAAAATGGTAATTTGGAACAGAAGGTTGAAGCTCAGCTTTATTCAGTTGAGGACAACACCAGGCAGGGGCAGACAGACACCTTTAGTAGGCCGGAACAGCCAATTGCATTTTTAACCCCTTCACCCCCAAGGGTGGTTTGCACGTTAATGACCGGGCCAATTTTTACAATTCTGACCACTGTCCCTTTAGGAGGTTATAACTCTGGAACGCTTCAACGGATCTTGGCGATTCTGACATTGTTTTCTTGTGACATATTGTACTTCATGATAGTGGTAAAATTTCTTCGATATAACTTGCGTTTATTTGTGAAAAAAACGGAAATTTGGCGAAAATTTTGAAAATTTTGCAATTTTCCAACTTTGAATTTTTATGCCCTTAAATCACAGACATATGTCACGCAAAATACTTAATAAGTAACATTTCCCACATGTCTACTTTACATCAGCACAATTTTGGAACCAAAATTTTTTTTTGTTAGGGAGTTATAAGGGTTAAAAGTTGACCAGAAATTTCTCATTTTTACAACACCATTTTTTTTTAGGGACCACATCTCATTTGAAGTCATTTTGAGGGGTCTGTATGATAGAAAATACCCAAGTGTGACACCATTCTAAAAACTGCACCCCTCAAGGTGCTCAAAACCACACTCAAGAAGTTTATTAACCCTTCAGGTGTTTCACAGGAATTTTTGGAATGTTTAAATAAAAATGAACATTTAATTTTTTTTCACACAAAATTTATTTCAGCTCCAATTTGTTTTATTTTACCAAGGGTAACAGGAGAAAATAGACTGCAAAAGTTGTTGTACAATTTGTCCTGAGTACGCTGATACCCCATATGTGGGTGTAAACCATTGTTTGGGCGCATGGCAGAGCTTGGAAGGGAAGGAGCGCCATTTGACTTTTCAATGCAAAATTGACTGGAATTGAGATGGGACGCCATGTTGCGTTTGGAGAGCCCCTGATGTGCCTAAACATTGAAACCCCCTACAAGTGACACCATTTTGGAAAGTAGACCCCCTAAGGAACTTATCTAGATGTGTGGTGAGCACTTTGACCCACCAAGTGCTTCACAGAA
Organism: Ranitomeya variabilis; assembly: GCF_051348905.1. Classification (NCBI taxonomy): domain Eukaryota; kingdom Metazoa; phylum Chordata; class Amphibia; order Anura; family Dendrobatidae; genus Ranitomeya; species Ranitomeya variabilis. The sequence goes on along the minus strand of NC_135234.1, from coordinate 480,618,853 downwards.
GTTTATAATGCAGAGCCGTAAAAATAAAAAATCATATTTTTTCACAAAAATGATCTTTTCGCCCCCAATTTTTTATTTTCCCAATGGTAAGAGAAGAAATTGGTCCCCAAAAAATGTTGTGCAATTTGTCCTGAGTACGCAGATACCCCATATGTTGGGGTAAACCACTGTTTGGGCGCATGGCAGAGCTTGGAAGGGAAGGAGCGCCATTTGACTTTTCAATGCAAAATTGACTGGAATTGAGATGGGACGCCATGTTGCGTTTGGAGAGCCCCTGATGTGCCTAAACATTGAAACCCCCTACAAGTGACACCATTTTGGAAAGTAGACCCCCTAAGGAACTTATCTAGATGTGTGGTGAGCACTTTGACCCACCAAGTGCTTCACAGAAGTTTATAATGCAGAGCCGTAAAAATAAAAAATCATATTTTTTCACAAAAATGATCTTTTCGCCCCCAATTTTTTATTTTCCCAAGGGTAAGAGAAGAAATTGGTCCCCAAAAAATGTTGTGCAATTTGTCCTGAGTACGCAGATACCCCATATGTTGGGGTAAACCACTGTTTGGGCGCATGGCAGAGCTCGGAAGTGAAGGAGCGCCATTTGACTTTTCAATGCAAAATTGACTGGAATTGAGATGGGACGCCATGTTGCGTTTGGAGAGCCCCTGATGTGCCTAAACATTGAAACCTCCTACAAGTGACACCATTTTGGAAAGTAGACCCCCTAAGGAACTTATCTAGATGTGTGGTGAGCACTTTGACCCACCAAGTGCTTCACAGAAGTTTATAATGCAGAGCCGTAAAAATAAAAAATCATATTTTTTCACAAAAATGATCTTTTCGCCCCCAATTTTTTATTTTCCCAAGGGTAAGAGAAGAAATTGGTCCCCAAAAAACGTTGTGCAATTTGTCCTGAGTACGCAGATACCCCATATGTTGGGGTAAACCACTGTTTGGGCGCATGGCAGAGCTTGGAAGGGAAGGAGCGCCATTTGACTTTTCAATGCAAAATTGACTGGAATTGAGATGGGACGCCATGTTGCGTTTGGAGAGCCCCTGATGTGCCTAAACATTGAAACCCCCCACAAATGACACCATTTTGGAAATTAGACCCCCTAAGGAACTTATCTAGATGTGTTTTGAGAGCTTTGCACCCCCAAGTGTTTCACTACAGATTATAACGCAGAGCCGTGAAAATAAAAATTCTTTTTTTTTTTTCACAAAAATGATTTTTTAGCCCCCAGCTTTTGTATTTTTACAAGAGTAACAGAATAAACTGGACCCCAAAAGTTGTTGTCCAATTTGTCCTGAGTACGCTGATACCCCATATATGGAGGGTAACCACTGTTTGGGCGCATGACAGAGCTCGGAAGGGAAGGAGCGCCATTTGGAATGCAGACTTAAATGGATTGGTCTGCAGGCGTCACGTTGCATTTGCAGAGCCCCTGATGTACCCAAACAGTACAAACCCCCCACAAGTGACCCCATATTGGAAACTAGACCTCCCAAGGAACTTATCTAGATGTGTTGTGAGAACTTTGAACCCCCAAGTGTTTCACTACAGTTTGTAACGCAAAGCCGTGAAAATAAAAATTCTTTTTTTTTTCACAAAAATGATTTTTTAGCCCCCAGCTTTGTATTTTTACAAGGGTAACAGAATAAACTGGACCCCAAAAGTTGTTGTCCAATTTGTCCTGAGTACGCTGATACCCCATATATGGAGGGTAACCACTGTTTGGGCGCATGACAGAGCTCGGAAGGGAAGGAGCGCCATTTGGAATGCAGACTTAAATGGATTGGTCTGCAGGCGTCACGTTGCATTTGCAGAGCCCCTGATGTACCCAAACAGTACAAACCCCCCACAAGTGACCCCATATTGGAAACTAGACCTCCCAAGGAACTTATCTAGATGTGTTGTGAGAACTTTGAACCCCCAAGTGTTTCACTACAGTTTGTAACGCAAAGCCGTGAAAATAAAAATTCTTTTTTTTTTCACAAAAATGATTTTTTAGCCCCCAGCTTTGTATTTTTACAAGGGTAACAGAATAAATTGGACCCTAAAAGTTGTTTTCCAATTTGTCCTGAGTACGCTGATACCCCCTATGTGGGGGGTAACCACTGTTTGGGCACATGACAGAGCTCGGAAGGGAAGGAGCGCCATTTGGAATGCAGACTTAAATGGATTGGTCTGCAGGCGTCACGTTGCATTTGCAGAGCCCCTGATGTACCCAAACAGTACAAACCCCCCACAAGTGACCCCATATTGGAAACTAGACCTCCCAAGGAACTTATCTAGATGTGTTGTGAGAACTTTGAACCCCCAAGTGTTTCACTACAGTTTGTAACGCAAAGCCGTGAAAATAAAAATTCTTTTTTTTTTCACAAAAATGATTTTTTAGCCCCCAGCTTTGTATTTTTACAAGGGTAACAGAATAAATTGGACCCTAAAAGTTGTTTTCCAATTTGTCCTGAGTACGCTGATACCCCCTATGTGGGGGGTAACCACTGTTTGGGCACATGACAGAGCTCGGAAGGGAAGGAGCGCCATTTGGAATGCAGACTTAAATGGATTGGTCTGCAGGCGTCACGTTGCATTTGCAGAGCCCCTGATGTACCCAAACAGTACAAACCCCCCACAAGTGACCCCATATTGGAAACTAGACCTCCCAAGGAACTTATCTAGATGTGTTGTGAGAACTTTGAACCCCCAAGTGTTTCACTACAGTTTACAACGCAGAGCCGTGAAAATAAAACATATTTTTTTCCCACAAAAATGATTTTTAGCCCCCCAAATTTTTATTTTCCCAAGGATAACAAGAGAACTTGGACCCCAGAAGTTGTTGTTCAATTTGTCCCGAGTACGCTGATAACCCATATGTTGGGATAAACCCCTTTTTGGACGCACGGGAGAGCTCGGAAGGGAAGGAGCACTGTTTTACTTTTTCAACGCAGAATTGGCTGGAATTGAGATCGGACGCCATGTCGCGTTTGGAGAGCCCCTGATGTGCCTGAACAGTGGAAACTCCCCAATTCTACCTGAAACCCTAACCCAAACACACCCCTAACCCTAATCCCAACGGTAACCCTAACCCTACCCCTAACCTCACCTCTAACCGTTTAATGAACATTTTCTGACAGTCATAAGTGCCACGTATTTAAGTGCCACGTATTTAAGTGCCACATATTTAAGTGCCACATATTTAAGTGCCACGTGTTTCAGTGCCACGTGTTTCAGTGCCACGTGTTTCAGTGCCACGATATTTCAGTGCCACGTATTTCAGTGCCACGTACTATAAATACTATAACTATGTGGTTATACGTGGCACTGAAATATCGTGGCACGTAAATACGTGGCACTTAAGTACGTGGCACTTAAGTACGTGGCACTTAAATACGTGGCACGTAAATACGTGGCACGTAAATACGTGGCACTTAAGTACGTGGCACTTAAGTACGTGGCACTTAAGTACGTGGCACTTAAGTACGTGGCACTTATATACGTGGCACTTATATACGTGGCACTTATATACGTGGCCACTGAAATATCGTGGCACTTATATACGTATATAAACGTATATTTTAGTGCCACGTATTTCAGGTTAGGGGTAGGGTTAGGGGTAGGGTTTTTTTTTTTTGTTTGTTTTCTTGTGTTTTTCTATAAAAACGCATGCGTCTAAAAACGCATGCGTTTTACCACGTTTACATGCGTTTTTTCACACATGCGTTTTTTTAAAAAACGCATGCAGATAAAAACGCAAGTGTGAAACCAGCCTAAAAGACGCTTTTTATAGCAAAAAAGTTTTTGCGTCTCCACATTTTGAGACCTATAATTTTTCCACATTTTGGTCCACAGAGTCATGTGAGGTCTTGTTTTTTGTGGGACGAGTTGACGTTTTTATTGGTAACATTTTCGGACACGTGACCATTTTTGATCACTTTTTATTCCGATTTTTGTGAGGCAGAAGGACCAAAAACCAGCTATTCATGAATTTCTTTTGGGAGAGGCGTTTATACCGTTCCGCGTTTGGTAAAATTGATAAAGCAGTTTTATTCGTCGGGTCAGTACGATTACAGCGATATCTCATTTATATAATTTTTTTATGTTTTGGCGCTTTTATACGATAAAAACTATTTTATAGAAAAAATAATTATTTTGGTATCGCTTTATTCTCAGGACTATAACTTTTTTATTTTTTTGCTGATGATGCTGTATGGCGGCTCGTTTTTTGCGGGACAAGATGACGTTTTCAGCGGTACCATGGTTATTTATATCCGTCTTTTTGATCGCGTGTTATTCCACTTTTTGTTCGGCGGTATGGTAATAAAGCGTTGTTTTTTGCCTCGTTTTTTTTTTTTTTTTCTTACGGTGTTTACTGAAGGGGTTAACTAGTGGGGCAGTTTTATAGGTTGGGTCGTTACGGACGCGGCGATACTAAATATGTGTACTTTTATTGTTTTTTTTATTTTATTTAGATAAAGAAATGTATTTATGGGAATAATATTTTTTTTTTTTTTCATTATTTTGGAATATTTTTTTTTTTTTTTTTTACACATTTGGAAAAAATTTTTTTTAACTTTTTTACTTTGCCCCAGGGGGGGACAATACAGATCGGTGATCTGCCAGTTTGCATAGCACTCTGACAGATCACCGATCTGAGGAAAGTGCAGGCTGCTTCACAGTGCCTGCTCTGAGCAGGCGTCTGTGAAGCCACCTCCCTCCCTGCAGGACCCGGATCCGCGGCCATCTTGGATCCGGGTCTGGGAGCTGCAGGGAGGGAGGTAAGACCCTCGCAGCAACGCGATCACATCGCGTTGCTGCGGGGGGCTCAGGGAAGCCCGCAGGGAGCCCCCTCCCTGCGCGATGCTTCCCTGCACCGCCGGCACATCGCGATCATGTTTGATCGCGGTGTGCCGGGGGTTAATGTGCCGGGGGCGGTCCGTGACCGCTCCTGGCACATAGTGCCGGATGTCAGCTGTGATAATCAGCTGACACCCGGCCGCGATCGGCGGCGCTCCCCCCGTGAGCGCCGCTGATCGCGTATGACGTACTATCCCGTCGGCGGTCATACGGGCCCACCCCACCTCGACGGGATAGTACGTCAGATGTCAGGAAGGGGTTAAAAATGGTAATTTGGAACAGAAGGTTGAAGCTCAGCTTTATTCAGTTGAGGACAACACCAGGCAGGGGCAGACAGACACCTTTAGTAGGCCGGAACAGCCAATTGCATTTTTAAAAATGGTAATTTGGAACTGAAGGTTGAAGCTCAGCTTTATTCAGTTGAGGACAACACCAGGCAGGGGCAGACATTCACCTTTAGTAGGCCGGAAAAGCCAATTGCATTTTTAAAAATGGTAATTTGGAACAGAAGGTTGAAGCTCAGCTTTATTCAGTTGAGGACAACACCAGGCAGGGGCAGACAGACACCTTTAGTAGGCCGGAACAGCCAATTTTTTAAAAAAACAGCAGTTAGTAAGAGGCAGAAGGTAGAAGCTCAGCTTTATTCAGTTGAGGACAACACCAGGCAGGGGCAGACAGACACCTTTAGTAGGCCGGAACAGCCAATTGCATTTTTAAAAATGGTAATTTGGAACAGAAGGTTGAAGCTCAGCTTTATTCAGTTGAGGACAACACCAGGCAGGGGCAGACAGACACCTTTAGTAGGCCGGAACAGCCAATTTTTTAAAAAAACAGCAGTTAGTAAGAGGCAGAAGGTAGAAGCTCAGCTTTATTCAGTTGAGGACAACACCAGGCAGGGGCAGACAGACACCTTTAGTAGGCCGGAACAGCCAATTGCATTTTTAAAAATGGTAATTTGGAACAGAAGGTTGAAGCTCAGCTTTATTCAGTTGAGGACAACACCAGGCAGGGGCAGACAGACACCTTTAGTAGGCCGGAACAGCCAATTTTTAAAAAAAACAGCAGTTAGTAAGAGGCAGAAGGTAGAAGCTCAGCTTTATTCAGTTGAGGACAACACCAGGCAGGGGCAGACAGACACCTTTAGTAGGCCGGAACAGCCAATTGCATTTTTAAAAATGGTAATTTGGAACAGAAGGTTGAAGCTCAGCTTTATTCAGTTGAGGACAACACCAGGCAGGGGCAGACAGACACCTTTAGTAGGCCGGAACAGCCAATTTTTTAAAAAAACAGCAGTTAGTAAGAGGCAGAAGGTAGAAGCTCAGCTTTATTCAGTTGAGGACAACACCAGGCAGGGGCAGACAGACACCTTTAGTAGGCCGGAACAGCCAATTTTTTAAAAAAACAGCAGTTAGTAAGAGGCAGAAGGTAGAAGCTCAGCTTTATTCAGTTGAGGACAACACCAGGCAGGGGCAGACAGACACCTTTAGTAGGCCGGAACAGCCAATTGCATTTTTAAAAATGGTAATTTGGAACAGAAGGTTGAAGCTCAGCTTTATTCAGTTGAGGACAACACCAGGCAGGGGCAGACAGACACCTTTAGTAGGCCGGAACAGCCAATTGCTTTTTTAAAAATGGTAATTTGGAACAGAAGGTTGAAGCTCAGCTTTATTCAGTTGAGGACAACACCAGGCAGGGGCAGACAGACACCTTTAGTAGGCCGGAACAGCCAATTGCTTTTTTAAAAATGGTAATTTGGAACAGAAGGTTGAAGCTCAGCTTTTTTCAGTTGAGGACAACACCAGGCAGGGGCAGACAGACACCTTTAGTAGGCCGGAACAGCCAATTGCATTTTTAAAAATGGTAATTTGGAACTGAAGGTTGAAGCTCAGCTTTATTCAGTTGAGGACAACACCAGGCAGGGGCAGACAGACACCTTTAGTAGGCCGGAACAGCCAATGGCATTTTTAAAAATGGTAATTTGGAACTGAAGGTTGAAGCTCAGCTTTATTCAGTTGAGGACAACACCAGGCAGGGGCAGACAGACACCTTTAGTAGGCCGGAACAGCCAATGGCATTTTTAGAAATGGTAATTTGGAACAGAAGGTAGAAGCTCAGCTTTATTCAGTTGAGGACAACACCAGGCAGGGGCAGACATTCACCTTTAGTAGGCCGGAACAGCCAATTGCATTTTTAAAAATGGTAATTTGGAACTGAAGGTTGAAGCTCAGCTTTATTCAGTTGAGGACAACACCAGGCAGGGGCAGACATTCACCTTTAGTAGGCCGGAACAGCCAATTGCATTTTTAAAAATGGTAATTTGGAACAGAAGGTTGAAGCTCAGCTTTATTCAGTTGAGGACAACACCAGGCAGGGGCAGACAGACACCTTTAGTAGGCCGGAACAGCCAATTGCATTTTTAAAAATGGTAATTTGGAACAGAAGGTTGAAGCTCAGCTTTATTCAGTTGAGGACAACACCAGGCAGGGGCAGACAGACACCTTTAGTAGGCCGGAACAGCCAATTGCATTTTTAAAAATGGTAATTTGGAACTGAAGGTTGAAGCTCAGCTTTATTCAGTTGAGGACAACACCAGGCAGGGGCAGACATTCACCTTTAGTAGGCCGGAACAGCCAATTGCATTTTTAAAAATGGTAATTTGGAACAGAAGGTTGAAGCTCAGCTTTATTCAGTTGAGGACAACACCAGGCAGGGGCAGACAGACACCTTTAGTAGGCCGGAACAGCCAATTTTTTTAAAAAACAGCAGTTAGTAAGAGGCAGAAGGTAGAAGCTCAGCTTTATTCAGTTGAGGACAACACCAGGCAGGGGCAGACAGACACCTTTAGTAGGCCGGAACAGCCAATTGCATTTTTAAAAATGGTAATTTGGAACAGAAGGTTGAAGCTCAGCTTTATTCAGTTGAGGACAACACCAGGCAGGGGCAGACAGACACCTTTAGTAGGCCGGAACAGCCAATGGCATTTTTAAAAATGGTAATTTGGAACAGAAGGTTGAAGCTCAGCTTTATTCAGTTGAGGACAACACCAGGCAGGGGCAGACAAACACCTTTAGTAGGCCGGAACAGCCAATTGCATTTTTAAAAATGGTAATTTGGAACTGAAGGTTGAAGCTCAGCTTTATTCAGTTGAGGACAACACCAGGCAGGGGCAGACATTCACCTTTAGTAGGCCGGAACAGCCAATTGCATTTTTAAAAATGGTAATTTGGAACAGAAGGTTGAAGCTCAGCTTTATTCAGTTGAGGACAACACCAGGCAGGGGCAGACAGACACCTTTAGTAGGCCGGAACAGCCAATTTTAAAAAAAAACAGCAGTTAGTAAGAGGCAGAAGGTAGAAGCTCAGCTTTATTCAGTTGAGGACAACACCAGGCAGGGGCAGACAGACACCTTTAGTAGGCCGGAACAGCCAATGGCATTTTTAAAAATGGTAATTTGGAACTGAAGGTTGAAGCTCAGCTTTATTCAGTTGAGGACAACACCAGGCAGGGGCAGACAGACACCTTTAGTAGGCCGGAACAGCCAATGGCATTTTTAGAAATGGTAATTTGGAACAGAAGGTAGAAGCTCAGCTTTATTCAGTTGAGGACAACACCAGGCAGGGGCAGACATTCACCTTTAGTAGGCCGGAACAGCCAATTGCATTTTTAAAAATGGTAATTTGGAACAGAAGGTAGAAGCTCAGCTTTATTCAGTTGAGGACAACACCAGGCAGGGGCAGACATTCACCTTTAGTAGGCCGGAACAGCCAATTGCATTTTTAAAAATGGTAATTTGGAACAGAAGGTAGAAGCTCAGCTTTATTCAGTTGAGGACAACACCAGGCAGGGGCAGACATTCACCTTTAGTAGGCCGGAACAGCCAATTGCATTTTTAAAAATGGTAATTTGGAACAGAAGGTTGAAGCTCAGCTTTATTCAGTTGAGGACAACACCAGGCAGGGGCAGACAGACACCTTTAGTAGGCCGGAACAGCCAATTTTTTAAAAAAACAGCAGTTAGTAAGAGGCAGAAGGTAGAAGCTCAGCTTTATTCAGTTGAGGACAACACCAGGCAGGGGCAGACAGACACCTTTAGTAGGCCGGAACAGCCAATTGCATTTTTAAAAATGGTAATTTGGAACAGAAGGTTGAAGCTCAGCTTTATTCAGTTGAGGACATTACCAGGCAGGGGCAGACAGACACCTTTAGTAGGCCGGAACAGCCAATTTTTTAAAAAAACAGCAGTTAGTAAGAGGCAGAAGGTAGAAGCTCAGCTTTATTCAGTTGAGGACAACACCAGGCAGGGGCAGACAGACACCTTTAGTAGGCCGGAACAGCCAATTGCATTTTTAAAAATGGTAATTTGGAACAGAAGGTTGAAGCTCAGCTTTATTCAGTTGAGGACAACACCAGGCAGGGGCAGACAGACACCTTTAGTAGGCCGGAACAGCCAATTGCATTTTTAAAAATGGTAATTTGGAACTGAAGGTTGAAGCTCAACTTTATTCAGTTGAGGACAACACCAGGCAGGGGCAGACATTCACCTTTAGTAGGCCGGAACAGCCAATTGCATTTTTAAAAATGGTAATTTGGAACAGAAGGTTGAAGCTCAGCTTTATTCAGTTGAGGACAACACCAGGCAGGGGCAGACAGACACCTTTAGTAGGCCGGAACAGCCAATTTTTTAAAAAAACAGCAGTTAGTAAGAGGCAGAAGGTAGAAGCTCAGCTTTATTCAGTTGAGGACAACACCAGGCAGGGGCAGACAGACACCTTTAGTAGGCCGGAACAGCCAATTGCATTTTTAAAAATGGTAATTTGGAACAGAAGGTTGAAGCTCAGCTTTATTCAGTTGAGGACAACACCAGGCAGGGGCAGACAGACACCTTTAGTAGGCCGGAACAGCCAATTTTTTAAAAAAACAGCAGTTAGTAAGAGGCAGAAGGTAGAAGCTCAGCTTTATTCAGTTGAGGACAACACCAGGCAGGGGCAGACAGACACCTTTAGTAGGCCGGAACAGCCAATTGCATTTTTAAAAATGGTAATTTGGAACAGAAGGTTGAAGCTCAGCTTTATTCAGTTGAGGACAACACCAGGCAGGGGCAGACAGACACCTTTAGTAGGCCGGAACAGCCAATTGCATTTTTAAAAATGGTAATTTGGAACAGAAGGTTGAAGCTCAGCTTTATTCAGTTGAGGACAACACCAGGCAGGGGCAGACAGACACCTTTAGTAGGCCGGAACAGCCAATGGCATTTTTAAAATGGTAATTTGGAACAGAAGGTTGAAGCTCAGCTTTATTCAGTTGAGGACAACACCAGGCAGGGGCAGACAGACACCTTTAGTAGGCCGGAACAGCCAATTGCATTTTTAAAAATGGTAATTTGGAACTGAAGGTTGAAGCTCAGCTTTATTCAGTTGAGGACAACACCAGGCAGGGGCAGACATTCACCTTTAGTAGGCCGGAACAGCCAATTGCATTTTTAAAAATGGTAATTTGGAACAGAAGGTTGAAGCTCAGCTTTATTCAGTTGAGGACAACACCAGGCAGGGGCAGACAGACACCTTTAGTAGGCCGGAACAGCCAATTTTTTAAAAAAACAGCAGTTAGTAAGAGGCAGAAGGTAGAAGCTCAGCTTTATTCAGTTGAGGACAACACTAGGCAGGGGCAGACAGACACCTTTAGTAGGCCGGAACAGCCAATGGCATTTTTAAAAATGGTAATTTGGAACTGAAGGTTGAAGCTCAGCTTTATTCAGTTGAGGACAACACCAGGCAGGGGCAGACAGACACCTTTAGTAGGCCGGAACAGCCAATGGCATTTTTAGAAATGGTAATTTGGAACAGAAGGTAGAAGCTCAGCTTTATTCAGTTGAGGACAACACCAGGCAGGGGCAGACATTCACCTTTAGTAGGCCGGAACAGCCAATTGCATTTTTAAAAATGGTAATTTGGAACAGAAGGTAGAAGCTCAGCTTTATTCAGTTGAGGACAACACCAGGCAGGGGCAGACATTCACCTTTAGTAGGCCGGAACAGCCAATTGCATTTTTAAAAATGGTAATTTGGAACAGAAGGTTGAAGCTCAGCTTTATTCAGTTGAGGACAACACCAGGCAGGGGCAGACAGACACCTTTAGTAGGCCGGAACAGCCAATTTTTTAAAAAAACAGCAGTTAGTAAGAGGCATGAAGGTAGAAGCTCAGCTTTATTCAGTTGAGGACAACACCAGGCAGGGGCAGACAGACACCTTTAGTAGGCCGGAACAGCCAATTGCATTTTTAAAAATGGTAATTTGGAACAGAAGGTTGAAGCTCAGCTTTATTCAGTTGAGGACATTACCAGGCAGGGGCAGACAGACACCTTTAGTAGGCCGGAACAGCCAATTTTTTAAATAAACAGCAGTTAGTAAGAGGCAGAAGGTAGAAGCTCAGCTTTATTCAGTTGAGGACAACACCAGGCAGGGGCAGACAGACACCTTTAGTAGGCCGGAACAGCCAATTGCATTTTTAAAAATGGTAATTTGGAACAGAAGGTTGAAGCTCAGCTTTATTCAGTTGAGGACAACACCAGGCAGGGGCAGACAGACACCTTTAGTAGGCCGGAACAGCCAATTGCATTTTTAAAAATGGTAATTTGGAACAGAAGGTTGAAGCTCAGCTTTATTCAGTTGAGGACAACACCAGGCAGGGGCAGACAGACACCTTTAGTAGGCCGGAACAGCCAATTGCATTTTTAAAAATGGTAATTTGGAACTGAAGGTTGAAGCTCAGCTTTATTCAGTTGAGGACAACACCAGGCAGGGGCAGACATTCACCTTTAGTAGGCCGGAAAAGCCAATTGCATTTTTAAAAATGGTAATTTGGAACAGAAGGTTGAAGCTCAGCTTTATTCAGTTGAGGACAACACCAGGCAGGGGCAGACAGACACCTTTAGTAGGCCGGAACAGCCAATTTTTTAAAAAAACAGCAGTTAGTAAGAGGCAGAAGGTAGAAGCTCAGCTTTATTCAGTTGAGGACAACACCAGGCAGGGGCAGACAGACACCTTTAGTAGGCCGGAACAGCCAATTGCATTTTTAAAAATGGTAATTTGGAACAGAAGGTTGAAGCTCAGCTTTATTCAGTTGAGGACAACACCAGGCAGGGGCAGACAGACACCTTTAGTAGGCCGGAACAGCCAATTTTTTAAAAAAACAGCAGTTAGTAAGAGGCAGAAGGTAGAAGCTCAGCTTTATTCAGTTGAGGACAACACCAGGCAGGGGCAGACAGACACCTTTAGTAGGCCGGAACAGCCAATTGCATTTTTAAAAATGGTAATTTGGAACAGAAGGTTGAAGCTCAGCTTTATTCAGTTGAGGACAACACCAGGCAGGGGCAGACAGACACCTTTAGTAGGCCGGAACAGCCAATGGCATTTTTAAAAATGGTAATTTGGAACAGAAGGTTGAAGCTCAGCTTTATTCAGTTGAGGACAACACCAGGCAGGGGCAGACAGACACCTTTAGTAGGCCGGAACAGCCAATTGCATTTTTAAAAATGGTAATTTGAAACTGAAGGTTGAAGCTCAGCTTTATTCAGTTGAGGACAACACCAGGCAGGGGCAGACATTCACCTTTAGTAGGCCGGAACAGCCAATTGCATTTTTAAAAATGGTAATTTGGAACAGAAGGTTGAAGCTCAGCTTTATTCAGTTGAGGACAACACCAGGCAGGGGCAGACAGACACCTTTAGTAGGCCGGAACAGCCAATTTTTTAAAAAAACAGCAGTTAGTAAGAGGCAGAAGGTAGAAGCTCAGCTTTATTCAGTTGAGGACAACACCAGGCAGGGGCAGACAGACACCTTTAGTAGGCCGGAACAGCCAATTGCATTTTTAAAAATGGTAATTTGGAACAGAAGGTTGAAGCTCAGCTTTATTCAGTTGAGGACAACACCAGGCAGGGGCAGACAGACACCTTTAGTAGGCCGGAACAGCCAATGGCATTTTTAGAAATGGTAATTTGGAACAGAAGGTTGAAGCTCAGCTTTATTCAGTTGAGGACAACACCAGGCAGGGGCAGACATTCACCTTTAGTAGGCCGGAACAGCCAATTGCATTTTTAAAAATGGTAATTTGGAACAGAAGGTAGAAGCTCAGCTTTATTCAGTTGAGGACAACACCAGGCAGGGGCAGACATTCACCTTTAGTAGGCCGGAACAGCCAATTGCATTTTTAAAAATGGTAATTTGGAACAGAAGGTAGAAGCTCAGCTTTTTTTCAGTTGAGGACAACACCAGGCAGGGGCAGACAGACACCTTTAGTAGGCCGGAACAGCCAATTGCATTTTTAAAAATGGTAATTTGGAACAGAAGGTAGAAGCTCAGCTTTATTCAGTTGAGGACAACACCAGGCAGGGGCAGACAGACACCTTTAGTAGGCCGGAACAGCCAATTGCATTTTTAAAAATGGTAATTTGGAACTGAAGGTTGAAGCTCAGCTTTATTCAGTTGAGGACAACACCAGGCAGGGGCAGACAGACACCTTTAGTAGGCCGGAACAGCCAATTTTTAAAAAAAACAGCAGTTAGTAAGAGGCAGAAGGTAGAAGCTCAGCTTTATTCAGTTGAGGACAACACCAGGCAGGGGCAGACAGACACCTTTAGTAGGCCGGAACAGCCAATGGCATTTTTAAAAATGGTAATTTGGAACTGAAGGTAGAAGCTCAGCTTTATTCAGTTGAGGACAACACCAGGCAGGGGCAGACAGACACCTTTAGTAGGCCGGAACAGCCAGTGGCATTTTTAAAAATGGTAATTTGGAACTGAAGGTTGAAGCTCAGCTTTATTCAGTTGAGGACAACACCAGGCAGGGGCAGACAGACACCTTTAGTAGGCCGGAACAGCCAATGGCATTTTTAGAAATGGTAATTTGGAACAGAAGGTAGAAGCTCAGCTTTATTCAGTTGAGGACAACACCAGGCAGGGGCAGACATTCACCTTTAGTAGGCCGGAACAGCCAATTGCATTTTTAAAAATGGTAATTTGGAACTGAAGGTTGAAGCTCAGCTTTATTCAGTTGAGGACAACACCAGGCAGGGGCAGACATTCACCTTTAGTAGGCCGGAACAGCCAATTGCATTTTTAAAAATGGTAATTTGGAACAGAAGGTTGAAGCTCAGCTTTATTCAGTTGAGGACAACACCAGGCAGGGGCAGACAGACACCTTTAGTAGGCCGGAACAGCCAATTTTTTAAAAAAACAGCAGTTAGTAAGAGGCAGAAGGTAGAAGCTCAGCTTTATTCAGTTGAGGACAACACCAGGCAGGGGCAGACAGACACCTTTAGTAGGCCGGAACAGCCAATTGCATTTTTAAAAATGGTAATTTGGAACAGAAGGTTGAAGCTCAGCTTTATTCAGTTGAGGACAACACCAGGCAGGGGCAGACAGACACCTTTAGTAGGCCGGAACAGCCAATTGCTTTTTTAAAAATGGTAATTTGGAACAGAAGGTTGAAGCTCAGCTTTATTCAGTTGAGGACAACACCAGGCAGGGGCAGACAGACACCTTTAGTAGGCCGGAACAGCCAATTGCTTTTTTAAAAATGGTAATTTGGAACAGAAGGTTGAAGCTCAGCTTTATTCAGTTGAGGACAACACCAGGCAGGGGCAGACAGACACCTTTAGTAGGCCGGAACAGCCAATTGCTTTTTTAAAAATGGTAATTTGGAACTGAAGGTTGAAGCTCAGCTTTATTCAGTTGCAGCTTCTTGGCAATAATATAAAGAAGACGAGACAGGACAACACTCATTGGATGCCATATCTGTGTTTTCACTGGAAAAAAAACTGTCAGTTAACTACTTGTAGGAGAAAGTTTTTGTAGCTGGAGGCCACTTTTTGTATTGTACCAGTTTTCTGTTGTATGTTTGGAACTGAAGGTTGAAGCTCAGCTTTATTCAGTTGAGGACAACACCAGGCAGGGGCAGACACCTTTAGAAGGACGGAACAGCCAATTTTTTTAAAAACAGCAGTTAATCAGAGCCAGAAGGTAGAAGCTCAGCTTTATTCAGTTGAGGACAACTTGAATTAGGGACTGCAGACAGACTTTGCAGGCTGTCCCCTGTGTGGACCATGCATCCAATACATTAACCCATTTAGCCACAAAGGACACGTAACCTTCCGTGGCCAGGCCTACAGGTCCATGTGTCTGTTGTCAGGTATACCTTTGGACTGACAAATTGACAGAATGCAAGGACAATGCGGTCTTTAACATGCAGGTGGAGGGGTGGGATGGCTTTTCTCGCAAAAGAATTGTCAACTGGGTAGCTCATAGCGTGGTATATCGTAGTTCATCCTGGCTTTATTAATATTAAATTAAATAAAAAAATAGGCTCTAGGCACTTTATTATTGGTTCCAGGGGTACACGGGCAGCAGTGGTCAGGTGATTGGAGGCCTAGTGGAAGGAGGGACCTTAGACAGGCTTCGAAGGCCTAACATAATAAAATGGGCTGGCGGTAGGCACTTTATTATTGGTTCCAGGGGTACACGGGCAGCAGTGGTCTGGTCAGTGGAGGCCTAGTGGAAGGAGGGACCGCAGACAGGCTTCAAAGGCCTAACATAATAAAATGGGCTGGCTGTAGGCACTTTATTATTGGTTCCAGGGGTACACGGGCAGCAGTGGTCAGGTGAGTGGAGGCCTAGTGGAAGGAGGGACCGCAGACAGGCTTCGAAGGCCTAACACAATAAAATGGGCTGGCTGTAGGCACTTTAAAATTGGTTCCAGGGGTACACGGGCAGCAGTGGTCTGGTCAGTGGAGGCCTAGTGGAAGGAGGGCCCGCAGACAGGCTTCGAAGGCCTAACACAATAAAATGGGCTGGCTGTAGGCACTTTAAAATTGGTTCCAGGGGTACACGGGCAGCAGTGGTCTGGTCAGTGGAGGCCTAGTGGAAGGAGGGACCGCAGACAGGCTTCGAAGGCCTAAAATAACAAACAATAGGCTCATGGCAGTTTTACAGCGGTTACATGGATACACGGGCAGCTTGGTGGTGAGTGGAGGAGTATTTAAAGTAGGGACCGCAGACAGGCTATCAAAGGCCTAAAATAACAAACAATAGGCTCATGGCAGTTTTACAGCGGTTACATGGATACACGGGCAGCTTGGTGGTGAGTGGAGGAGTATTTAAAGTAGGGACCGCAGACAGGCTATCAAAGGCCTAAAATAACAAACAATAGGCTCATGGCAGCTTTACAGCGGTTACATGGATACACAGGCAGCTTGGTGGTGAGTGGAGGAGTATTTAAAGTAGGGACCGCAGACAGGCTATCAAAGGCCTAAAATAACAAACAATAGGCTCATGGCAGTTTTACAGCGGTTACATGGATACACGGGCAGGCAGCTTGGTGGTCAGTGGAGGAGTATTTAAAGTAGGGACCGCAGACAGGCTATCAAAGGCCTAAAATAACAAACAATAGGCTCATGGCAGCTTTACAGCGGTTACATGGATACACGGGCAGGCAGCTTGGTGGTCAGTGGAGGAGTATTTAAAGTAGGGACCGCAGACAGGCTATCAAAGGCCTAAAATAACAAACAATAGGCTTATGGCAGTTTTACAGCGGTTACATGGATACACGGGCAGGCAGCTTGGTGGTCAGTGGAGGAGTATTTAAAGTAGGGACCGCAGACAGGCTATCAAAGGCCTAAAATAACAAACAATAGGCTCATGGCAGCTTTACAGCGGTTACATGGATACACAGGCAGCTTGGTGGTCAGTGGAGGAGTATTTAAAGTAGGGACCGCAGACAGGCTATCAAAGGCCTAAAATAACAAACAATAGGCTCATGGCAGTTTTACAGCGGTTACATGGATACACGGGCAGCTTGGTGGTGAGTGGAGGAGTATTTAAAGTAGGGACCGCAGACAGGCTATCAAAGGCCTAAAATAACAAACAATAGGCTCATGGCAGCTTTACAGCGGTTACATGGATACACAGGCAGCTTGGTGGTGAGTGGAGGAGTATTTAAAGTAGGGACCGCAGACAGGCTATCAAAGGCCTAAAATAACAAACAATAGGCTCATGGCAGTTTTACAGCGGTTACATGGATACACGGGCAGGCAGCTTGGTGGTCAGTGGAGGAGTATTTAAAGTAGGGACCGCAGACAGGCTATCAAAGGCCTAAAATAACAAACAATAGGCTCATGGCAGCTTTACAGCGGTTACATGGATACACGGGCAGGCAGCTTGGTGGTCAGTGGAGGAGTATTTAAAGTAGGGACCGCAGACAGGCTATCAAAGGCCTAAAATAACAAACAATAGGCTCATGGCAGCTTTACAGCGGTTACATGGATACACAGGCAGCTTGGTGGTCAGTGGAGGAGTATTTAAAGTAGGGACCGCAGACAGGCTATCAAAGGCCTAAAATAACAAACAATAGGCTCATGGCAGCTTTACAGCGGTTACATGGATACACGGGCAGGCAGCTGGTGATGAGTGGAGGAGTATTTAAAGTAGGGACCGCAGACAGGCTATCAAAGGCCTAAAATAACAAACAATAGGCTCATGGCAGCTTTACAGCGGTTACATGGATACACAGGCAGCTTGGTGGTGAGTGGAGGAGTAGTGCAAGGAGTGTCTGTCCCAGTACTCCCAAAATATAAATAGATGTTAATGTCTCGCAAAACAACCAAAACAAAAAAAAAGGTGGCATACTTAGGTACAGGGGTGGGCTCATCTACTGAGTTTCTGACATAGTAATTTGGCAGTAACTATTTCATGGTGCCAATATAGGACACAGACACAGACTACTTTAAGTTGCATCATAGATGTCTACAAATTTGTATTGTCAGTGCCAGACATTGAATGATGTCAGCGAATAGACTAAAGATTGGTGGAGCTGTGCGACATAATTTTGCACGTGGTAGAGCACATTTTGAGCTGGGGTAGGGGGGAACTCTCTTGAGGCCGGCGGGACCGCCCCAGGGCCCCTCATGTTACAACGGTGTGTCTGACGTTGGGTGCGCACCACCACCGCCAGAGACACTACATTGTACTATGAGGGACCCAGTAGCAATGCCGTCAACCAAAAGCGAGCACACCCACCTCTTCAGACAAACAGCAGTCTCACGGGTGCTTGCGCCAAGTCGCGATACCACGGCCCCGTGTGGGGAGTTTTGCCATTTAGGGAGGTGTAAACATGTCGTATGCTGTACAATCAGCTGCAGCAAATTAGACATTAGAAAAGTAATTCACAGGCAAGAGCTTTTCATAGGAAAGCTAGGTGTCGGCCGGGCAAGGTGGGGGAAAAGATTTCGAAATCCAGTTGTGGTTCATTTTAATGAATGTTAGATCGTCAACATTTTGGGTAGCCAGACGAGTCCTTTTTTCGGTTAATATTGAACCTGCAGCACTGAATACTCTTTCTGATAGGACACTTGCTGCCGGGCAAGCAAGCTCCTGCAATGCATATTCTGCCAATTCTGGCCAGGTGTCTAATTTGGAGGCCCAGTAATCAAATGGGAATGACGGTTGAGGGAGAACATCGATAAGGGATGAAAAATAGTTAGTAACCATACTGGACAAATGTTGTCTCCTGTCACTTTCAATTGATGCAGCAGTACCTGTCCTGTCTGCGGTTATAGCAAAATCACTCCACAACCTGGTCAGAAAACCCCTCTGTCCAACGCCACTTCTGATGTGTGCACCCCTAACACTCCTAGTCTGCTGCCCCCTGGAGCTCGTGTGAGAACGATCACGTGCGCTGTGTGCTGGGAATGCCTGAAGCAAACGGTCAACAAGAGTTGATTGTTTGGTTGCTAATATTAGTTCCAAGTTCTCATGTGGCATAATATTTTGCAATTTGCCTTTATAGCGAGGATCAAGGAGGCAGGCCAACCAGTAATCGTCATCGTTCATCATTTTCGTAATGCGTGTGTCCCTTTTTAGGATACGTAAGGCATAATCCGCCATGTGGGCCAAAGTTCCAGTTGTCAAATCTCCGGTTTTGATTGGTTGAGGGGCAGTTGCAGGCAAATCTACGTCACTTGTGTCCCTCAAAAAACCAGAACCCGGCCGTGACACGCAACCAATTTCCTGTGCCCCCGGGAAAGGTTCGGCATTAAAAATATACTCATCCCCATCATCCTCCTCGTCCTCCACCTCCTCTTCGCCCGCTACCTCGTCCTGTACACTGCCCTGACCAGACAATGGCTGACTGTCATCAAGGCTTTCCTCTTCCTCTGGTGCAGACGCCTGCTCCTTTACGTGCGTCAAACTTTGCATCAGCAGACGCATTAGGGGGATGCTCATGCTTATTACGGCGTTGTCTGCACTAACCAGCCGTGTGCATTCCTCAAAACACTGAAGGACTTGACACATGTCTTGTATCTTAGACCACTGCACACCTGACAACTCCATGTCTGCCATCCTACTGCCTGCCCGTGTATCCTCCCACAAATAAATAACAGCACGCCTCTGTTCGCACAGTCTCTGAAGCATGTGCAGTGTTGAGTTCCACCTTGTTGCAACGTCTATGATTAGGCGATGCTGGGGAAGGTTCAAAGACCGCTGATAGGTCTGCATACGGCTGGCGTGTACAGGCGAACGACGGATATGTGAGCAAAGTGCACGCACTTTGAGGAGCAGGTCGGAGAACCCAGGATAAGTTTTCAATAAGCACTGCACCACCAGGTTTAAGGTGTGAGCCAGGCAAGGAATGTGTTTCAGTTGGGAAAGGGAGATGGCAGCCATGAAATTCCTTCCGTTATCACTCACTACCTTGCCTGCCTCAAGATCTACTGTGCCCAGCCACGACTGCGTTTCTTGTTGCAAGAACTCGGATAGAACTTCCGCGGTGTGTCTTTTGTCGCCCAAACACTTCATAGCCAATACAGCCTGCTGACGCTTGGCAGTAGCAGGCCCATAATGGGACAACTGGTGTGCAACAGTGTCATCTGCCGATGGAGTGGTTGGCAGACTGCGTTCTGTGGAAGAGCTGTAGCTTCTGCAGGAGGACGAGGAGGAGGAGGGGGTGCGAACGCCTACAGCCAACTGTTTCCTAGACCGTGGGCTAGGCACAACTGTCCCTAAATTGATGTCGCCTGTGGACCCTGCATCCACCACATTCACCCAGTGTGCCGTGATGGACACATAACGTCCCTGGCCATGCCTACTGGTCCATGCATCTGTAGTCAGGTGCACCTTTGTACTCACAGATTGCCTGAGTGCATGGACGATGCGCTGTTTAACATGCTGGTGCAGGGCTGGGATGGCTTTTCTGGAAAAAAAGTGTCGACTGGGTAGCTCGTATCGTGGTTCAGCGTACTCCATCAGGGCTTTGAAAGCTTCGCTTTCAACTAACCGGTAGGGCATCATCTCTAACGAGATTAGTCTAGCTATGTGGGCGTTAAAACCCTGTGTACGCGGATGCGAGGATAAGTACTTCCTTTTTCTAACCAGAGTCTCATGTAGGGTGAGCTGGACTGGAGAGCTGGAGATCGTGGAACTTTCGGGTGTGCCGGTGTACATGGCAGACTGAGAGACGGTTGGAGACGGTATTGTTTCCGCCGGTGCCCTAGATGCAATATTTCCTCCTACAAAACTGGTTGTTCCCTGACCCTGACTGCTTTTGGCTGGCAAAGAAACCTGCACAGATACTGCCGGTGGTGCGGAAAATGGTGGCCTTACAGTGACGGAAGGGATGTTGTGTTGCTGACTAGCTTCATTGGCCGAGGGTGCTACAACCTTAAGGGACGTTTGGTAGTTAGTCCAGGCTTGAAAATGCATGGTGGTTAAGTGTCTATGCATGCAACTAGTATTTAGACTTTTCAGATTCTGACCTCTGCTTAAGCTAGTTGAACATTTTTGACAGATGACTTTGCGCTGATCAGTTGGATGTTGTTTAAAAAAATGCCAGACTGCACTCTTCCTAGACTCGGATCCCTTTTCAGGGATTGCAGACTGAGCTTTAACCGGATGGCCACGCTGTCCTCCAACAGGTTTTGGCTTTGACACGCGTTTTGGGCCAGATACGGGCCCGGCAGATGGAACCTGTTGCGATGTTGATGCCTGCTGCGGCCCCTCCTCCACC
The DNA here is from genome assembly GCF_051348905.1 of Ranitomeya variabilis. NCBI lineage: Eukaryota > Metazoa > Chordata > Amphibia > Anura > Dendrobatidae > Ranitomeya > Ranitomeya variabilis. Next base: position 480,597,945 of record NC_135234.1, on the reverse strand, counting down.
TCCGCTTCTGAACTACTGCCGCCTGCACCCTGTTCCCCCAATGGCTGCCAATCGGGGTCAATAACTGGGTCATCTATTACCTCCTCTTCGAGCTCGTGTGCAACTTCGTCTGTGTCACTGTGTCGGTCGGTGGTATAGCGTTCGTGGCGGGGCAACATAGTCTCATCAGGGTCTGATTGTGGATCTGTACCCTGAGAGGGCAATGTGGTGGTCTGAGTCAAAGGAGCAGCATAGTACTCTGGCTGTGGCTGTGCATCAGTGCACTCCATGTCAGAATATACTTGTAATGGGCATGGCCTGTTAAATGTTTCACTTTCTAAGCCAGGGACGGTATGTGTAAAGAGCTCCATGGAGTGACCCGTTGTGTCGCCTGCTGCATCCTTCTCTCTTGTTGTAGTTTTTGCTGAGGAGGACAAGGAAGCGACTTGTCCCTGACCGTGAACATCCACAAGCGACGCGCTGCTTTTACATTTACCAGTTTCGGAAGAGGAGGCAAAAGAGCTAGAGGCTGAGTCTGCAATGTAAGCCAAAACTTGCTGTTGCTGCTCCGCCTTTAAAAGCGGTTTTCCTACTCCCAGAAAAGAGAGCGTTCGAGGCCTTGTGTAGCCTGACGACGAAACTGGCTCCACAGCTCCAGACTTAGGTGGAATATTTTTATCCCCACGACCACCTGATGCTCCACTACCACTACCATCATTACCAGCTGACAATGAACGCCCACGACGACCTCTTGCACCAGACTTCCTCATTGTTTTAAAAACTTAACCAAAGTAACTTTATTTGTTGCTGTCAAACAACTTACACGGTGAGCTATAACTTCAGTATGATTTCAATATCCCTTAACAGGTTGGTGAGACCACAAGGAAAATCAGGCACAATGTTACACACTCTGTTTTCTGTGGCACAAAATCACAGAGATGACACACACGCAGGACTGTCACTCAAGCACTAATGTCAATATTAATCTCCCACCTAATTTATTTTTTTTTTTTTTTCAGGGAGACTTTAGAAACCAAATAATATTAAAAAAACCAAAAAAATAAATAGGCTTTCTATGGCCCACTGAATGAGAGAGAGGTGGCACACCCAGGAGTCAAGACTGGCACACAAGCTGAAAGGGCAATATTACTCTCCCACTGTTTTTTTATGTATTTTTTGTTTTTTAAGGGAGACTTTAGAATCCCAATAATATTTAAAAAAAAAAATAAATAGACTTTCTATGGCCCACTGAATGAGAGAGGTGGCACACCCAGGAGTCAAGACTGGCACACAAGCTGAAAGGGCAATATTACTCTCCCACTGTTTTTTTATGTATTTTTTGTTTTTTAAGGGAGACTTTAGAAACCCAATAATATTTAAAAAAAAAAATAAATAGGCTTTCTATGGCCCACTGAATGAGAGAGGTGGCACACCCAGGAGTCAAGACTGGCACACAAGCTGAAAGGTGTCATGATCTCTGCAGGCAGAGATCATAGCAAGCCTATAGAGGGACAAGCTCTCGGAAGATGGAACTATACTGACCATGAACTAAGCCTGCCGCGCAACTAGAAATAGCCAGGTAGCATTTCCTATTTATCGCTAGATGCCCAGCTCTGGCCTAAGACCTAAATAGCTAGCAGAGGGAAATATAAGACCTGGCTCACCTCTAGAGAAATATTCCAAAGAAGACAGTAGCCCCCCACATATAATGACGGTGAGTTCAGATGAAACAACAAACGCAGCAGGAAAATAGTCTTAGCAAATTTGAGGTCCGCTTACTAGATAGCAGAAGACAGATAGTATACTTTCATGGTCAGCAGAAAAACACTAACAAAACACCATCCAGAGATTACCTTAAACTCTGGCATTAACTCATAACGCCAGAGTAGCAATCCCTGATCAACGAGAGCTTTCCAGACACAGTAACAAAACTTCAGCTGTGAACTGGAACAAATAGGCAAAACAAAACATGGACAAAAGTCCAACTTATCTAGTAGTTGTCTAGAAGCAGGAACAAGCACTGAGAGGCATCAGATAACATTGTTGACCGGCAAGAAACCACCAGAGAAATGAGCTTAAATAGCGACACCCACTACTGATGGAATCAGGTGAAACAGGAAAGAGGATGACAAGTCCAATTCCACAAGCGGCCACCGGGGGAGCCCAGAATCCAAATTCACAACAGTACCCCCCCCTCAAGGAGGGGGCACCGAACCCTCACCAGATCCACCAGGGCGACCAGGATGAGCCCTATGGAAGGCACGAACAAGATCAGAAGCATGAACATCAGATGCATTGACCCAAGAATTATCCTCCTGGCCGTAACCCTTCCAGTTGACCAGATACTGGAGTTTCCGTCTGGAAACACGAGAGTCCAAAATTTTCTCCACAACGTACTCCAACTCACCCTCAACCAACACCGGAGCAGGAGGCTCAACTGAAGGTACAACAGGTACCTCATACCTGCGCAATAACGACCGATGAAAAACGTTATGAATGGAAAAGGACGCAGGGAGGTCCAAACGGAAAGAAACAGGATTAAGAATCTCCAATATTCTATAAGGGCCGATGAACCGAGGTTTAAACTTAGGAGAAGAGACCCTCATAGGGACAAAACGAGAAGACAACCACACTAAATCTCCAACACAAAGCCGAGAACCAACACGACGATGACGGTTGGCAAAACGCTGAGTCTTCTCCTGGGACAACTTCAAATTGTCCATAACCTGCCCCCAGATGTGATGCAATCTCTCCACCACCGCATCCACTCCAGGACAATCCGAGGATTCCACCTGACCGGAGGAAAATCGAGGGTGAAACCCCGAATTACAGAAAAACGGGGACACCAAGGTGGAAGAACTGGCCCGATTATTGAGGGCGAACTCTGCCAATGGCAAAAAAGCAACCCAATCATCCTGGTCAGCAGAGACAAAACACCTCAGATATGACTCAAGGGTCTGATTAGTCCGCTCGGTCTGGCCATTAGTCTGAGGGTGAAAAGCAGATGAAAAAGACAAATCTATGCCCATCCTAGCACAGAATGCCCGCCAAAATCTAGACACAAATTGGGTACCTCTGTCAGAAACAATATTCTCAGGAATACCGTGCAATCGGACAACATTCTGAAAAAACAGAGGAACCAACTCAGAAGAAGAAGGCAACTTGGGCAGAGGAACCAAATGGACCATTTTAGAGAAACGGTCACAGACCACCCAGATGACAGACATCTTCTGGGAAACAGGCAGATCTGAAATAAAATCCATCGAGATGTGTGTCCAAGGCCTCTTAGGAATAGGCAAGGGCAACAGCAGTCCGCTAGCCCGAGAACTACAAGACTTGGCCCGAGCACAAACGTCACATGACTGCACAAAGACTCGCACATCTCGTGACAGAGAAGGCCACCAGAAGGATCTTGCCACCAAATCCCTGGTACCAAAAATTCCGGGATGACCTGCCAATGCAGAAGAATGTACCTCAGAGATGACTCTGCTGGTCCAATCATCCGGAACAAACAGTCTATCAGGCGGACAACGATCCGGTCTATCCGCCTGAAACTCTTGCAAGGACCGCCGCAGATCAGGAGAAACGGCCGACAAAATTACTCCCTCCCTAAGGATACCTGTGGGTTCAGAATTACCAGGAGAGTCCGGGTCAAAACTCCTAGAAAGGGCATCTGCCTTAACATTCTTAGAACCCGGTAGGTATGACACCACAAAATTAAAGCGAGAAAAAAATAAAGACCAGCGCGCCTGTCTAGGATTCAGGCGTCTGGCAGTCTCAAGATAAATCAAATTTTTGTGGTCAGTCAATACCACCACCTGATGCCTAGCCCCCTCGAGCCAATGGCGCCACTCCTCAAACGCCCACTTCATGGCCAAAAGCTCCCGATTCCCAACATCATAATTCCGCTCTGCGGGCGAAAATTTGCGAGAAAAGAAGGCACAAGGCCTAATGACGGAGCAGTCGGAACCTTTCTGCGACAACACTGCCCCAGCTCCGATCTCCGAAGCGTCAACCTCAACCTGAAAAGGCAGATTCACATCAGGCTGACGCAACACAGGGGCAGAGGCAAAACGGCGCTTAAGCTCCTGAAAGGCCTCTACAGCATGAGGGGACCAATTAGCAACATCAGCGCCTTGTCTGGTCAAATCAGTCAGTGGTTTAACGACATCCGAAAAACCAGCAATAAATCGGCGGTAAAAGTTGGCAAAGCCCAAAAATCTCTGAAGACCCTTAAGAGAGGAGGGCTGAGTCCAGTCACAAATAGCTTGCACCTTGACGGGATCCATCTCAATGGAAGAGGGAGAAAAAATATACCCCAAAAAGGAAATTTTCTGGACCCCAAAAACGCACTTAGACCCCTTCACACATAAAGAATTAGACCGCAGAACCTGAAAAACTCTCCTGACCTGCTGGACATGAGAGTCCCAGTCATCAGAAAAAATCAGAATATCATCCAGATATATTATCATAAATTTATCCAGAAAATCGCGGAAAATATCATGCATAAAAGACTGGAAAACTGAAGGGGCATTAGAAAGACCAAAAGGCATGACCAAATACTCAAAGTGGCCCTCGGGCGTATTAAATGCGGTCTTCCACTCATCCCCCTGCCTGATCCGCACCAAATTATACGCCCCACGAAGATCAATTTTAGAGAACCACTTAGCATCCTCTATACGAGCAAACAAATCAGTAAGCAATGGCAATGGGTATTGATACTTAACAGTGATCTTATTCAGAAGCCGATAATCAATACATGGTCTCAAAGAGCCGTCTTTTTTTGAGACAAAGAAAAACCCAGCTCCCAAGGGAGAAGAAGATGGACGAATATGTCCCTTTTCCAAAGACTCCTTTATATATTCCCGCATAGCAGCATGTTCCGGCACAGACAAATTAAACAAACGACCCTTTGGATATTTACAACCCGGTATCAAATCTATGGCACAATCGCACTCACGGTGCGGAGGTAACGACCCAAGCTTGGGTTCGTCAAAGACGTCTTGATAATCAGAGAGGAACTCAGGGACTTCAGAGGGAATGGACGACGAAATAGAAACCAAAGGTACGTCCCCATGAATACCCTTACATCCCCAGCTCAACACAGACATTGCTCTCCAGTCCAAGACTGGGTTGTGAGACTGCAACCATGGCAATCCCAGTACCAAATCGTCATGTAAATTATACAGCACCAGGAAACGAATAGTCTCCTGGTGATCCGGATTGATACGCATGGTTACTTGTGTCCAGTATTGTGGTTTATTATTAGCCAATGGGGTGGAGTCAATCCCCTTCAGAGGAATAAGAGTCTCCAAAGGCTCTAAATCAAAACCACAACGATTGGCAAAGGACCAATCCATAAGACTCAGAGCGGCGCCAGAGTCAACATAGGCGTCCGTGGCAATGGATGACAAAGAGCAAATCAGGGTTACAGACAAAATAAACTTAGACTGAATGGTGCCAATGGAAACAGACTTATCAAGCTTCTTTGTACGCCTAGAGCATGCCGATATAACATGAGTAGAATCCCCACAATAGAAACACAATCCATTCTTCCGTCTAAAATTCTGTCGCTCGCTCCTGGACAGAATTCTATCACACTGCATACTTTCTGGCGTCTTTTCCATAGACACCGCCAGATGGTGCACCGGTTTGCGCTCCCGCAGACGCCTATCAATCTGAATAGCCATTGTCATGGACTCATTCAGACCTGCAGGCAAAGGGAACCCCACCATAACATCCTTAACGGCATCAGAGAGACCTTCTCTGAAAGTTGCCGCCAAGGCGCACTCATTCCACTGAGTAAGCACAGACCATTTACGGAATTTTTGGCAGAAAACTTCAGCTTCGTCTTGCCCCTGAGATAGTGCCATCAAAGTTTTTTCTGCCTGAAGTTCCAAATGAGGTTCCTCATAAAGCAAGCCCAAGGCCAGAAAAAACGCATCCACATCGCGTAACGCAGGATCCCCTGCTGGCAATGAGAAGGCCCAATCTTGAGGGTCACCCCTGAGCAAGGAAATCACAATCCTAACCTGCTGAGCAGGGTCTCCAGCTGAACGAGACTTCAGGGACAAATAAAGCTTACAATTATTTCGGAAATTCTGGAAGCTAGCTCTATTCCCTGTGAAGAACTCCGGCAAAGGAATTCTCGGCTCAGATACCGGAGCATGTACCACAAAATCTTGTAAATTTTGTACTTTCGTGATGAGATTATTCAAACCCGCAGTTACACTCTGGAGATCCATTATTGTCAGGTGCACACAGAGCATACAGAGATTAGGAGGAGAGAGAGAAAAAAGACTGCAGCAAGGCAGACTGGAGGAAAAAAAAAAAAAAAAAAAATTCCAGCAGACTTCTTATAACTCTCCTTTCTCAACCTGGGTCTTTAACACTTTATTGGCCGGTCAAACTGTCATGATCTCTGCAGGCAGAGATCATAGCAAGCCTATAGAGGGACAAGCTCTCGGAAGATGGAACTATACTGACCATGAACTAAGCCTGCCGCGCAACTAGAAATAGCCAGGTAGCATTTCCTATTTATCGCTAGATGCCCAGCTCTGGCCTAAGACCTAAATAGCTAGCAGAGGGAAATATAAGACCTGGCTCACCTCTAGAGAAATATTCCAAAGAAGACAGTAGCCCCCCACATATAATGACGGTGAGTTCAGATGAAACAACAAACGCAGCAGGAAAATAGTCTTAGCAAATTTGAGGTCCGCTTACTAGATAGCAGAAGACAGATAGTATACTTTCATGGTCAGCAGAAAAACACTAACAAAACACCATCCAGAGATTACCTTAAACTCTGGCATTAACTCATAACGCCAGAGTAGCAATCCCTGATCAACGAGAGCTTTCCAGACACAGTAACAAAACTTCAGCTGTGAACTGGAACAAATAGGCAAAACAAAACATGGACAAAAGTCCAACTTATCTAGTAGTTGTCTAGAAGCAGGAACAAGCACTGAGAGGCATCAGATAACATTGTTGACCGGCAAGAAACCACCAGAGAAATGAGCTTAAATAGCGACACCCACTACTGATGGAATCAGGTGAAACAGGAAAGAGGATGACAAGTCCAATTCCACAAGCGGCCACCGGGGGAGCCCAGAATCCAAATTCACAACAGAAACGGCAATATTACTCTCCCACTGTTTTTTTAAGTTTTTTTTTTTTATTTTCAGGGAGACTTTAGAAACCAAATAATATTAAAAAAACCAAAAAAATAAATAGGCTTTCTATGGCCCACTGAATGAGAGAGAGGTGGCACACCCAGGAGTCAAGACTGGCACACAAGCTGAAAGGGCAATATTACTCTCCCACTGTTTTTTTTTTTTTTTTTTTTTTTTCATGGAGACTTTAGAAACCAAATAATAAGAAAAAAAATAAATAAATAAATAGGCTTTCTATAGCCCACTGAATGAGAGATAGCACACACAGCAGTGGCACACAAGCCCTGACTGAGGCCAATATTTTTCTACCACTGATTGATGTAGTGTTTTTGTGTTGAGGTAGATTTTAGAACACAAATCAAGGAAAAAAAAAAATGCTTTCTATGGCCCACTGAATGAGAGAGGTGGCACACCCAGGAGTCAAGACTGGCACACAAGCTGAAAGGGCAATATTACTCTCCCACTGTTTTTTTATGTATTTTTTGTTTTTTAAGGGAGACTTTAGAAACCCAATAATATTTAAAAAATAAAATAAATAGGCTTTCTATGGCCCACTGAATGAGAGAGGTGGCACACCCAGGAGTCAAGACTGGCACACAAGCTGAAAGGGCAATATTACTCTCCCACTGTTTTTTATGTATTTTTTGTTTTTTAAGGGAGACTTTAGAATCCCAATAATATTTAAAAAAAAAAATAAATAGACTTTCTATGGCCCACTGAATGAGAGAGGTGGCACACCCAGGAGTCAAGACTGGCACACAAGCTGAAAGGGCAATATTACTCTCCCACTGTTTTTTTTTTTTTTTTTTTTCAGGGAGACTTTAGAAACCAAATAATAAGAAAAAAAATAAATAAATAAATAGGCTTTCTATAGCCCACTGAATGAGAGATAGCACACACAGCAGTGGCACACAAGCCCTGACTGAGGCCAATATTTTTCTCCCACTGATTGATGTAGTGTTTTTGTGTTGAGGTAGAATTTAGAACACAAATCACGGAAAAAATAAATAGGCTTTCTATGGCCCACTCAGTGAGAGATGGCACACACAGGGATGGCACTGTAGCAGAAATGCCAATCTTAATCTCCCACAAAAAAAAAAAAAAAAAAAAACAGGGACTGTCCTACAATTACTATCTCCCTGCAGTAATCTAAGCCAGGTATGGCAGGCAGCAATAGGAGTGGACTGATGCACAAATTAAATAAAAAGTGTGGACAAACAAAAAAGATAGCTGTGCAGAAAGGAAGGAACAAGAGGATATGTGCTTTGAAAAAAGCAGTTGGTTTCCACAGTGGCGTACACACAGCAATACAGCTATCACGGAGCCTTCTAGGGCAGCCCAATGAGCTACAGCGCTGAGGAAAAAAAAAAAAAAATAGCTTCCACTGTTCCTGCACACCGAAGGTGGTGTTGGACAGTGGAAATCGCTACAGCACAAGCGGTTTGGTGGTTAGTGGACCCTGCCTAACGCTATCCCTGCTTCTGACGAAGCGGCAGCAACCTCTCCCTAAGCTCAGATCAGCAGCAGTAAGATGGCGGTCGGCGGGAACGCCCCTTTATAGCCCCTGTGACGCCGCAGACAGCAAGCCAATCACTGCAATGCCCTTCTCTAAGATGGTGGGGACCAGGATCTATGTCATCACGCTGCCCACACTCTGCGTTCACCTTCATTGGCTGAGAAATGGCGCTTTTCGCGTCATTGAAACGCGACTTTGGCGCAAAAGTCGCGTACCGCATGGCCGACAAGCACAGGGGTCGGATCGGGTTTCATGAGACGCCGACTTAGCCAAAAGTCGGCGACTTTTGAAAATGATCGACCCGTTTCGCTCAACCCTAGTAGTCACCAGTACATTATGTCCAGCCCGTGTTTCTGGAGACATGCACCCGTAAGTTAGGCATGGGTATGCATCCACATACAAACGCATATCCCTGTGTACAAAATATTAAAGATATGTACGCATGATGCATGCAGATCTATGCGGATCATACGCTGCACACAGAAACGCTAATGTGAACCTGGCCTTAGGTACTATTAAAATATCTACATTTTAAAAGATAAAAATGAATACTGACAAATGTGTATGTACATGTCTATTTGAAAACTAAAATGTAGCTGACCCTGGTCCATCACTTACAAGGGAAAGCTTAGTGCTGTCAAAATCCCATTTGGCATAATCTTTTATCTTTTGTCCAAAAACATCACGCAGAATAAACCAACGCTGACCTAACTCAAGAGCAAGGGAAAGAATCACCGCTCCTCTAGTTTATTTTTTTCTTTTTTAGAAAATATTTAACCCTTGTTAAAAATAAACACAGGATTATCGACAGTGAACAGCACCGATCACGCCCAGGTACCTGGTAATGTTATAAGAAAACACTTAGGAAACTGAAGCATCACTGTGCATTTGCCAAGTTGCATGCCATTACAATATTTTTCTACAAAGTTCTTCAGAAGATTAAAAAGGGTTTTACCACTAAATGCTTTAATAAACCATTGCTTACTCCGCCCAGCTCTCTTTTGGCTGTTCAATGGAACACTGCAACATTCGACTATTAAGAAGCTTTCCAAAAACAATTACAAAACAGCTTGCCCCCATTGTGACCTAACATTTTGTACACTTCAGAATGATGAGATCAATGGTTTCAGAGTTCATAACAAACATATTTACTCTAGCTGCTGCAAAAAGTGTTGGAGGTTTTTTTTTTGGCGCATATATAGCTATTTTGAAACAATGACAACTGCACTAGCATTATGATCCCACAGCACACAAATGTTCTTTTCACCATTTTACATGTGGTGACTTGTAATAGTTGCTTACTAAATGGATCTGCACATAATTTAGACACACAAACAATCTGGACAGATTGTTATTGCGTGTGTCTATAAAAGAGATAGAACATATTCTCTCCTCCTTTACGATCATTTTGCCAAATTTCTAGGTATACCACGTTACATAATTTTACATAGGTGTCAGCACTCTGAACATTTTTTATTACCTTTTGTGCATTACTGCCCTTTTCCAAGATGGCGTCTTTGGTCTCATGTGCACTGTGTCTTCCTGCTATAAAACTCCACCCCAGCCTTCAGTCTGTGCTAGAGTGTTCTGCCTTGCTTCCAGCTCCTGACTCTGGTGACTCCCTGGCTATATACCTGCTCCTGTTAACCTGTGTGGTGATCCTGCAACTCTGCTCTGAGTTCCTGCTGCATACACCAATTTCCAGTAATCCTCCTTCATCTGCTGCTCGTGTTTACTTCCATCTGCATTTGCTGGATATGTAAGCTGTTGCTGCTCTGCAAAAACCTGAGACTTTTACCCAGGCCTCCCTGGTTGAGCTAAGATATTATTTCAACTGCCTTGTAAACATATCTATCTGTGCTTGGACTAAAACAAGAACTTATTCGTGTCAAGTATCCTCAAGAATAATTGTGCTTCATAGACTTTCTGCGTGATTGCATTTTCCTCTGAAGTTTCCTATAGACTGCTAAGCTGCATTTAATATTTACACCAAGTGTTGTGGACTTGAGTTTCTCTCTGCACCTGTTTGGATCACCGTGTTATAATATAGACTTTACCACTTATAAGACTGTGTCCTGTAGTTGTCTTGTTCCACGCAACGAGTCTCCTGAGTTATCCCCTATAATTATTACAATAGGGTAGGTGAAATAATATTACTGGGGGCCTACTGTGGTCAATACCTGGCATCAGTATCTAATATATAATTGCCTAGAATACTACTTCCTGCAATTTGTGCCAACTTCCGTGGCTTTGTCCGGAGCTAATGTCCGGAGATAATGTCCGGAGCTAATGTCCGGAGATAATGTCCGGAGCTAATGTCCGGAGCTAATGTCCGGAGCTAATGTCCGGAGATAAGTGACGTCACCAGTGTCCTACACCCAGGCAGAGCACAGGGGCCCCAGGCAGCATATGGGGCCCCAGGCAGAGCACAGTGGCCCCAGGCAGAGCACAGGGGCCCCAGGCAGCATATGGGGCCCCAGGCAGAGCACAGTGGTCCCAGGCAGAGCACAGGGGCCCCAGGCAGCCTATGGGGCCCCAGGCAGCCTATGGGGCCCCAGGCAGAGCACAGTGGCCCCAGGCAGAGCACAGGGGCCCCAGGCAGCATATGGGGCCCCAGGCAGAGCACAGTGGCCCCAGGCAGAGCACAGGGGCCCCAGGCAGAACATGGGGCCCCAGGCAGAGCACAGGGGCCCCAGGCAGAGCACAGGGGCCCCAGGCAGCATATGGGGCCCCAGGCAGAGCACAGGGGCCCCAGGCAGCATATGGGGCCCCAGGCAGAGCACAGTGGCCCCAGGCAGAGCACAGGGGCCCCAGGCAGAACATGGGGCCCCAGGCAGAGCACAGGGGCCCCAGGCAGCATATGGGGCCCCAGGCAGAGCACAGGGGCCCCAGGCAGCCTATGGGGCCCCAGGCAGAGCACAGTGGCCCCAGGCAGCATATGGGGCCCCAGGCAGAGCACAGGGGCCCCAGGCAGCATATGGGGCCCCAGGCAGAGCACAGCGATATTTTGGACCACTGTGCGGTGTTTCAGACCCCCTGTGTGATGTCTGGGGCCCTGTTCTTAAGTATATTAAAGATTAAAGTAACGTATATTAAAGTATATTATAGATCAAATTTGACACGTTTATGAGCACCATTGAGTGATATACTCAAGAATGACATAATTTTTCAACATTTTATGGTTTCAAACTGTAAACACTCAGAGTTTTTTTTACTTCAACCAGAAAACCTTAACGGTTCATAAAAAACTTGACTGTTCAGGATATGATAAAAGTCATAGTATTCTGAATCTTTAACTTATAAAGATACCTTTACATGGGGTGATTATTGGTTCCAGAGAGGCTTTCGGCCGATAATCGTACACATGGCTGGTGACAGGACAATACAATATAAACGTTCAAAGGTAAACACTGATAACATTAAAATCTAATATATAATTGCCTAGAATACTACTTCCGGCAATTTGTGCCAACTTCCGTGGCTTTGTCCGGAGATAATGTCCGGAGATAAGTGACGTCACCAGCGTCCTACACCCGCTCAGGGTGGACAAAGATATATGCCTTCGTGGTGCGCGGCACTTTTCTGATTGATTGCCGCCTGCCGCGAGCGACCAATCAGAAATGTGCCGTACTGTCAAGAATTGTCAAGAGCTGGTGAGTGCAGCCATTTTTTGTTCTTTCTTACTATTATTTATTAATTGTATTATTCTTACATTTGAATAAATAAGGTATATATGGATTCTAGACTCCCGATTCTTTAGAATCGGGCTGCCATCTAGTTAAATATAAAAAGACAAGATGGCACCTCATGTAATATGTCACATCGATATTGGGTTAATCTGCAGGTTAATAGCGTTAGGCTGGAATCACACCAGCGTATGGCATCGGATGCGATATGCTAATGACCCTTGGCTCCTGCTCTGCTGCGAGCATAATCCGAGTGTCAGTGCTCTGATCCTCTCACATGACCAGATGGGAGCACAGCTGTGGAGGAAACAGAGGAAGTAATTTCTCTATCTCTGCTGCCGGCGTCGGCGGGAGTCGCACTGCACTCGGGTGATATCCGAGTGCAGTGACATGTTTTACTCACACCCATAGACTTGTATAGGGGCGAGAGAGCTGAGTCACACTGCCAATCGATTGTTCTCTCATGCCTATTCAACATGAGAAATTAATAGCAGTCTGAGCTGACCCATAGAGCAACACTAGGCAGAGTGCTATGTGATGTTTTATCACATAGCACTCGGCCGTGTTATACAGTAGTGTGACTCCTGCCTTGGAATGGTGTCATTCTCAAAGTGCGGCTCCTGGGAGAAAATTAATCTTATTCCTCCCTGGAGCCGCTGGCTATATATGCGGGTTAATGGCATTATCCAAGTGACAGATTCCCTTTTAAAAGCACACTCCCTCTTGAGGTTACAGAAGATTTTTACGGGTGCTGTATTGATGGAAAGTGGGTTTCCAGAATAATTTCCTGTGGCGGACTCATTACGTCAGTCATGGGAATTGCCTATTCATTTTAAAGGGAGCTTGTCAGCAGGATTGTGCACAGTAACCTACACACAGTATCTGGTCGGTGCCGATATACTGATTACAATGATACACGTACATGAGGAATTTCTGATATACAGTATATAAACACACTATAGATTAATATTGAATAAATATTCGATGTTGCGCTGGCTGCCAACTATTCCTTAGAATTTACATCATTCCTTCTAGTAATGTAATTGCACATGAATATATAAATTACAATACTCATATATTTGCCATGCCTGTTTTCCAGCAATCATTATATAAGGCAAAAATTGCTTAATGCTTGAAAAAAGTGGATCAATCCACAGAGGATCAACTTCAAGTCGAATTTCCTGAAATTCGCAGGCCCCCGAGAATTCAAACGATCGGCCAAAAAAATTAATTCCTGGCCCAATTTCACACAGTGCTAAAGACTCGGAGCAGGCTAATCGCTTTAGGCACAGCTGAGCAGACTTCTTGAGTTTATTCAACAGAAATAAAATTTTTGTCGAAAATTTGGTAAACTGGGCAAATTTGAATTTCGAAAGATCCACTCATCTCTCATGAATGTAAAGAACATTAGAGAGATCTGAATAAAGTACATGGCAAAAGTATACTTTTGATGTAAATGTACATCTGTACCTGGACTTTCCTTCACGTGCAGAAAAATCTCAATTATTTGTCCTAGCCCTGTGTGAAAAGACTCTGGCCAAAGCATGGTGGCTTGTTGGGGCCCCCTACAATCCCAGCACCTATGGTAGATGCCCACACAAAACTACCAACCCCGAATTCATCTCGGGGAAAGTAATGTATTAATGCGCTACCAAAGACGGGTTACTCTGTCATGGAAATAGTATTTAGCAGGACAATAGGTTCAGCAGATATGACTATTTAGCTCTCCATGTATGTGGTTCAATACTTTATCTTTGCCCTTAAACTCACAAAAAAGCCCTGAGTTGACAGATCTGTGCTGCGCCATAATAAACAGAGCGGATCTATATGTAAACCCTCATGGATGTTCTTTATTAGTGATAATATCTGAGGATATTTGTTCTTACTGTCTTAAGAATGGAGGGCTTATTTTCAGTTAAGTACGATAATATTTAGTTGACCTCTAAGGCCATTTGTGATATACTGCAAAAGCCACAAGAATAGTAATATTGTCCAAATTTGCTGACTCTGTGAGTGGAGGCTCCCACACAATAACACTGTTACAGCAGTCTGCGAGTATTTAGTCTATGCTAGAAATGCTGCTGGATAACTGAAAGTGGTTTGAGTATATAACCGAGGGAAAGAGACAGGGAGATTTATGGACTAGGACGTCCAGGAATCAATTTTTAACTATTTAAAGAGACACTAACCTGAATGAATATTAATTCTACGGGATCATTTTAGAAATTGTGAAGACTGGTAAACAGTTAAAATGTCATAAGACTTTTACATGGAGTTCTTTTTAAAGGGAATTTTTCACCAGTTTTTTGCCTCAAATCTGAGAGCAGCATCACGTAGAGACAGACAATGATTTCAGTGAAGTGTCACTTACTGGGCTGCTTGCCGTAGATTTGGTAAAATTACTGTTTTATCAGCAGGGGATTATCACTAGAGGACAAAGTAAAATTGGTGCCATGTAGTCCTCCATAGTCATAAAGTATATATAATCCCACCCTCACTACTAGTGTTGAGCGATACCGTCCGATACTTGAAAGTATCGGTATCGGAAAGTACCGGCCGATACCGGCAAAGTATCGGATCCAATCCGATACCGATACCCGATACCAATACAAGTCAATGGGACTCATGTATCGGACGGTATCCCTGATGGTTCCCAGGGTCTGAAGGAGAGGAAACTCTCCTTCAGGCCCTGGGAACCATATTAATGTGTAAAAGAAAGAATTAAAATAAAAAATATTGCTATACTCACCTCTCCGACGCAGCCTGCACCTTACCGAGGGAAGCGGCAGCGTTCTTTGTTTAAAATTCGCGCTTTTCTTTCCTTTACGTGAAGTCCCGGCTTGTGATTGGTCGCGTGCCGCCCATGTGGCCGGGACGCAACCAATCACAGCAAGCCGTGACATAATTTCAGGTCCTTCAGGATTTTAAAATTACGTTCCGGCGTTGTGATTGGTTGCGTCGCAGTCACATGGGCGACGCAACCAATCACAGCAAGCCGTGACGTAATTTCAGGTCCTTCAGGATTTTAAAATTACGTCCCGGCTTTGTGATTGGTTGCTTCGCGGTCAACCAATCACAAGCCGGGAGGCTGGACACGCGCGCATTTTAAAATGTGCGCTTGTCCAACCTCCCGTGACGTCCCGGCTTGTGATTGGTTGCTTCGCGGTCAACCAATCACAAGCCGGGATGCTGGACATGCGCGCATTTTAAAATGCGCGCTTGTCCAGCCTCCCGGCTTGTGATTGGTTGATCGCGACGCAACCAATCAGAAGCCGGGACGTCACGGGAGGCTGGACAAGCGCGCATTTTAAAATGCGCGCGTGTCCAGCCTCCCGGCTTGTGATTGGTTGATCGCGACGCAACCAATCACAAGCCGGGACGTCACGGGAGGCTGGACAAGCGCGCATTTTAAAATGCGCGCGTGTCCAGCCTCCCGGCTTGTGATTGGTTGATCGCGACGCAACCAATCACAAGCCGTGACGTCACGGGAGGCTGGACAAGCGCGCATTTTAAAATTTGCGCTTGTCCAGCCTCCCGTGACGTCACGGCTTGTGATTGGTTGCGTCGCCCATGTGACTGCGACGCAACCAATCACAAAGCCGGGACGTAATTTTAAAATCCTTAAGGACCTGAAATTACGTCACGGCTTGCTGTGATTGGTTGCGTCGCCCATGTGACTGAAACGCAACCAATCACAAAGCCGGGACTTTACGTAAGGAAAGAAAAGCGCGAATTTTAAACAAAGAACGCTGCCGCTTCCCTCGGTAAGGTGCAGGCTGCGTCGGAGAGGTGAGTATAGCAATATTTTTTATTTTAATTCTCTCTTTTACACATTTTTACATTAATGTTGTTTCGATACCGATACCCGATACCACAAAAATATCGGATCTCGGTATCGGAATTCCGATACAGCAAATATCGGCCGATACCCGATACTTGCGGTATCGGAATGCTCAACACTACTCACTACTGATTGACAGCTTTCTGCCTATGCACAGTGTGCACAGTGGTGTGAGTGAGGTTATACAGAGCTCAGCATTCAGAGAGCTGCTAGATGTATTACAAAGATAACAGTATTTTTTTAATCTAAATTACCCATGCAATCCAATATTTGATACATCACTGGAATCAGAGTATCTACTCCTACATCATAGAGCTCTCAGGTGGGTAGCAAAAATCTTCATGCCGCTTTGGAGGTGGAAGTGAGCCCTTTATCTCTTAGGCACTGTGCAGCTGCACAGATGGCACCAATGGTATGTCCAACCTTGATTTTTGGTAAACAAAAATCACTGACATGATTGACATCCCTTTCACATAAGTGTCCTGGGAAGCCAGAGGTAAAAGTTGCCAAGTATAAGCCTCGCCCCATGTGTCCTGGAAACTAGGAATGCTAACCTCCTTCTGTCTGGGGTTGTTTAATTTCAACTGCATTTATTAGGTAATATACAGATAGTTGGTCAAAGGGTATGTTAAAAAGTTGTCCTTCTTTAAATCATACATTGAATAAATGAAAAATGTTTGATGAAACCGTTGTGGTTACTACAGTGGTTCTTGAAAGTGTATGAACTCTTCAGAAATGTCCATCTTTCCACTCAAATTTGACCTCAAACTACATCAGATTCTCACACAAGTCATATAAGTAGATAAAGAGAACCAATCAAAACAAATTAGTCAAAATCATTAGACTTTTCATTTTGTTTAAACTAAGATAATTGATCCAATAGCACATGTACGTGAGTGGCAAAAGTATGTGATCCTTTGCTTTCAGTACATAGTGTGACCTCTCTTGTCCACAAATAACCTCATCTAATCTTTTCCAGTAATTTTTGATTAGTCCTGCATATCGACTTGAAGGAATTTTAGCCAATTGCTCCTTTCAAACTAGCTTTAACTTTGTTATGTTGGAGAGTTTTCTCCCATGTAGTGCTCATTTATGGTCCTTCCACTATATTTATGCAGGATTATGGTCAAGCATTTGACTTCATCATTCTAAAACGTTAACTTTATTTTTAGTTAGCCATTATTATTGTGGTAGATCTGATCACTCGGCTGCACAAGAATGTAGGCAATGGAATACTGTCTCTTTAAGACTCTCATTGGTTTATTAGGAGTGCTGCATAAGCCAGTGTAGAGTTATCAAAATAAAACAAGGCCTTCCTGGCCAAAGGAAAAAGAAACAAAGCAAAACATGCAGTATGTGTGGTTGCAGAGATCCGCCTGCTCAGGAAAAAAAAATCAACATTCACAGGTTCGGCTTCTTTGTCAGGACACCTAGTACTGGAGTTCCACTCTACAGGCCTACCAAACACTGAATGCCTCTGGAGGCTAACTAATTAAACCCCAGACCACACTTTGAGGTGGAGATAAGGTGGACAACCTCCAATCCACTATATGGTTGTTCACAACAACACAGCCGTTAAAATGGCCGATTAACCCCACTCAACACATAGTGTGCAGAAGGAGATTTCTGGGTTTCAAATCACTAATAGCCTCAGTGAAACGTATCTCACCTCCAGCACTTTGCTGAGGGTTTTAGCACCTTCACTTACTAAGCAGGGAAGTCTAAATAGGGCATCTGCGTTACCATGTAGCTTCCCAGCCCATACTTGACGTGGAAGCTGAAGTCCTGGAGCAGAAACCATCCAGTCACCCGGGTATTCTTCCTGTTTCTTTCCCTCATTTAACTCAGGGGCGCATGGTCTAACACTAACCTGAATTTCTGGCCTAACAAGTAGTGCCTCAGCATGTCAATTGCCCATTTTATGGCCAAGCACTCTTTATCTACGATGCCATAGTTCTTTTCACAAGAGGAGAGTCTCCTACTCTCAAGGTGTAGGATTGGATGTTCATTCATCCCCAATTACTACTTGGGACAACACAGCTCCCAAACCGACCTTGGAGGCGTCTGTCTGGACCACAAACTCTTTTGTGAAGTTGGGTGCGACCAAGACCAGATGTTTGCATAGGGTTAGTTTCAACTCCTGGAATGCCGCTTCAGAGGACCAATTGACCATTGACGTCTTGGTGCCCTTCAAAAGATTATCAACCAAGGCAAAAGATACCTCTATAATATAACTTTTATTCAATAAGGGTAAAATTACCCAAAAGTTAGGGTCAAAGAGATTAAACAACACAGTCTTATCCTAAATAGAAAAGATAAACTAGGGAGAGGTTGTGAACTCCTTACCCTACCTTACCGCGGAGGTTGGCACCATAAGATCGACATGGCACCCTTCAGAAGTTGAGTCAGTGAGGTGACTCTCATTGCAAAATTTGGGATAAATCACCGATAGTATCGCACAATTCCCAGAAACACCCTAACCTGCTTTTTAGAGCCCGGTTGCGGACAATTTTGGATTGCCTCCACCTTATTTACTTGCAGCTTTATTTCGCCCCATTCGACGATGTAGCCAAAGTATTTTGCCCCTTCCTTACCCATGGCACATTTCTCTGGGTGTATGGTAAACCCTGCATTCCTCAGTGCATGATACACTTCCACAAATATGCTTTGTGAAAATTAGACTTTGACAAATCCCTGTTCTTTAAATAAAACAGGTTGCCTAATCGCACATGAATGTCATCCAATTGATTGAAAACACCAGACTTTAATTTCACATTCATATAATTTGCTGATCCTAATAGTTCACATACTTTTTTTTCACTCAAATGTAATATTGGATAATTTTCATCATATGAAAAATGAAAAAATCCAAATTTTTTTTTACTTATTTGCTTTTTTGTTCTCCTTATTTACTTTTAAAACTTACATGAAAATCTGATGCAGTTTTAGGTAAAATTTAGCCAAAAATATGGAAAATTCTGAAGAGTTCACAAACTTTCAAACACCACTGTAAATCTTACAGTAGCCTTTTAAAATGTCTGGATACTTTCATCTTCACAACTGGATTAGGCTACATAGTCTTGACACATGTCAAAAATAGAGAGCACTTTATTTCCATAGACAGTAAATTCTATGCCTGGGGCATGATGTGTGAGGTAACTTTCAAAAAAATACAAAAAAGTTATGAGGCAGCACTAAAACCATTTACGACCAGCTGTCATCTACAGTAAATTAAACTCTGAATTAATGGTTGTCAGAGTTGCAAAAAGTGAAGTATATTATTCTTCCTTCCATTGTCTCAAACAATGTAAATGCTGCCTTGATACTCAGATATCATCCAAACAAGAGCTGGATTTAAAAAATTGTGTTAAATGGCCAGTGCTGTCCGCAGATGGGTGTTTTTAACTGATACTCAAGTCATATTTCATGTGATTTTTTTCAGGTATTTTAAGCATTTGACTTTATAACTTCCTATAGTTGTCCAGGCTCCACAAAGGAAAGTAACATAGTAACATAGCAACATACTGTAGTTAGCAAGGCTGAAAAAAGGCATTTGTCCATCCAGTTCAGCCTACATTCCGTCAGAATAATCCCCAGATCTACGTCCTTCTAAAGAACCTAATAATTGTAAGATACAATATTGTTCTGCTCCAGGAAGACATCCAGGCCTCTCTTGAACCCCTCGACTGAGTTCGCCATCACCACCTCCTCAGGCAAGGAATACAGATTCTCACTGCCCTAACAGTAAAGAATCCTCTTCTATGTTGGTGGAAAAACCTTCTCTCCTCCAGACGCAGAGAATGCCCCCTTGTGACCATCAGCTTCCTTGGTATAAGTACAAGTTGTAAACCGACAAAAACATTGATTACAGTATAGAGAAGCTATCATAAAAAATAAACTATTGTTTTAATCAGGTTTATATGTTGCATATATTTAAAAAATGGGTATTTCTTACATGATCTTTATTTAAAAAAATAGTAATTGTTCAGTTTTCACACAGCTCACTGCAGCTTTTTTAGTCTCATCCAAGAATGAAGAAAAAAGCAGCAACACTCCGTTTATCATGTCAAAAACCTTAGTCCTTTATTTACGAATACTTTCCATGGACAAGGTGTATAAGGGCAGGACAAATGCGGGCATGTAAGCAAAAGAACAGGACTACGGCTGTTTCGCGTATAACACGCTTCCAGGGGTCCAGATGAAGAAGCGTGTTATACGCAAAACGGACGTAAGATTTCATTGTTTTGCATGTCCCAAGTTTTTAATCTCATGAATAATAGCAAAAAACTCGGCACTCAAACTTAACTTAATCAGATACAGTGATTTAATGGTGTCCGCGGTAAGTAACAGAAGAAACATTTCGGTCCTATAGCTGGACCTTCATCAGTCACAATATTTGATCGTGAATAGAAGTTAGTGGACTCGAAGAATTGTGGGTTTTCATTAAGGTCATATATATAGGTGGACACAGCCAGTGTCTCAGGGGGATGGCCAAATCCAGCAGTATTGCCTTCTGTGAAATGGAGCCTGCGTGTCCTGGTCAGTGGAGGACGCGGTATCCACCGCAAGTCAGTGCGACTATTCTGATATACCAAGTTTTCAATCTGTATTTTGGAGCTTCATGTGGTTTTCAAGTCTTTATGTTACCTTCATTAAGGACAGAAAACGCCAATGTTTGCTCAGATTTACAAAGAATAGTAAAATGACAACTTTCTGAATATTTCATACTTGAAAGACAGAGTTGGATTCTCTACCAATAGTAACAAGATGCTGTGCTTGATGTAGTTCGGTGTATACACAAGTCTCAGGTGCTTTTATTTTAATGAATATGTCTGTGCAATGATTCTTGGTTGCTTCAAAGCATATTTATGTATCGCAGCCAGTTGTTTTCCAGTAACAGTTGCCAGAAAAGTAGTGATCATTATCTGAATAAATCTTTCTGGCTATGTTTGGGACAACCATGTTTATTTTATTTGTGCTATAAGCTTTCTAAAAACAACCTGGAAAGTGAGAAGAGAACTGATATGGTATTTACTTTAATAATTGGCTTCCATTCCAAGACCCAATTTTCTTGCTAGCATTACTATATGGCCTGTTTTTCTACAATATAAATGAACTAAAAGCAACAAATTTAATTAAAATATTATATATATATATCGATTACTTATTTTTAATTTTAGACAAATAATAATGAAAGGTCTTTACATTTTGTAAGAGTCCGAATTAATGGACAATTCTCGAAAAGTACCATATTACTCTTTTCCAAAGTAACTCTTTCTGGTTTACAAACCCACAGAGTTATTTACAAGGAGTGATCTGTTTAGGATACTAATCTGTTGACTAAAGTGGAGAGTGGTTGCAACGAATGCATTGAACTGCGCCAGACACCTTTTAACCTGCGTTACACAGACAAGCATTCATTATGCACTGCTAAATTTCAGTTATGGTGGTTGTGCAGGAAAATGACCACTTACTGCCAGGTTTCCAGCTGACTGCTAAGGGCTTGGTGAATTTTTTGCAATCATCTTATTGTCAAGGAAGCCTTCAAAGAAGTAGACACTAGCATGCTGTACAAATATCTGTGATTCGTGTGACATTTTAGAAACATTAAAGGACATAAATTGGTCAAACTCCTGAACATGGCTTACCTGTGATGTCATCACATTGTACACCAGCATTCCCCATCATATAGCTATTTCTGCCATAAATCATCATTTAGCTAATTATAGTTCATATTCACAAGATTTACAAGAATTCATTAAATCTGTTTTGACTTTTTTATTGACACATAATTAATTTATGTTTGATGAAAAAAATTCTTCAGAATAGTAGAGTTTCCATGGGTGAAAAATTTTCCCCATCATCATAATTTAGTTATGGCATGGTGGGAAGAATGCTTTGTGTACAATGTCCATAATCCTTATCTAACATCTACTGTCAATTACGCTAGATGCATAGATGGCATAATAATCATTTGGAGTGGTCTCACATCTGATATTTCTCCTTTTTTACAGTACCTTAACAAAAATCAGTTTAATTTACGTTTTACTAGTCATGTTGACAGCACCAGCATTTCTTTTCTAGATTTGGAGCTTTACAGGAATTCATAACTCACCCAGTCACGGTACTACTCTCCGTACACCTTCCTCTGGAAATACCATTTTACATGCATGTAGCTTCCATTCTCCTCACACAATTAGTTGGGGAACTAATTAGGGCAAAAATAAATTGCAGTGATCACGAATGTTTTTTTTAAAGAATCCACAATTATTAATTCCAGACTCAAATCTAGAAATTATCCAAACTGGTCACTGGATCGTGCAACTAAAATTGTTGACACCAAGGTAAGGAATAATCTTATTACATAAAAGAAAAATGTACAATCCCACCTGTAGTACCTTTTTTACAGTTATTTCTAACATCGTCAAACAAAATTTAAATATATTAAGAGATGATCATATAATAGATCAGCTATTGAATAAAGATATTAGAGTTGTTTCTGGTAAAGCCCCCACCAATCGTCTCTCACCTAGCCTTTTTAAATCACACTCCACTACTACTACTAAAAACTGGTTATCAACGAGTGGTTTTCACAAGTATGGCTCTGCTACTTGTAAAACCTGTTCACATGCAATTAAAATGTCCACCTTTTCTAGCATTTATCCTATCAGGAGTATTCCTAAATTGTAATACAGGTCATCTATATAATAAAGTGTACCACCTGTAAACTAAAATCTATAGGTTCCCCAACTAGAAGACTCAAAACTCGAATAAGGAAACACCTATAAGATATTGAATGCCCCTCTAATCGTACCATGTCCAAAGCTTCTAAACATTTTGTGGATGTCCATAACAGAAAGATAACCAGTTTTACAATCTATGCAATTGAACACAAAAGTGTGCTGTGGTAACAGAAGTGACACATTACATACTGTAGTAGAGAAGCATATTGGATCTTTTCCCTAGATACACGGGTTCTTCTAGGTCTAAATCTTCGAAAAGAAATTTTGTTATATTATTAATTTTATTATATATGTTTTTGCTTTTATTTTCAACCTTTACTTATAGGTTAATCCTTTTGCCATTCCAGCATGTTTTCCCCTTCTAGTCTTTCTTTTTTCCTGAACTTTACACACCTGTTCTCTAATAAATCTAAGCACCTTCCACAGTTGCACAAGTTAAACTAGGCTTCAATAACAATAATAATATTTATTGTGACACCAATTATTTAAAGATATTAGTGTGAATACTAAACACAGATTTTTTTTAATAAAAAGTCTACTCTTTGTGCTACATACTTTTCTTCTCTGCAATGACTCGCCTTCTAACAACAGGAAAAAGTAGAGCTAAGTGTTTTATTTCTTTACTTTGTTAGGATGCCATATATACTATAGCGCTGACCACAGTCACTGAGAACAGTTGGGTCTTCTGCTAATCAAGAATATGTGTGACCAATGAAAATGAAATATAGACCTGCGATAGAGCGCGAAAGTCACTTTCGAATATTAGGATGTATGGATTTAATAAGGCTTGAGCTCATAAATAAACCCTGTGTTAATGTGTCTAGTCCTTGGAAATTTATATCAGTGAAGAAAAGGAACATAGTGGTCAAAATGTTGACGTTTTCATTTGCAAGCTTCCATGAAGTCTTATGACATTTTTTCTGCAACGATGTCAAAGTAGTGTTATTATGGTTTATTAAGCAGCCTCCAGTATGTGAATGTTGAGATGTACAGCAAGGATATATCTGCAATAAATCCCATTTCTTTTTTACGCCAACAATTCGACTCTACAATGTTTGGCCCTTTTGTTTTCTTAATAAGTGCTCTTACCGTTTCATCTGTGACTCATCCAAGAAATCAATGGCTTTGGACAATGTCAGTTTGTCACTCTATGATATACTAAGCAGTAAAATGTGTTTTACTGAGAACCTGTGAGCTAACATAAAGAAATATGAAGCCTTTACAGTATATCTTTCTGTACATCCTTCTCCCAAATAAACACAGGTAGTTAGTGACCTGGGAATACCTTGAAGCTCTAGAAGATGTTATAGCACGTGGAAGCATATTTGATGTCAGCTGGGAACTTAATTTTCTGAAAATAATAATTCTTGGCTGTGGTGGAAACCAACATAAAAATGGAGTGTGGATTCCTAACTGGGATCAGAACTTCATGGCTGGTCATGCTATCCTATCAAATTTATTGACGGAAACCAATTTTGATGGAAAACAGAATATTAGGTAAACTATAGGATCCTGAAATCTTTACATAGATGTCTTGTTACCCAAAATGAAATGAATCTGCTTAGTGTGGGTCTGAGGGTCATAAAAGGGCGCAGAGAAAATGTATACAACAATATGAAAGACAGATCCTATATGGTATCTTACGTCATTCTAGTAAGCAGGTAAGAAATAGGTCAGCCAAGAATCAGATTACTGGAGTGGAAAAATGTAATGTGGGGTGATGTACTCAGTGGGAGCAATATGAATGTAAAACGTATGTTCACCATCTATACAATATGTGCATTAGAGTCAGAAGATTGTTCTTTGTTATACTAGAGATATTTTTCTCTTCATGGCAGAATCAGGGAAAAGTGCTTATGATCTGACTACACTGTAAAATGGAAGGATTGATTGAAGCGTTGCATGGCAGTAACGTGACAAGCCGCCTGTGACTGGCATGTCGACGTCAGTTGCCAGCCTCTAATTGGCGAGCTGACTGCATAGCGATTGAGGTCCAAGGAGACAGTATTTTTCTGCACTGTAACACATTATGGCTAGTGTTGAGCGATACCGTCCGATACTTGAAAGTATCGGTATCGGAAAGTATCGGCCGATACCGGCAAAATATCGGATCCAATCCGATACCGATACCCGATACCAATACAAGTCAATGGGACTCATGTATCGGACGGTATTCCTGATGGTTCCCAGGGTCTGAAGGAGAGGAAACTCTCCTTCAGGCCCTGGGAATCATATAAATGTGTAAAATAAAGAATTAAAATAAAAAATATCGCTATACTCACCTCTCCGACGCAGCCGGGACTTCAGCGAGGGAACCGGCAGCGTTGTTTGTTTAAAATTCGCGCTATTACTTGGTTACGTGAATTCCCGGCTTGTGATTGGTCAGGGCGGCCATGTTGCCGGGACGCGGACCAATCACAGCAAGCCGTGACGAAATTACGTCACGGCTTGCTGTGATTGGTCCGCGTCCCGGCAATATGGCCGCCCTGACCAATCACAAGCCGTGACGTCACGGGAGGCTGGACACGCGCCCATTTTAAAATGAGCGCGTCCAGCCTCCCGGCTTGTGATTGGTTGACCGCGGCGCAACCAATCACAAGCCGTGACGTCACGGGAGGCTGGACACGCGCTCATTTTAAAATGGGCGCGTGTCCAGCCTCCCGTGACGTCACGGCTTGTGATTGGTTGCGCCGCGGTCAACCAATCACAAGCCGGGAGGCTGGACGCGCTCATTTTAAAATGGGCGCGTGTCCAGCCTCCCGTGACGTCACGGCTTGTGATTGGTTGCGCCGCGGTCAACCAATCACAAGCCGGGAGGCTGGACGCGCTCATTTTAAAATGGGCGCGTGTCCAGCCTCCCGTGACGTCACGGCTTGTGATTGGTCAGGGCGGCCATATTGCCGGGACGCGGACCAATCACAGCAAGCCGTGACGTAATTTCGTCACGGCTTGCTGTGATTGGTCCGCGTCCCGGCAACATGGCCGCCCTGACCAATCACAAGCCGGGAATTCACGTAACCAAGTAATAGCGCGAATTTTAAACAAACAACGCTGCCGGTTCCCTCGCTGAAGTCCCGGCTGCGTCGGAGAGGTGAGGATAGCGATATTTTTTATTTTAATTCTCTCTTTTACACATTTTAACATTAATGTTGTTGCGATACCCGATACCCGATACCACAAGAGTATCGGAATCCCGGTATCGGAATTCCGATACAGCAAGTATCGGCCGATACCCGATACTTGCAGCATCGGAATGCTCAACACTAATTATGGCTAATTGTGCATTCAAGAATGACATTCGGCTCAATAAGACCCCCTGATTGTATCTACTTGGTCATGATCATTACGCCTCTCCAAAAACTACCGACAGGATCAAATCCCTTGATATTAGAGTTGGCAGATCTTATTTTAGTGACGTCTTCTATAATTTAAAATGATGAGATCTGTTACAATCATAAGCTGTACAGAGCTCCTACAAGTTGTATTACAGCCATGTACACATGATATATTACAACTAGGAAAATTCTGTATATTGAGCCAAGGACAGGATCAGATCGCATTATATCAAAACAGGAAAAACTTCCATTAAGTAAAGGGAAGTTGTCATGTCCCCAAATGTAATTAACCTGCAGATATAGGGCTTATCTGCAGATAGAGTTCCAATGCAGAGGCCATCATGCTGAAAGTGTGGACACTGGGAGAAAGTTAACTTTTATCCTCCCAGGAGCTGCGAGCTCTTAATCAAGCACAGCTCCCAGCATTGTGAGCGATGTCTGTAGGCCCACCCCTGAACTTTGATTGACAACTCGCACCACAGTTCATCTGTGTAAAGCGAGATATTAATGAAAATACCAGGGCTGGTGACATACTGCGCTCACTGTGTATTAAATGGTGACTGTAGCCCCTGCATGCACATCTCCATGACTGAAAGACGTCGGATTCCAATAGAAAGTTCATATTCTCCTAGTAGCCAGGCTTTCGGTAAGGTGGCCGGACTGTTAACCTGTGCATAAACCCTGTATCTGCAGGATAGTAGCTTTGGGGATATGACAGTTTCCCTTTAGGTCTAGCTGTTCTAACAGGAAAGGATTCAATATGGTCACTGGCTTAATGTATGAGAAGGTTACTGTTGTATGAATGTGTATTATTATTATCATTGTCGGTATATATTTGTTATCAATGTGTAGAATATTTCAGCACTGTGACATACTATTTTACCTATTGTGTTTCAAAACAAATTCTGCCTGAATGTAACATGAGCTTACAATAAAATAACTTTTATACTATTTACACTGGTTATTTCAATGATATATTTTATGTCATTTTCATTATGTATTATCTGTGGTTATCTAAGAGGAAACTTAAGAAAAACTGGATGAAACTCACAGAAGAACTCAAGGAGAACTCTCTGTAAGCCAAGCTGATCAGGTTCCCTGCATGGACTTTTTAACTTCTTTAACATAAATCTTGGATTTTGTTCTGGAGTCAGCATTAGCCCTGGATCCTTAGCGAATGTTGCTACAGTTCTATTGTGAAATAATGCAGTTTTAATGTATCCAATTTTTATTGAAGAATTATAATATTGAATTACTTGAGTGCATGCTTATAGAATGAATAAAACTTCAAATATTTTACTTTAAAGCTAAAATTGTAAAACGGGGATATATTGTTTAAAGGGTCCTAGAACTACAGTCTGTACTTGCCTCATTCTAAACCTAGCAGTGCCTCCCTCTAAGCCTGTTTGCAGAGGCATGATACAAATCACTGCACATTTGTAGCAGGAGATGTAAATCTGAGAATTGCTTCTTTAGCAGTAAATTCCTAACATACAGTTTCCATTAAATGACCTCAGCCTGAAAGGAATGCTGAAAAGACTTAACTATTTCATTGATGTGTTGGGAAGTGATCCTGCATATTATTCTAAACTGGAGACACCCTCAAGCATAGAAAAACATAGGCTGGTTTACACATATGCTTCAATGATTACTAAAATATTTAGAATTGAGAGTCCTCAGTGGTTGATACCTTTTAATAATGTACCGCATCTCAATGATTACTGACATCAGACAATTTTAATATTTGTTATAAAGGAGAAAAGAGTAGATTTGTGTATCAGCAGTGAAGAACGTTGGTATACTTGGAAACCAGTGCTCACTTGCTGGACTTTTTTAATAATCTGATTAATGTTCTGATTCTATCCATTTAGTTGTGTCTGACTTTTGGATCCTCTGTAAGCCGGTTCTCACCATGTTTCGCTGTTTTTCACGGCTTTTTTTAATTTCTTGATTCCCATGTTATTCTTGATGGTATTCAGCCACCAAGTTGTGGTCTCCCATTTTCTTTTGCCATTGACCATTCCAAGTGGCATCCCCCTTTCCAATGAATTTGCTTTTGGATCCCCTGTAGGCCGGTTCTCACCATGCTTCCCTGTTTTTCACAGCTTCTTTTAATTGCTTGATGTGCATTCCTATGTCATTCTTGATTGGTATTCAGCTATCGGGCCTTGGTCTCCCATTTCCTTTTGCCACTGACCATTCCAAGTGGCATCGTCCTTTTTAGTAAATTTGCCATGTCCAACATAGGTCAGTTTCTAAATGGTGATTTTGCCTTTCAGGGACACCTGGTGATTGTAGAAGTCCAAGGGCTTCATAGAAGTCTTCACCAGCACCACTTCTCAAAGTCATCATTTTTTTTCAGTCTAACTTTATTAATGTCCACATCTAGTGTTGAGCGATACCGTCCGATACTTGAAAGTATCGGTATCGGAAAGTATCGGCCGATACCGGCAAAGTATCGGATCCAATCCGATACCGATACCCGATACCAATACAAGTCAATGGGACTCAAGTATCGGACGGTATTCCTGATGGTTCTCAGGGTCTGAAGGAGAGGAAACTCTCCTTCAGGCCCTGGGATCCATATTAATGTGTAAAAGAAAGAATTAAAATAAAAAATATTGCTATACTCACCTCTCCGACGCAGCCTGCACCTTACCGAGGGAAGCGGCAGCGTTCTTTGTTTAAAATTCGCGCTTTTCTTTCCTTACGTGAAGTCCCGGCTTGTGATTGGTCGCATGCCGCCCATGTGGCGGCGACACAACCAATCACAGCAAGCCGTGACGTAATTTCAGGTCATTCAGTATTTTAAAATTACGCTCCGGCTTTGTGATTGGTTGCGTCGCAGTCACATGGGCGACGCAACCAATCACAGCAAGCCGTGACGTAATTTCAGGTCCTTAAGGATTTTAAAATTACGTCCCGGCTTTGTGATTGGTTGCGTCGCAGTCACATGGGCGACGCAACCAATCACAAGCCGTGACGTCACGGGAGGCTGGACACGCGCGCATTTTAAAATGGGCGCGTGTCCAGCCTCCCGTGACGTCCCGGCTTGTGATTGGTTGCGGCACGGTCAACCAATCACAAGCCGGGAGGCTGGACACGCGCGCATTTTAAAATGGGCGCGTGTCCAGCCTCCCGTGACGTCCCGGCTTGTGATTGGTTGACCGCGCCGCAACCAATCACAAGCCGGGACGTCACGGGAGGCTGGACACGCGCCCATTTTAAAATGCGCGCGTGTCCAGCCTCCCGGCTTGTGATTGGTTGACCGCGCCGCAACCAATCACAAGCCGGGACGTCACGGGAGGCTGGACACGCGCCCATTTTAAAATGCGCGCGTGTCCAGCCTCCCGTGACGTCACGGCTTGTGATTGGTTGCGTCGCCCATGTGACTGCGATGCAACCAATCACAAAGCCGGGACGTAATTTTAAAATCCTTAAGGACCTGAAATTACGTCACGGCTTGCTGTGATTGGTTGCGTCGCCCATGTGACTGCGACGCAACCAATCACAAAGCCGGAGCGTAATTTTAAAATACTGAATGACCTGAAATTACGTCACGGCTTGCTGTGATTGGTTGCGTCGCCGCCACATGGGCGGCATGCGACCAATCACAAGCCGGGACTTCACGTAAGGAAAGAAAAGCGCGAATTTTAAACAAAGAAGGCTGCCGCTTCCCTCGGTAAGGTGCAGGCTGCGTCGGAGAGGTGAGTATAGCAATATTTTTTATTTTAATTCTCTCTTTTACACATTTTTACATTAATGTTGTTTCGATACCGATACCCAATACCACAAAAGTATCGGATCTCGGTATCGGAATTCCGATACCCGCAAGTATCGGCCGATACCCGATACTTGCGGTATCGGAATGCTCAACACTATCCACATCTTAAAACCATATGTCACAGTTGAGAATAGAGCTGAAGTGAAAAGATCAGTTTTTGTTTGATAGTGACTGAGACAGCCTTGTACTTCTGTATTTGATCCATGCTCATTATGGCTGCATGCCCAGTGATAATCAATGCTTGATTTCTGATGCGCAACCTCTAGTGAGATCCAAGTAAAATGAACCTGTCGACCATTTATATTTCTTGATAGTTGATCTTTCTGTGGACAGCCTCATTTGTGGCACTCATGATACCGGTTTTCTTGATGTTCAAGTAAAGGCCCTTCAACTCGCTTTTCTTTCAACTACATGAACTTCTTCAAGTCATTCTCACTCTGCCTGCAGGGTTGTATCATCTGCATATCTCACATTAATGCTGGTCCTATTTTCATCACAAGATTTGAATCATCTAAGTCTAGTTTCCTTATATTTACTTCTGCATAGAGGTTGAAAAGAAAGGAAGAGGAAATGCATTCTTGTCTTGAGCCCGTTTTGATTTTGAACCATTTTGTATCTCCATACTTGGTTCATACTCTAGATTCTTGATCATCATAGAGTGACCTCATTAATTTAAATAGGCAAGCTGGCACTCCAACCTATGCGGTGCTTTACAATGCTTACAGTGCTCAACACTCAAAAGCTATGGTTTAATCAATGAAGCACAGATAGAGCTTCTTCTGGTACTCCCTCATATTTTCTGTGATCCACCTCAGGTTTGCAATGTGATCATGGTCCATCTACATTTACAGAATCCGCTCGGTAGTCAGAAAGTTGTCTATCAAAGATGTTCCCCAAATATTTCCTAGTGGGAGCCAGCGGACTGCACTTGTTTGGATCTGGAGACTTCAGTTCAGGCAAATATACCATTTATTATTCTGGCAACGATTAATACTACTGGTTTTATCTATACATCTCCAATTCTGCAATGTTTAACAAAAGAATTCTAAAAAAAATTAGACACATGGAGAGAGCCTCCTATCCAAATGTTCTTAAAAAGGAATCGGTCACCAGGTTTTTACTTCCACATATGATGTACAGGCATAGACCTTTACTCCAGTATTATACTGTGTTATATAATTTACTTTGTGCTCCAGTTTTAATTAAAAACTGTTTTTTTCTGCTGTAGATCTACCAGTTCTCTGACTGCTGAGTTGTTTATAACCATGTCTCCACCGACCACTGATTTTGGTGTGCAC
This sequence comes from Ranitomeya variabilis, assembly GCF_051348905.1. NCBI lineage: Eukaryota > Metazoa > Chordata > Amphibia > Anura > Dendrobatidae > Ranitomeya > Ranitomeya variabilis. Next base: position 480,566,591 of record NC_135234.1, on the reverse strand, counting down.
TGTACATATGCAGGAAGCTGGCAATCAGTGGTGGGGGCTGGGTTATATATAGCTGATGACTATGAAGGACTGCATGGCAGCAGGTTTACTAGTCCTGTACTTATAAGCAAGCAGCACAGTAACTGACACATCACCACATCACTGTAGTCAGAGTCTCTGTCTATACATTATGTAGCTCTCAGATGAGGTACCAAAAACCCGGTGACAGATTTCCTTAGGAAGACTGAAATAATAAAAAAAAACACTACTCACTTTTTCAACCACTGCCAATCCAACGCAGAAACCCTTCCCTCACAAGCCTTTGTTTAAATGTTTTCAGTATTGTTGTACTCCACTGATACAAGATGGCTGCAGTCAGTCTCTGTGGTTGCATGCTATCTGTTACGGATCTGCAACACAGGACTAAGGTAGAAGGTAGAAGGGGGAAAGCTGACCCTGCACTATGACTAGGCTGAAACCCTACGATGGAGTGGGTGACCCATTCCTTGCGAATAGACCCACCAACGATCCTAGGTTACCTGTGTACCTAGGTACCTTCTGTACCACAAACTTGCATTTCTCCAGTTTAGCAAAGAGTGTGCTTTCTCTCAGAATCTGCAGAACCTCACGGACTCTCTGCCAATGCGACTCCAGATCGGGCGAATAGATCAAAATATCCAAATAAACAATCTCACTCCTCCCGATCAACGGCCTCAGGATGTCGTTAATGAAATTTTGAAAGAACGCCGGAGCATTTGTAAGGCTGACCTAAACAATCAAAATGACCTTCCGGGGTATTAAAGGCTTTCTTCCATTCATCGCCTTCTTTAACCCGCAGCAAATTATATGCCCCGAGATCGATCTTAGAGAACCACTTGGTTCCAACTAATTGGTTAAACAAATCCAGAATTAGTGGCAAGGGGTGATGATTGCGCACAGTGATCTGCAACACAGGACTAAGGTAGAGGGGGGAAAATTCACCCTGCACTATGACTAGGCTGAAACCCTACCATGGAGTGGGCGACCCATTCCTTGTGAATAGACCCACCGACGATCCTAGGTTAATCTCAAGCGAAGACCTATAGATAAGGGGAAGGGGTACCCTAAAAGAACTAAGGACTGTGTACAAAAAAGGGTTACCTCCCAGTAGAAAACACAGAGAAGGCTCTAGAAACTAATAGAAAACAAACTAAGGCTGGCAGAACCAGAGGTACCAGTACTGCACAAATAACACACGCAGAACACAAAGCAAAGCACCAAGCTAGAGCTCAAGCAGATTAACACTGTTGTCAAACGCAGATTCCTAGAGGACAACCAAACCATGTCCCCAACAACAAACCTCACCTCCCTTCTACTCTTGTCAAAAAATTTCTTAGACCTCCTATTAGCCTGTTTAAGATTATGGTGCACACTGGTCCAAACCCTTTCCAAATTTCCAGAAAAACTCTCCTCCTCAGGCACCGCCGCCCCAATCCTAGAAAAAGGACCAAAAGATGGATTCTTCCCAGTACAACAAAAAAAAGGAGAACACCCAGCCGAAGAAGACATATGATTATTGAGAGCAAACTCAGCTTATGGTAGATATTCCGACCACATCTCCTGATTGTCCGCTACAAAACATCTCGGTCTGTCCATTGGACTGCGGATGTTAGCCCGATGAAAATGACAAATGAACCTTAAGTCTGTCACAAAAGGCACGCCAAAAGCGAGCCACAAACTGTGGTCCCCTATCGGAGACAACGTCCGTGGGAACACCATGGAGTCTGACAATCTCTTTCCCAAATGCCCTGGCAGGTGTCTTAGCGCAGGGTAATTTATTGAACGGGACCAGATGACACATCTTACTAAACCTGTCCACAACGACCCAGATAACAGAAAAACCCTAAGAGACCTGCAGGTCGGTGATAAAATCATTTGCAAGATGCGTCCATGGAGAACTAGGAAGCTCTAATGGGCAAAGCAACCCTGCTGCCGGAGCATGAGAATCCTTAGACTTAGCGCACACGGTACACTGACGCACCCACTTGACAATTTCTCTTAGCCACCCCGGCCACCAGAAACTCAGACTAATCAACTTTCCTGTTTCAGCAATCCCTGGATGACCCGCCAAACAAGACTCATGACATTCCGTAAACAAAGCTCTCCTCAGGGCTTTAGGCACAAATAATTTCCCATACAGAATGTTAGTTGATGCCGCATCCTGGGCTGTAAGAATGCTATTTTCCAACTCGGAACCTAATGCTGCCATGACCACCCCTCTCTGCAGAATAGATTCTTCCTTTTCAGTATTTACCGCTGGGGAGAAACTTAGAGACAAAGCATCAGCTTTAACATTTTTGTCCCAGGGATATTTGTCACAAAGAAATGGAACCAGGCAAAAAACAATGCCCACATAGCTTGACGGGCATTCAAACGTTTAGCAGCATCCAGGTAGATCAGGTTCTTATGATCAGTAAAGACTTGTATAGAATGTCTAGCGCCCTCCAAAAAATGTTGCCCATGCTCAAATGCAAGCTTAATAGCCAGCAATTCTTGGTTCCCAACATCATAATTGAGCTCCGCCTCTGAAATTTTTTTAGAAAAGAAAGCACAGGGATGCATCCCATCCTCCCCCTCCTGGGACAGAACAGCCCCCACTCCTACTGATGAGGCGTCCACCTCTACCAGAAAGGGTTTAGTCTCATCTGTCTGGGCCAAAACAGGAGCAGAGCTAAACCTCTCCTTGAGATGCTCAAAAGCCTTAACAGCCTCAGGGAACCATTGGACAGTATTGGAACCCTTCTTAGTAAGATCAGTAAGGGGTTTTGCAATAACAGAAAAATTATTTATGAATTTTCTATAATAATTAGCAAACCCCAAAAATCTCTGAATCGACTTCAAGCATTCAGGTCTAGGCCACTCCAATACCGCCTGAACCTTCACCGGGTCCATCTCAAAACCATCACTGGAAACAAAGTACCCCAAAAAACTAATTTTCTGTACCACAAACTTGTATTTCTCCAGTTTAGCAAAGAGTGTGCTTTCTCTCAGAATCTGCAGAACCTCACGGACTCTCTGCCAATGCGACTCCAGATTGGGCGAATAGATCAAAATATCCAAATAAACAATCTCACTCCTCCCGATCAACGGCCTCAGGATGTCGTTAATGAAATTTTGAAAGAACGCCGGAGCATTTGTAAGGCTGATCTAAACAATCAAAATGACCTTCCGGGGTATTAAAGGCTTTCTTCCATTCATCGCCTTCTTTAACCCGCAGCAAATTATATGCCCCACGGAGATCGATCTTAGAGAACCACTTGGCTCCAACTAATTGGTTAAACAAATCCAGAATTAGTGGCAAGGGGTGATGATTGCGCACAGTGATCTGCAACACAGGACTAAGGTAGAAGGGGGAAAATTCACCCTGCACTATGACTAGGCTGAAACCCTACCATGGAGTGGGCGACCCATTCCTTGTGAATAGACCCACCGACGATCCTAGGTTAATCTCAAGTGAAGACCTATAGATAAGGGGAAGGGGTACCCTAAAAGAACTAAGGACTGTGTACAAAAACGGGTTACCTCCTAGTAGAAAACACAGAGAAGGCTCTAGAAACTAATAGAAAACAAACTAAGGCTGGCAGAACCAGAGGTACCAGTACTGCACAAATAACACACACAGAACACTAAGCAAAGCAACAAGCTAGAGTTCAAGTAGATTAACACTGTTGTCCAGCAAGGACTGGGAGGCAGGTGCTGGTTAATAAAAAGTGAAACAAACACCTGACCCAAGACAAACCCAGCACCAGAGGAAAAAGACCAGCAGCCAGAACTTCACAAAAAAATGGCAGATAGTAACAAACTAAACAGATTCTAACACTATCCATACTGACATTGATTGGCTGCAGTTTTTACATGCTGCCACTGCACATCATTTCTGGCAGTTTTAAAACAAAGACTGACAAGCAGTAGCGTAGCTACAGGGGGGCAGAGTGTCACGGGGGAACTGAGTAGACTAAGGTAGGTTACCCAGGCCCCTGCGACATCCCTCAGGCTAGGGAAACCCTGTCTGTCCCTTTCCCAGAAGTTACACTAAAGGTGTGCATGTCTGGGCCACCAGGCCTGACCCTGACTACTGTTTCAGCCCTAAGCTGAAACCACCTCCCGCCACCCAGTGAAGAGACCACACACCAATCCCCACAGAAAGCACAGACAGGGAAAACTGAAAAACGCACCACGCCGCGGACACACAGGAATACACTATAATGTGCACAGGGCAAAACAAATACAAATAGGAAGGAGGAATATGACAAAGGGTTATACACCACCAGATACGATATTCCTGCAACAAGACCACCACTCCAGACCGGAATCACCAGGCATAAAGCACAAGCTATAATCGGCGACGCCCAAAGTCCAGCGCGACTATTTAAAGGCCGTGGGCGTGACCCAGCCTCCAACCTGATTACCAGCTAGATTAACCCCGAGCAAGCTGGATAAAATCTAGCCGACGCCACTGAGCGTGTAGTGGACGTAAGTGGAATTACTGCTGTCTGTCGGATGCCCTAGTGTGAACAGCGTCCGACATGACACAGATGGGGTGGTCGTCCAGGGCCCCGTGCTCTGAAGGGGCCCAGCATGAGTTACGGTAATGTAACTGTATCAGCGCTACATTCTGCGGCAGAGCAGGGAGAATTGATCTCCCTGCTCTGCCGCCCGGCCACTATGGGGCCCTTGAGCAGGCAAGGTCAGCTTTACTGGAATATCATCGCAAGGTCAGCTGTACTGGAATATAGCCGATACAACTGATCGCATCGATGGGAGAAGGAGCACTATGCTCCTTCTCCCATCATCCCCCTGTCAGCGTCTGATGTCACCGATGCTGACACTGACAGAGGGCGCGATGATGTCACTAACCGGCACCTGCTGTTAGGAGATGAGCTGGCGTTCAGAGCTGCGGAGGAACCAGGAAGAAGAGAGGTGAGTATTTATTTATTTTTTATGGGCGCTGCCTTATACTACAGGGTCTGCCTATGGGGGTGTTGTCTTATACTACAGGGTCTACCTATCGGGGTGTTGTCTTATACTACATAGTCTGCCTATGGGGGTGCTGTCTTATACTACAGGGTCTGCCTGTGGGGTGTTGCCTTATACTATCGAGTCTGCCTATGGGGGTGCTGTCTTATACTACAGGGTCTGCCTATGGGGGTGCTGCCTTATACTACAGGGTCTGCCTATGGGGGTGCTGTCTTATACTACAGGGTCTGCCTGTGGGGTGCTGCCTTATACTACAGGGTCTGCCTATGGTGTGCTGCCTTATATTACAGGGTCTGCCGATGGGGTGCTGTCTTATACTACAGGGTCTGCCTGTGGGGTGCTGCCTTATACTACAGGGTCTGCATGTGGGGTGCTGCCTTATAGTACAGGGTCTGCCTATGGGGGTGCTGCCTTATACTGCAGGGACTGCCTGTGGGGTGCTGCCTTATACTACAGGGTCTGCCTATAGGGGTGCTGTCTTATACTACAGGGTCTGCCTATGGGGTACTGCCTTATATTACAAGATCTGCCTATGGGGATGCTGTCTTATACTACAGGGTCTGCCTATGGGGTGCTGCCTTATAATACAGGGTCTGCCTATAGGTGTGCTGTCTTATGCTACAGGGTCTGCCTGTGAGGTGCTGCCTTATACTACAGAGTCTGCCTATAGGGGTGCTGTCTTATACTACAGGTTCTGCCTATGAGGTACTGCCTTATATTACAGGGTCTGCCTATGGGTTACTGCCTTATATTACAGGGTCTGCCTATGGGGGTGCTGTCTTATACTACAGGGTTTGCCTGTGGGGTGCTGCCTTATACTACAGAGTCTGCCTATGGGGGGTGCTACCTTATACTACAGGGTCTGCCTATGGGGGTGCTGTCTTATACCACAGGGTCTGCCTGTGGGGTGCTGCCTTATACTACAGGGTCTGCCTGTGGGGTGCTTTTTATAGTATAGGATCTGACTATAGGGGTGCTGCCTGACACTACAGGGTCTGCCTATGGGGTGCTGCTTTATATCACAGGGTCTGCCTATGGGGATGCTGTCTTATGCTACAGGGTCTGCTTATGGGGCTGCTGCTTTATACTACAGGGTCTGCCTATGGGGGTGCTGCCTTATACTACAGGGTCTGTCTATGGGGGAGCTGCCTTATACTACAGGGTCTGCCTATGGGGGTGCTGCCTTATACTACAGGGTCTGCCTATGGGGGTGCTGCCTTATACTACAGGGTCTGCCTATGGGAGTGCTGCCTTATACTACAGGGTCTGCCTATGTGGGTGCTGCTTTATTCTACAGGGTCTCCCTATGGGGTGCTGTCTTATACTACAGAGTCTGCCTATGAGGGTGCTGTATTGTGCTTTAGAGTCTGCCTATGGGGGTGCATTATACAATATAGAGTTTGCTTATGGGGGCTGCCTTTTGCTATAGAGTCTGCCTGTGGGGGGTGCATTATACAATTTAGAGTAGGCTTATGTGGAGTGCATTATACTATATGGAGGCTTATGGGGAGTGCATTATACTACATTTAGGACTATCTGGTGCATTATACTATATGGAGGCTATCTAGGGGGCATCATACAGTGTGGAGATTACAGTGAGGGGGACATCGTACAGTGTGGGGATTACAGTGAAGGGGCCATCATACAGTGTTGGAGCCATCAAACAGTTTGGAGGCTACTAAGGGGTTAGTGGGTTAGTATACTGTGTGGGTGGTACTATACATTGAGGGGGCAGACTCGGGACATTATTAAATGTAAAGTGGGCACTTATTGTTATAGGGGAACTCAGGTTACTGTGACTATCAAAGGGGCACACAGGGCATTATTACTTTCTAGGAGCAAAATGTGGGCACTGTTTTCTAGGGCACTTGCACCTGGCATTACTATATTATAGAGGGTTGCTTTAGAATTTCGAAGACACATAGTACCACACAGCAGGTGCAGTAATAGGGACACATACGGCAGCAGCTCAGCATTGGGATATCAGCAGGATGAGGAGTCTGTGCAGGTTGGGAATAGATGGTGATGGGGCTGGAATATGAGAAGAGAAATGTGTCTTTGTTGTATTCTCTGCAGACGAGTTGTAGCTGGAAGAAGTTGTCATGTCGGTGTGGGCCAGATGGAAAAGACGGGAAAAATGAATGATTCCAGCAGAAAGAATGTCAGCGGTAAGTCACCATCTATAACTGTGCTGTGTTCTGCAGGGCTGGTATTTACCACTGACCATATGGCAGTAATATCCATGTTGGTCTTTATATAGAGATTATTTTCAGTAACATCGCTGTCATCTGCTGAGGTTCTCCTCCACTATTAAGGTGCGTCACCCAGTTGTAATCAAGGTTACCTGGTTAAGAGCCTACTCAGAATTTGCGCCACCCCCTGATCCAAAACCCTAGCTATGCCTCTGCTTATTGACTGCTGTGGCATCTTCTCTGGACTTGCATTTGGTTAAAGAGGTGAGCAAAATTTTCTTTAGCTACTTTGTACTATTTGTAGTTCTTTATCTTCTTTTACTAAACAGGCAACCTTTTTTAATGTAAATGTACAATGCACATGATCCTAATTTTATCAAAGGAATCAGCCCCTTTGCTGGCCAGGTTAATATAAATACAGTTACAAAATCCCCCAACCCAGCCAGCATCTGAGCCATGATGGATATAAAAAATGCAATGTATTGCAACAAAGGTATCAAGTTGAGGCTAGAAATCAAGTTGTGTTTGGGCCATAGAATATGGTCTTGTGACATAGGCCTTTTTGAAGAATTAATTTTTAAGGCATGCCTAAAACTGAGCATGACAGTTTGATGACCTGGGTCAGTGAGCTGTAAAGAGTGGCTTCTCGAAATAAGTACTAAGGAAACTGAGAGTTGTAGGTCAGTGGCTAAATGAATTGAGATGAAAGTAGAATTGTTGAAAGCTTTGTAGGCTAGAAGGGGAGTTTGAACACATCTCTTTTATGAGTTTTTGTACATCAGCACCTTTGTATTCGGTATTACTATCTGTATGAATGTAGTCTAACCTTGAGCTGAATCAAGTGTGATCTAGTACATGATTTTATGGTGTCTGCTATTTTCAATTTCCCACTTTTAACTAAAAATATGCTGTATATACTTAAAGTCGTTGTCTAGAAATCACATATTAATGCTCTATCCCTAGTATAGGGATTACAAATAAGGAAGACTTACGAATCTGCAACGAAATCCACAAGTAACGTATGTGAATTTCATTACGGCTTTGCCTGTGGATTTCTCCCTGCTCTATTTACTAAGCATTGGATAGGGTAAAAATTGAGCAATGACAATGGGCATGCTGCAGATTTGGAATCCACAGTATGCTTTCACTTTCATGCTGTGATCGGTCAGTCAGATTGACTGACTGATTACAGCCATCAGAGAAGCCATCAGAGAGCGGGGACATTGTGACAGTTTTAATCCATGACGGACATAGCACATCATGATGAGTGAACTGACACATGCTCATGATGTGCTATGTCCGTCATTGGTTGTTAAGGAGTTAATACAAGACTGTTTGGATTCACTTTCAGTCTCTACATATAGCAGAAGGATATGAATCATATATACACAAAGAAATAGACTGAATGCAGTATTGGTTTTCTTGAATCAACAATAATGAATGGTTTAGCTAATATTTTATTTTTCATTTAGTTTTCAATTTGTAAGCATATAAATTATATCTAATTAATCAATTAATCTAATATTTTAAGAACATATTTAATTATATTGCAGAATACCGGTCATGATAATTGATAGGGAATCAACTAGATTCTCTAATCGCAGCAAACCAGCATGGTTATTACAGCCAATTACAGTGACCCAAACCTTGGGTGATGGAGGGACATACAAAGGACTTTGACTTTAATTCATCAAGACGGGCCATTTTTACACCAGTCTTGAGGTGAGATATCTGGTGTAAGGTATGCCACAGCTCATCATGAATTAGACGAGCTGTTGTGTCACGCTCCCACTGCACCCTTCTCTCACCCCAACTCTGCCCATTTTGGTGGAGCTGGGCGAAACAGCAATGAGAAAACAAAAAGTCACAATATTTTTGCAGAACACTGAGATGCCCCCAAATTTTGAAACTTCACAAAGCTTTATAGAACTGGCTTAAAATGTTTTATGAATCGTGGTCTTTTTGCTATATACTGTATAAATACATGGTTTGAGAAGAACATGTAGAAATGTCAATAATACCTGGGTAAAAATGTCCAGAGGTCACTTGAGGTTTCAGCTTATTGATATGACAGCCTTTCCTATCTCAAAGAGTGCTAAGTCACACCTACTGTTCTAAATAACGGTGAGAGCAGCATAGACAAAATAGTGTGCATTGAGGTCTCATGACTTTTCCTCAACATCATCTGTTAAATTTCAATATTAATGGCCAATCTTTTTGTTCTCCCTGGCTGGAGCTCTCTCATAGAGACCATAGCCAAGTGTTCATGTGTATGGGGGAGTCAGGAGAGATAGCTGTCGGACAAGCTATAATTTCAGCAGTATTTCCAAATTCAATAAACCTGATCCACATGAAATGTGTGGCAGAAAAAAACATTGAAGTAATCAACATGTTTCGAACACATGCTAGGCCTTAATCTGCCCGAAACATGTTGGCTAGTGCACAGTTTTTTTCTGCAACACTTTTCAAATGGATCATGTTTTCTTAATTTTGAAATGCTGCTGACATAAACTAGTGAAAAAGTTATCATTATCAAATGGACCTTGTATCTTTACTGTTCACGCTTACAAGGAAGAATTGTTCGTGCCACGGATCAAATTAATTCACTATAATGGATTTTGTTTTTTTTCTTCAACTGTTTCTTTAATGAAATAATCTCTGATTTACCCACCCCAGGATCTGATAATGATTTTGTATGTGGCTTCTCCAGTTTTTACTGAATAAAAGACACAGTAACTCAGGCACATTACCTTTGGGTAAGACTGGCATTGTACATGAGGGGGGTGTGGTGGAGTGCATTGCCACTAATTCAGTAAGTGTCACCTCATCAGAAATGTAACTCCATTCAGCAAACTGAAGTAAATTTCTGGTTTAGGTTACCTCACTAAAGTGCCATTATTTTTATTTATTTATTTATTCATTTATTTGGCTTACTTACCGTATATACTCGAGTATAAGCCGAGACCCCTAATTTTGCCACAAAAAACTGGGAAAACGTAATGACTCGAGTATAAGCCTAGGGTGGAAAATGCAGCAGCTACCGGTAAATGTCAAAAATAAAAATAGATACCAATAAAAGTAAAATTAACTGAGACATCAGTAGGTTAAGAGTTTTTGAATATCCACATTGAATCAGGAGCATCCACACATTAATCCACATATGCTGTTGCTGCGATTAAAAAAAAAAATCACGTACTCACCTCTCGTCACTCAGGCCCCCGACACTTGCTATAGTCACCTTTCCCCGTTCCACCGCTGGGTGCCACTGTGTCTTCCGCGTCCTCTGCACTGAAGTTCAGGCAGAGGGCGGCGAGCACACTAATCGCATCATCACGGCACCCAGCGTTGGAACGCGGACAGCTGAATATCGCACAATGCCCCTGTTATACTCACCTGATCCTGGCGCGGTCCCTGCACGTCTGTTCTCCGGCGCAGGCAGCTTCTTCCTGTGTTGAGCGGTCACATGGTACTGCTCATTACAGTAATGAATATGCGGCTCTACCCCTATGGGAGTGGAGTCGGGTCCATATTCATTACTGTAATGAGCGGTACCATGTGACCGCTCAACATTGGACGGAGCTGGGATGTGCAGGGACCACGCAAGGAGCAGGTGAGTATGATTAGACAGCTGCCGCTCCCCCTCCCCTGCTGACCCCTGGGAATGACCTATAAGCCGAGAGGGGCAATTTCAGCCTAAAAAAATGGGCTGAAATTCTCGGCTTATACACGCGTATATACGGTATATAGTGCGATTAATTCCACAGCATTTTATAGACACTAACATCATTGTCCCCAGTGGGGCTCACAATCTACATTCCCTATCAGTATGTTTTAGGACTTTGTGAGGAAATTGGAGTACCCGGAGGAAACATACACAAACACGGTGAGAACATACAAACTCTTTACAGATGTTGTCCTTGGTGGGATTTGAATTCAGAACCCCAGTGCTGCAAAGCAAGAGTACTAACCACTGAGCCAACTTTTGAACAATTTGTCAGGAGTGCATCACCATATCCCATCTGGTCTTACTCATACTACATCCAATTTAGTAGAACAGGCTGAGTCTGGTGTCAGAACACCAAACGTCACAAAAATATTGCGACTTTTCAAAGAATTTAACCCCAGAAATTGGGCAAAAACACTTTGTTGAATCATGGCACTTGTGTCGGCAAATACCACTGCAATATCATGAAAGTGAATGTGGCTATATTGCGACCTGTGAGTTGCTGTGACCACAATGCAAAAATCGCAAGAAATGCAACAGACTGGGGTGAAATGTAGCAGTGATCTATCTAAATGTGTGCCTCTACTAAAGGCGACATTTATCCCCACTTTATCCTGCATCATAAGAGTATGTTTTTCACCAAAGGTGATTTATCAAATTAATAAATTAATGGTCTTAGAAACATTGCTAAGATGGTCACTATAAAAAAAATTGTGGTTATTACGACATTGTCTAAATGTGGTAATCCACTTTACTGCTTTGATATCCAGTTAGTGGACAACTATGAACATGACCCAACCAATTGGTAATGAGCCATAATAACATCTATATATATAATTGTCTAAGGGTTTTTCTGTCTGTCTGTCTGTCCCGTTTATTCATTCGCTGATTGGTCGAGGCCGCCTGGGCCTCGACCAATCAGCGACGGGCACAGTATCGATGTAGAAATCCCACGTCTCTGATTGGTCGAGGCCGCCAGGCCTCGACCAATCAGCGACGGGCACAGTATCGACGTAGATGTCATAATGGTTGCCATGGCGATGATGATGTCAAAAAGGTTGCCTCGACCAATCAGCGACGGGCACAGTCGGAGTGATCATTGTCCATATACTATGGGGACATGCATATTCTAGCATACCCGATGCGTTAGAATCGGGCCACAATCTAGTAATAATATATTTTCCATTGGATTACAGCTCCCTATAGTGTGATTGTAGGGAGTCGTGGGCCAAGATCCATGCATGGTGTTGTTGCGTATGTAGTGATCCTAAAGGATATATCATTAAAATGTCTTACTGTTTTATTCAAATGCAGTATTACATTTCAAAATGAAATGTCATACTTTTATCTAAAAGCCATGTATGTAAGTATAAGGTGCTAAAGATGTAAACTGAAATATATAACTGGCCAATAGTGTCCTATTCATTTAACACATGACATAACTATGGACATCAGGAAGGCTTTGCCATCTATTGAATAAGTACCAGAATCAAATCTCTTCATAGTAAAAAAGGAACCATTTTATAATTTCTAAAAATTATGTCTGGCAAAGATTACTCATTGCATGGTGTGAATAAATCCCTACAAGTGTGGATCAGTGTACTGTTTTTCTGCTTGATTATCTCCTATACGGTACATCGTTAGACATTTAGGTTCAAAAGATGAAATGCAAATATTTATTTATTGAATAAACAAAGTAAATCATTAGCACTTCATTTCCATTGATTTCACCCTTTCTTTGCAACCGCTGGTAGGCAGAAAAGTCAACTCAAAAAATAAACAAACTCTTCTTTTGAGCATATTCAAGTGAAATAATTAAAAAATCCTAAACAGAATGTGAGACAGAAACACAATCTAATTTCTTCCAGACTGCAGATTTTCATAGAAGCTTTGATGTCTATGTTCTCCATCCTATTTGAAGCACATACCGTTTTCTAGTATTGTGCAAGCATTGAAAATAAATTGAAATCTTCTTGTCCTATATCTAAACCTATCTATAAAATTATATGCACAAGCTGCTTAAAACAAAACAGTCAGCGGTTTGCCTTGAGTGAGCGGTCCAATGTGTCTCACGGGGTGGAATGTTGCTGCTCTACAGTAGAGGGGTTCAAATATTCCCCAAACCAGGTGTTAAACTGGTAGCCGACTCTCAGAGCTGCTAGAGTGCCAGCTATAAGTAGGACGTCAGCACTATCGGGGTTGTGGCAATTTTCAGGAGTGTTATTAAATCACCAGATCACTCTGCTGATGTCACTGGCACTGCTGCACCTGAGAAGCTGCGAAGATGATGGGAATGATGGAATTTTTATTGCAGTTTATTTTTATTGCAGTCAGTTTAAAAGCAAAATATGGTGCACATAGTATACAGAAGGTATGAGAGTGAGCACAGTATAAAAGAGGCAGTGTGAAAAAGGGGTACAATATGAAGTGGCGTAATTTTTAGGGGCAGTGTAGAGAGCATGAGGGAGACAGTGGGAAACAGGGCACAGTATGCAGAATGGCTAATGTGGGGAGATTTTATTGAGTAGGGGTAACATGGGTGAACGGTATGATGGTACATTGTGAAGAAGGTCAGTGTGGAGATGTGAGCAGCGTGCAAGGAAACAGTAAATATAAGAAAGTGTTAAATGTGGATGTGTGTAGGTTATTATTATTCACTAGAAATACAAAAAAAAGGTGTGATCATCTCACCCATCCACAAGTGCACAGGATCCCAAATTCAAGGAAATGCAGTCCATAAAGAGAAAAGAGTTGATCCAGCACTTCCAAGAAAATGCAAAATCTTTATTCTATCAATATTCCATCAGTAAAAACACAATTCCAGAGAAAATCCACAATCTGAAATGGATAAATACATTATGTGAGGAAAAAGTCCCAAGAGAAAGAAAATTCAGAGTCCTGGTTAACGAGTTTCGAAGTGATACTTCTTATTCATAACCTCATTAGGTTAATGAGGTTATGAATAAGAAGCATCACTTTGAAACCTAATGAGGTTATGAATAAGAAGTATCACTTCGAAACGAGTCACCCAGGACTTTGAATTTTCTTTCTCTTGTAACTTTCTCCTCGGATGATATATTTATCCATTTCAGAATGTGGATTTTCTCTTGAATCATGTTTTTACTGATCGAATATTGATGGAATAAAAGTTTTGCATTTTATTTCAAAGTGCTGGATCAACTCTCTTCTTTTAATCAACTATTATTAATTGGTCATAAGGACAGAAAGTGTGGTGACTATCGTTTTTAAGGGCACCTTGCTTTATTCATGTACAGACAGTGATTATGGCATGTATTGATGTACAGATGGTGGTTTTGGTGATGTATTCATGTATTAACAGTGTTTCTGATGACAGTCATGTACTGAGGTGGTTCAGATGCTGTATTTATCTACTGATGGTGGTTCTATTGATGTATTAATGTACTAATGTGGTTCTGGTAATGTATTCTTGTACTGAAGTTGTCTCTGATTATGAGTTTGTACTGAAAGTTCTGGTGATTTATTCATATCCTAATGATGGCCCTGATGTATCCTATCCTGATGATGGTTTCGGTTATGTATTCATATGCTTATGGTGGTTCTGCTTCTGTATTCATGTACTGATTAGTGATGAGCGAGTGTACTCATTGCTCGGGTGACCTCTGAGTATTTGTTATTGCTCGGAGATATAGTTTTCATTGCCTCAGTTGCATGATTTACGGCTTTCAGATACGCTGAATACATGTGAGCAATGCCTGTTTGTTAGGGTATTCCCACATGTATTCAGCTTATCTGGAAGCCATAAATCATGCAACTGAGGTGATGAAAACTATATCTCCGAGCAATAACAAATACTCGGAGGTCACCCGAGCGTGCTTGGGAAAACCCGAGCAACGGGTATACTCGCTCATCACTAGTACTGATATTGGTGCTGCTGGTGCTATAATCATGTGCTGATGGTTTATTCATGTTCTTTATTCATGTACTAATAAGGATTCTGGGGTTCTACACATGTACTGATGATGGGTATGGTAATGCATTCATGTACTGATGATGGTGAAGTGCGATATTCATATACTTATGATGATTCTGGTGTTGTATTCATGCACAGATGATAATTCCTGTGATATATTCATGCATTGATGATTCCGGTAATGTATTAATGAACTGAATATAGCTAGGCTATTGTATTTGTGTACTGATTATAGTTCTGCTGATGTATTTCTGTACTGATGATGATTCTGATGTTATATTTATGTACTGATGATAGTTTTGGTGATGTATTCATGTGCTCATGATGGTTTTGGTGCTGTATTCATGTACTCATGATGGTTTTGATGATGTATTCATGAACTCATGATAGTTCTGGTAATATATTTATGTATTGATAATGGTTTGTCAGGAAGAACACCGGAGAGATCGCTCAAGTCCCACTGCTGCCATCAGTTTGTCAGGGGATGCACTGGAAAAAGAACGCAGATCCCACTGCTGATGGACAAAGAAGTGGCTGTTTGCATTACTAGGCAGGCCAGTTATTGGAGAACTCAGTCAGTATATGCTATATACACCTCTGATTCCAACTCATGGAATATACATATAAACCCCTGTACAGTCACTGCCCACTCCACAATAACAAAAGGAACTACTAGCTGCCACCATCAGTCATCTATACAGGCTGATTGGACACCCTTTATAGGTAGCATATAGCTTCAGAGGTGTGGTTTACAGAGTAAGAGGAATGGAGCTATTAAATTTTATATACCATATTTTTTGGACTATAAGATGCACCAGACCATAAGACACACCGAGATTTTGGAGGAGGAAAATAGAAAAAAAATTAAACAAAAAATGTGGTCATGATGCACTGCTATGGGGGGGTGGATCTGCTGCTGACACTATTATAGTGGTAATGTCACCCAATTTTGTACTAATATCCCAAATCCAGGTATACATGGCCCCACATCCTGATATATATGATCCCCATCTAGATATATATGGCCCCCTCATCCCCATCTGGTGTACGTGGCCCCCTCATCCCCATTCTGGTGTACATTGCCCCCTCATCACCATCTTGGTATACATGGCCCCCTCATCACCATACCATCCTTATATACAAGGCCCCCTCATCCCCATCCTGATATACATGGCCCCCTCATCCCCACTCTGGTATACATGGCCCCATCCTTGTATAGCTGGCCCCCCACCCCATCCTGGTATACATGGCCGCCCATCCCCATGCTGGTACACATGCCCCCTCTTCACCATCTTGGTACAATGGCCCCCTCATCACCATCTTGGTATACATGGCCCCCTCATCACCATCCTAGTATACAAGGCCCCCTTATCCCCATCCTGATATGCATGGCCCTCTCATCCCCACTCTGGTATACATGGCCCCATTCTTGTATAGCTGGCCCACTATCCCCATCCGGGTATACATGGCCTCCTTGTCACCACCCTGGTATACATAGCCCCCTCATCACCATCCTGGTATATCTGGCCCCTCATCCCCATCCTAATATACACTGCTCAAAAAAATAAAGGAAACACTAAAATCCCATCCTAGATATCACTGAATGAAATATTCCAGTTGTAAATTTTTATTCATTACATAGTGAAATGTGTTGAGAACAATAAAACCTAAAAATTATCAGCGTAAATCACAACTAATATCCCACAGAGGTCTGAAGATGGAATGATGCTCAAAATCAAAGTGGAAAATGAAGTTACAGGCTGATCCACCTTCAGTGGAAATGCCTCAAGACAAGGAAATGATGCTCAGTAGTGTGTGTGGCCTCCACACGCCTGTATGACCTCCCTACAACGCCTGGGCATGCTCCTGATGAGGCGGCGGATGATCTCCTGAGGGATCTCCTCCCACATGTAGACTAAAGCATCCACCAACTCCTGGACAGTCTGTGGTGCAACGTGACGTTGGTGGATGGTGCGAGACATGATGTCCCAGATGTGTTCAATCGAATTCAGGTCTGAGGAATGGGCGGGCCAGTCCATAGCTTCAATTCCTTCATTTTGCAGGAACTGCTGACACACTCCAGCCACATTAGGTTTGGCATTGTCCTGCATTAGGAGGAACCCAGGGCCAATCGTACCAGCAGATGGTCTCTCATGGGTTCTGAGGATTTAATCTCGGTACTTAATGGCAGTCAGGCAACCTCTGGTGAGCACATGGAGGGCTGTGCGGCCCTTCAAAGAAATGCCACCCCAGGTGATTACTGACCCACTGCCAAACCGGTCATGCTGAAGGATGTTGCAGGCAGCAGATCGCTCTCCATAGCGTCTCCAGACTCTGTCACGTCTGTCACATGTGCTCAGTGTAAACCTGCTTTCATCTGTGAAGAGCACAGGGCGCCAGTGGCGAATTTGCCAATCCTGGTGTTCTGTGGCAAATGCCAAGCATCCTGCACGATGTTGGGCTGTGAGCACAACCCCCATCTGTGGATGGCGGGAACTCAGACCATCCTCATGGAGTCGGTTTCTAACTGTTTGTGCAGACACATGCACATTTGTGGCCTGCTGGAGGTCATTTAGCAGGGCATTGACAGTGCTCCTCCTGTTCCTCCTTGCACAAAGGCAGAGGTAGCGGTCCTACTGATCGGTTGTTGCCCTCCTACGGCCCCCTCCTAGTGTACTGGCCTGTCTCCTGGTAGCGCCTCCAGCCTCTGGACACTACGCTGACAGACACAGTAAAACTTCTTGCCACAG
This sequence comes from Ranitomeya variabilis, assembly GCF_051348905.1. Lineage (NCBI taxonomy): Eukaryota > Metazoa > Chordata > Amphibia > Anura > Dendrobatidae > Ranitomeya > Ranitomeya variabilis. The sequence goes on along the minus strand of NC_135234.1, from coordinate 480,548,978 downwards.
CTCGCTTTGATGTGCCATCCTGGATGAGCTGCACTACCTGAGCCACTTGTGTGGGTTGTAGAGTCCGTCTCATGCTACCACGAGTGTGAAAGCACAACCAACATTCAAAAGTGACCAAAACATCAGCCAGAAAGCATTTGTACTGAGATGTAGTCTGTGGTCCCCACCTGCAGAACCACTCCTTTATTGAGTGTGTCTTGATAATTGCCAATAATTTCCACCTGTTGTCTATTCCATTTGCACAACAGCATGTGAAATTGATTGTCAAACAGAGTTGCTTCCTAAGTGGACAATTTGATTTCACAGAAAGTTGATTTACTTGGAGTTATATTCTGTTGTTTAAGTGTTCCTTTTATTTTTTTGAGCAGTGTACATGGCCCCCATCCCCATCGTGGTATACATGGCCCCCATCATGCTGCACTAATAAAATATAAACCATTCTACTTACGTTCCCTCCGCTCCATTGCAACATCCTGTTCTAATGCCAGCAGCTGATTACAGCTTGTAAGCAGCGTAATGCGGTGAAGTCATGTGCTGCTTACAGGCTGAGATCAGCTGCTGGAAAACTCATTGCTCCCCATGCCCAGGACCATGGGTGTGAGGAGCAGTGAATATTCATTCTCTTTAATAGTTGGCACATGTGATTGCCCAGCTGCTGCAGAAAGCCGATGGCTGTCGCTAAGAGTGTGCTATTAGAAAAGATGAATATTCACTGTTCCTCAAGCCCATTTTCCCTCCCACCTCTCAGCGATGGCTTTAGTCAACATAGATGGGAGGGACTATGGGCATAGGGAGCAGTGAATATTAATTTTCTTTCAACAGTGAGCATTGGTGTCAGCTGCCGCAGCAGTTCCTCCCTGCTGTGACCCGCTGCCCCTCCCCCACCACCCCATCCACAGCAGGTACATCCTGACTAAAAGATGCAACCCCCATTTTCCTTCAAAATTTTGGAGGAAAAAGTGCATCTTATACTCCGAAAGATACGTTATTTAATTCGGAAAGGTAGGCAGTGTATATATAAAAAAAAATACAAACATGTTACAAAATGGGAATATAACAATACAGTATATACAATCTCATAAAATAAAAAAGGTAGCAAAAGAAAAAGTACTAAATCTGTGTCACAAAAATGTCTCAGAGCTTAGCAGAGGGAAATACTCCTTAGTAAAATGGACAGAACTACAGCAAGCTGTACCTTCCAGGATTGACCAATGACAGAAACCCAACCTCTTATTCTTAATAGATCAACGTTACGCCAACATACTTCCCCTTGGTGAGGTCATATGGGGGTGGTCGTAGAATGCGCTAGATCTTTTAAGATTTTATAAGATCTCTAAATTTCAGGATATCTTTGCCCCTGGGGGTACCAGGCAGGAGGTATCATGGTCATCTTTCCAATCATGATATTACCATTCTATAAAGATGAAACATGACATGGATAGCATTATCCATCTTCCCGATTGTAAGTTAGAGGCTTTCGGATGGCCTTACGGTGATGTGAGTGAATGTGATATGTTAGTCCCTTCACTACAACACCAAAACTATTTCTCCCATAAATATCAGATCGAGGCAAATTCCAATATTGATCATTGACTATTGACTCCAGAGAGCCTCGAACAATACTTTGAACAGAGGAAGCTAAATCCTTTGAACAGAGGAAACTGTACAGGCCCCTGTACTTTTCCACCTCTGTGTTTAGGAATCCTATAGTTAATGACTAGCCCTCAGAGCAGATTAACTGTTATTACTTATTCATGGCAGTAGGTCCTACCTCAATGGAGGCTGAATTGTCTTCTCTCTCTCTCACTTCCCCAGTTATAATTAGTTTATCAATTCCCCAGTGATAAATAATCCCATATGTTTAATGTGATGGTGATGTGTCCCTTTCCTAGAGATGTCTTTATGGATTTTACAATTTTGTCTATGAAAGTTTTGGTGCTGTAATCATGTACTGATAATAGCAATGGTTCTGTACTCATACACTAATGTTATTGCTGGTGCTGTATTCATGTATTCATTGTAGTTCTAGTGCTGCATTTATGTGCTGTTGATGATTTTGATTATCTATTCACATACTATGATGGTTTTGGTGATGTATTCATGTACTGAGGAAGGTTATGGTGCAGTATTCATATTCTAAAGATGGTTCAGATGTTATATTCATGTATTAAGGATGGCCCAGGTACTGTATTTATGTATTGATGGTACTGCAGGTTCTGTATTGATGAACTAAAGTTGGTGCTGTGATGTATGCATGTACTGATGATATTTTTGGTGATGTATTCATGTACTGTGCTCATAATGGTTCTGGTGATGTATTCATGTACCAATAATGGTTCTGGTGACATATTCATGTACTGATGATGACGTTGTATTTATGTACTGGAGATGGTTTTGATGATGTATTTGTGTGCTAACATATTTCTGCTGTTTTATTCATGCACGAATGGTTTTGGTGCTGTATTTATATATTGATGATGGTTCCATTGCTGTATTCATGTGTTAAAGGAAATCTGTCACCTACTTTTTCGTATATAAGCTCCAGCCACTGCCATCAGGGGCTTATCTACAGCATTCTGTAATGCTCTAGATAAGCCCCCGATGTAACCTGAAAGATAAGAAAAACAAGTTAAGGCCCCGTCTCACTAAGCGATTTACCAACGATCACGACCAGCGATACGACCTGGCCGTGATCGTTGGTAAGTCGCTGTGTGGTCGCTGGGGAGCTGTCACACAGACAGCTCTCTCCAGCGACCAACGATCAGGGGAACGACTTCGGCATCGTTGAAACTGTCTTCAACGATGCCGAAGTCCCCCTGCAGCACCCGGGTAACCAGGGTAAACATCGGGTTACTAAGCGCAGGGCCGCGCTTAGTAACCCGATGTTTACCCTGGTTACCAAAAAAAACAAACAGTACATACTCGCCTTTCAGTGTCCAGGTCCCTTGCCGTCTGCTTCCTGCTCTGACTGAGATCCGGCCGTACAGTGAGAGCAGAGCGCAGCGGTGACGTCACCGCTGTGCTCTCACTTCTCACTGTACGGCGGCAGTCAGTGAGAGCAGGAAGCAGACGGCAAGGGACCTGGACACCGAAAGGCGAGTATGTACTGTTTGGTTTTTTTTACATTTACGCTGGTAACCAGGGTAAACATCGGGTTACTAAGCGCGGCCCTGCGCTTAGTAACCCGATGTTTACCCTGGTTACCAGTGAAGACATCGCTGGATCGGTGTCACACACACCGATTCAGCGATGTCAGCGGGGCCTCAACGACCAAAAAAAGGTCCAGGCCATTCCGACACGACCAGCGATCTCGCAGCAGGGGCCTGATCGCTGGTACGTGTCACACATAGCGAGATCGCTATGGAGGTCGCTGTTGCGTCACAAAACTTGTGACTCAGCAGCGATCTCGCTAGCGATCTCGCTATGTGAGACAGGGCCTTTAGATTATACTCACCCGGGGGGCGGTCCAGTGTGGTTCGCTCCGATGGGAGTCACGGTCCGGGTCCGGCACCTCCCATCTTCATGCGATGACGTCCTCTTTCTTGCTTCCTGCCGCAGCTCCTGCGAAGGCGTACTTTATCTGCCCTGTTGAGGGCAGTGTAAAGTACTGCAGTGCGCAGGCGTCGGGCTTCTTGGACCTTTACCGGCGCCTGGATGGATTACCCCGGCAGAATTTTTGCTTTCTTGGCCTTTTTTCAGACAATATGAATGATAACACCAAAACTTTTTCTCCACTCATGGTTAGTGGTTGGGTGAAGCGATTTATTGTCAAGCTACTGTGTTTTCTCTTTTTAAATCATAATGACAACCCAAAACATCCAAATGACCCTGATCAAAAGTTCACATACCCCATTTCTTAATACCGTTTATTGTCCCATCTAACATCAATGACAGCTTGAAGTCTTTTGTGGTAGTTTTGGATGAGGTTTTTTATTTTCTCAGATGGTAAAGCTGCTCACTCTTCTTGGCAAAAAGCCTCCAGTTCCTGTAAATTCCTAGGCTGTCTAGCATGAACGGCGTGCTTGAGATCTTCCCAGAGTGGTTCAATGATATTGAGGTCAGGAGACTGAGATGGCCGCTCCAGAACCTTCCCTTTGTTCTGCTGTAACCAATGACAGGTCGACTTGGCCTTGTGTTTTGGATCGCTGTCATGTTGGAATGTCCAAATACATCCCATGCGCAGCTTCCAGGCTAATGAGTGTACATTTGTCTCCAGTATTTGCTGATAACGTGCTGCATTCATCTTTCCTTCAACTTTGACCAAGTTTCCTGTGCTTTTGTAGCTCACACATCCCCCAAAACATCAGCGATCAGTGTTTAACAGTAGGAATGGTGTTCCTTTCATCATAGGCCTTGTTGACTTATCTCCAAATGTAACGTTTATGGTTGTGGCCAAAAAGTTTAATTTTGGTCTCATCATTCCAAGTTACCTTGCTCCAGAAGTTTTGAGGCTTGTCTCTGTGCTGTTTTGCGTATTGTAGAAGAGATACTTTGTGGCATTTATAATAATAATAATACGGTCTACCTGACTGTGGTTTTGTTTTTACAGAGCCCCTGATTTTCCGTTTGTTAATTACAGTTTTAATGCTGCTGACTGCCATTATCAATTCATTGGATATCTTTTTGTATCTCTTTCCTGTTTTATACAGTTCAACTACTGTACCTTTTCCCGTAGATCCGTTGACAATTCTTTTGCTTTCCCCATGACTCACAATCCAGAAACATCAGAGGCTGGATGAAAGATGCAAGAGTTTGCCTGGATCTCAGAAACCCAGTCAGCTTTTATGCACATACTGATTACAAGCAAACAGGTCACAGGTGAGGATGTTACCTTTAGTAGCCATTCAAACCCATTTGTGCCAACTTCTGTGCATGTCATCAGGCCAAAATCACCAGGGTATGTGAATTTTTCGACTAATAATAATACTGCAAACCACCGCTCTAAACTCAGGCTAAAAATATTGTTATACTTACTTCTATTGTGGCTGTTTTTGTGTTGTGTGGGGACCCTTATGAGTGAAGGGTTGCACCCGATTACAGCGATTTACTGAAAGGTAAAATATACAGGATACCTTCCAGCATTGGTTTATCACACCGTGGAAAGGAGAAACACTCAACCCCACATAGGAACACTTCAGGTGCAGCCTATACGGTCTCATAAGAAGAGTAAGTGTATTCAACTAATATTCTTGATAATTTATTTGTACGGCCCAAATAATATACCGACCTCCTGTATATTTTACCTTTCAGTAAATCGCTGTAATCGGGTGCAACCCTTCATTCATAAGGGTCCCCACACAACACAAAAACAGCCACAATAGAAGTAAGTATAACGATACTTTTAGCCTGAGTTTAGCGCGGTGGTTTGCAGTATTATTATTAGTCGGTAAATTTTTTAACAGTGTCTTGCACAGAACCTGTTTCAACCATATGCAGCTTCTGGGGCCTCCACCTTATCCTTTCAGGTGATTAAGTGCCAGCGTATATACATTCATATGTGAATTTTTCATCAGTGTCATTTGGATGTTTTGGGTTGTCATTATGATTTAAAAAGAGAAAACACAGTAGTTTGACAATAAATGGCTTCACCCAACCACTAACCATGAGTGGAGAAAAAATTTTGGTGTTATCATTAGTGTTGAGCGATACCGTCCGATACTTGAAAGTATCGGTATCGGATAGTATCGGCCGATACCCAAAAAGTATCGGATATCGCCGATACCGATACTCGATACCAATACAAGTCAATGGGACACCAAGTATCGGAAGGTATCCTGATGGTTCCCAGGGTCTGAAGGAGAGGAAACTCCCCTTCAGGCCCTGGAATCCATATTAATGTGTAAAATAAAGAATAAAAATAAAAAATATTGATATACTCACCCTCTGACGCGCCCTGGTTGTTACCGCCAGCCTCCGTTCATAAGAATGAGTGCTTGAAAGTCCTTAGATGACGTCGCGGCCTGTGATTGGTTGCGGAGCGGTCACGTGACCGCAACTGTTATGACCCCAATGGCGAGGGTCTCAAAGGAACGTGGAAGTCTGCAGAATACAAAAGTCCAGCTCATAGGGCAGTGGTAACTGGGTTGACCATATATCTACTCCTAACGCCAACACTAGAAGTAGCCGGGGATCATTCCTACGTTGATTCTAGATGACACGCGCCAGCCGGAGAATCTAGCTACCCCTAGTAGAGGAAAACAAAGACCTTTCTTGCCTCCAGAGAAGGGGACCCCAAAGCTGGATAGAAGCCCCCCACAAATAATGACGGTGAGGTAAGAGGAAATGACAAACACAGAAATGAACCAGGTTTAGCACAGAGAGGCCCGCTTACTGATAGCAGAATAAAGAAAGGTAACTTATATGGTCAACAAAAACCCTATCAAAATCCACACTGGAAATTCAAGAACCCCCGAACCGTCTAACGGTCCGGGGGGAGAACACCAGCCCCCTAGAGCTTCCAGCAAAGGTCAGGATATAGATTTGGAACAAGCTGGACAAAAATACAAAACCAAAACAAATAGCAAAAAGCAAAAGGCAGACTTAGCTGATATAACTGGAACCAGGATCAGTAGACAAGAGCACAGCAGACTAGCTCTGATAACTACGTTGCCAGGCATTGAACTGAAGGTCCAGGGAGCTTATATAGCAACACCCCTAACTAACGACCCAGGTGCGGATAAAAGGAATGACAGAAAAACCAGAGTCAAAAAACTAGTAACCACTAGAGGGAGCAAAAAGCAAATTCACAACAGTACCCCCCCCCTTAGTGAGGGGTCACCGAACCCTCACCACGACCACCAGGGCGATCAGGATGAGCGGCATGAAAGGCACGAACTAAATCGGCCGCATGAACATCAGAGGCGACCACCCAGGAATTATCCTCCTGACCATAGCCCTTCCACTTGACCAGGTACTGAAGCCTCCGCCTGGAGAGGCGAGAATCCAAGATCTTCTCCACCACGTACTCCAATTCGCCCTCAACCAACACCGGAGCAGGAGGCTCAGCAGAAGGAACTACAGGCACAATGTACCGCCGCAACAAGGACCTATGAAATACATTGTGAATAGCAAACGACACAGGAAGATCCAGACGAAAAGATACAGGATTAAGGATT